>NC_073303.1:312113865-312448552 GCF_027595985.1 Sorex araneus | reverse complement strand
AGGAGTAATTCCTGAGTGGTGCTGGGATGGAAACTGGGTGGGCTGTGTGCAAGGCATGTGCCCAACACACTGTACTATCATTGGGTTCCAAGACAGAAGATTTTTTTCTAAAAACAAGAGCTACCTTTAAAAGTAATATAAATATGGTTACAACTGCTATCATATTGATTTTATAAAATGCCGCAGATAACATACCATACAGTTTAAGTCAGTAGTTAGTAACTAGTAATGATTTATTTCCCTTCACTAAGTAGCGCTCTCCCTCTCTCTCTCCTTCTCCTCCCATGGGTGCACATATTCTTGTTGTGTACATGTGTGCATTCTATGAAGCAAAGCAGCATTCACACTGCACTTTCAGAGAAGTCATAAAAAAAACTAAAAACCTCTGATTAGATTACAATAAGGTGCTGAAATGAATGAATGATGCAAACCTGAAAACAATGTTCTCAGTATCAAGTTTGTCTGAGGCCACAAACTGACAAAAGCTAGAACATCTCAGAAATCTCAAAAGGTCCCTAACTATCTTCATTCAATGTACTTGTTTTCCAAAGAATCACCTAACAATGATGTCTATTAAGTAGTTAGGCTCAAACAATTTAAGTACTTACCTACTAGCAACTTAGTAGTTTTAAAAATTAAAATCAAAGGAAAATATTTCCTCATTCTTAAATAACCATGATTAATTATTAATGTCTGCAGCTGTTGAACAAGGCATAAATGTTCAAGTTAGGTTAGACTCTGGAACCTTCATTTCCTATCATACACTAATTATCTGTTACATCTGCTTTTATCACAGTAACAAACTAAAGTTCAACTTCACAAAATTGTATTACTGAAAGGAATGTAGTCCAATATAAATATGTTGAAACGCAAAACTACCTCAGGCTAGTAGTTCATAAAAATGTAAAACAATGTTGATTATCACTGCATTTCTTCAAAACTTTAAAATATCTCAAAGCAACCCTTCTTTGAGGTTATTGTGAGATACCTGATCTCAGAACGTGGTATGGGTCAAGTAATATTTCTGATAAAGTTTTGTGTAGGTTAGAGTTTATTTTTAAAGAATCAGCTTTATTCAATGTCTCTATCAGCAGTGACAACAAAATGCACTAGTCCTTACACCAAAGACTCCATCTGTTTTCCCCACAGAATGTAATTCTAAAGTCTGTTAATTTATTGTGCATGGGGAGGAATGAGGGGCTTTAGGTGAGAAACACACTCAACTGTGCTTAGGCCTTCCTTCTGGCTGTGGGGTCAGGGATCACTCCTGAAGTGCTCAGGGTACCATATATGGTGCCCGGGACCAAACCAGAGTCAGTTCTATAAAAGACAAGCACCTTAACATCTACCTCTCTCCTGCCCACAAAATCGTATATATATTACATATATATTATATAAATGCCTCCTTTAAATTCATCTGCAACTAGCACTGTAGCACTGTCGTTCTGTGGTTCACTGATTTGCTCAAGAGGGCACCAGTAACATCTCCACTGTGAAACTTGTTACTGTTTTTGGTATATCAAATATGCCACGGGTAGCTTGCCAGGCTTTGCCGTGTGTGCGGGATACTCTCGGTAGCTTGCCGGGCTCTCTGAGGGGGACAGAGGAATTAAACCTGGGTGGGCCGCTTGCAAAGCAAATACCCTACCCGCTGTGCTATTGCTCCAGTCCATCTGAGCAATCTGAAACTAACAAACTAAAAAATCATAAATCAATGCAAAACTAATAAAAATCAAGAAAAATTTCATTGAAAAGAGAAAGCTTCAGAAAATTCATTAATCTTTCAGGAATGCTACTGAATACTAAGAACTGCTTTAGAAAGGACCTGTTAATGAAAATTTTGGAATTTCAAATGTGGAAGAACTTGTATTCTTGGTGTTAAAAAAGCTGAAGAACTAAGCTTTGCCTTATTGATACAATATTGGTGCAATGGGTACATTTTTCCTCTTTGTTTCTACCACAAAGATGCTTCAAAGTGTTCCTATCATGTCTTAATCATGCTAAACATACTTATTTCACAATCTCAATAACAGTAAAAGACAAAGGCAAAAATATAATGGCTGCTTAAATTAACCCAAGGATTTGAAAGGATGTAATAAAGTTGATCTGAATGTATAAACAAGAAATATATTTCTGAATATTAAGCATATCAGAAATAGCTTTGATCCAATACTCATAACAAAAATTCTTGTGGTGGAGGGTAAGATATCTAAAAACAGTATACATGCTACTAACCAGAAATGATATCAATACTAATGTTTAGCAAGCAAAGAAATTAAACTGGATGGGTTTATAATTTAAACTTCAATAAAGATTAAGTAAATCTACAGGAACAACTGGAAACCGATATGTAGAGCTCGACTGTTCAATAGAAACATACTGCAACCTACAAATAAAAATAAGCTTATGCAATTTCTAACATTTTAGTGACCAACAAAAAAAGAGAAAATTACCTTAAGAGTACATTTAAAATATACTCTTATCAAACAATATGAAACTTCTCAGTTCTTTTTGAGTCTATGCCATTTAACAGTTTATAAACTCGAGACCACTTTGTATATTCTTTACAGGTGACAATAACTAACAATAATCTTGCCAGATTACTTACTGCATTCCAGAAACTGATTTTTATATATACTTAGTGATATATTAAAAGCTGTAAAAGAATATACAATAAAAGTCTCAACTACCTTAAGGCAGGGATGGGAAATCTTTTTATTATGAAGTCATTTGAATATGGTAAACATTACTCTTATTGAATACAAAAGTATCATTCGAGCACATTACAACATGGCAGACAGAACTTGGGCAGCTATGAGAAGTCTGTGGATCTGTTCAGTTATGTAAAAAGTGATCAAGATTTTTCAGGACTTATACTGAGGGCCAAATATTCCCTTAAGGATCTACTAAATCAACTGCCATCACGCTCCTGTGATCTTTCCATAAAAATCCTCTAAATAAATGAACATATTTAAATAAATAGTAACATTTCACAAGTGATTTTATACCTTGTTTCTCTGTTCCCAGATAAGAATATTGCCTAGTTCCTCTTAGTGGCTGGGAAACGTTACCCTGCATGGATGCACAGTCCCTTTTGACTGCTATTCAACATTTCCCAAACTTCTGTTAGTATTCATAAGCATAGCATAAAACATAAGCATACACATATTTGTGCATATATCTACTGATAGTATTTCTCATTTTCTCTAATATCCAATTTTACATTCTTTTCCTTGCACTAAGTTTTCAAAGTATAGAAAGCATTTAATACTCTAAGGTACAACTCAATTTGCAGTAGTCAACTCATTAGTGCTTAAAACACAAACACGTGGCAAGTGATCATCAATGGAGCAGCACAATCTCCAGACAATGGAAAATTTATTCTCAGTGACTTAACTATGTTAAAAAACAGCCTTTACTCCTACATATATAGATTTTTGTCTTATTTTCCCACTTGAAAATATTGTTATGCTCCATAATAAGAAAAATTTTCCATATTATGATTTCACATAAGTTCTTTTAACAAGTCAGGTAACAGTAAGAATTTGACAACATGCTCTAAAGTCAGAAAACACTCCAACACAGAATCTAAAGTAAGTGATTCAAAGTAAATAAAGCTAAGGAAAGAGCATTTATTCCAGCTTACTTTACAAGTTTTAATCTTTACAGTGAACAATGAAACAGACACAGAATAGGTGAACAGTTTTCACAGAAAGTAAATTTGTAGTTATCACATAATATATACATATTTAAAGATAACATTCATTTTAATAATCAGAAGAGTATTGTGCTTACCTTAATAAAAGCTGCTCTCAGTGTCTGAGCTGCAGACAAATTTACTCGTTCTAGCTACAATAAAAATTTTAAATCTTTATTAATATCTATTTTACTTGAGAAAAAGCATGTTTTTGATATTTTACCATCATTAACACCACTAATGTTGTAGTCACATAACAAAAACACTTCCAGTTAGAAATCACAATTCTTAGAGTATCTGAAATTTTCTTTAGAAACCGTAATTAAGGTATAGTTCTTTATTTAAAAAAAAAATACATCCTTAGATTTACTTAAAATCAGAGCAAAATGTAAAATAATGTAAGTTCTACAGAAAAAAAAATGAGTATCTGAATTACTGAATACAGGTTCAAGGTTAAACTCCCAATGCTCTGGTGCAAATACATGGCAAACCAAGTTACATATGTGTTCTGAAAATAAAATTATTAGCACACACACAAAAAATACTACTCAAATTTCTTTGTATCTATAACATTAATCCTTTATAACTTCTTTTCAATACCTCAGTCAGGATTAAGCTGAGATTTATTAACAAACAACACTGATAAAAGGTTTGATAGTAAATTGAAGACTGTAAAGCATCTAATCCTAGACATACTTATACATTTTCTCTTTTATTAAAACTGAAAAATATCTAACCACTGAATCAAATGCTTTTAAAAGTCAAATGTCTGAAGTCTACAAATCTGTCAGATAAATATCTTTACTATACACTTTTGTAATTAACTTTTCAGTGAGTCACGAAGACATCCAATTTTATAAAATTAACCCCATTCATTGAAGAGTCAACTGACAGACTAAAAATTTTAAAATCAGATCTCTAGTTCTCAAGGACTTGACGAGTTAATTCAGTAAATAGCTGCATGCACCTTTAGTAGAGTATAGTACTAAAATGTTCAAAGACACTGTAGTAACTTAAAACTTTTTTCTCTTTAATAATCAATATAATAACTTTTTAAAAACTGAATCACCGTGATACAGTACTACAAAATTGATCGTGATTGCGTTTCAGTCATAAAATGTTCCAACACCCATCCAACCACCAGTGTAATTTCCCAGGACTGGTGTCCCCAGTTTTCCTCCCACCCCTTCAAGCCACTCCTCAACCCGGCCTGCCTCAATGGCAGACACCTCTCTTCTCTTTCTTTCTCTATTTTAGGCATTATGGTTTGCGATACAGATACTGACACATTACCAGGTATATCCCGTTACCTGTTTTCAACACCCAGTTCTTGTCCAGAGTGATCATTTCCAACTAGCATTATCATAATGGACCCTCCTATATCTTAACTACTTTCCATCTTCCACACCACTGACCAACCATAGACCTGTCCTCCTGTCCTGTTTTCCCTGGCCATGGATATCAGTTTCATACTTTTACTTTTTCATATATCACACAAATATATTTAGTCATTCTGTATCTGTCCCTCTCCTCTGATTCATTTCACTCTCCAAGTCTGTTCATTTATAGGTAAACTTCATGACTTCACTTTTCCTAACAGCTGTGTAGTATTCCATTGCGTAGATGTACCATAGTTTCTTTTTCCAGTTGTCTGTTCTCATGCACTCATGTTGTTTCCAGATTCTAACTATTATGAGTAATTCTGCAGTGAACATACAGGTGCAGATGGTGTTTTCTGCTATGTTTCTGACCCCACAGGGTATATTCCCAGAAATTGTACTACTGAGTCAAATTGGAGCTCAGTTTCTAGTCTCATGAGCAATGTCCATATTATTTTCTAAGAAGGCTGGATCAATTGGCATTCCCATTGGCAATGAAGGAAGGTCCCTTTCTCCCCATATCCACGCCAGCACTGATTATTCTTGTTCACTTGGGTGCATGCCAGTCTGTGGCGTGAGATGACATCTCACTGTTATTTTGACTTGCATCTGCCTAATGATTAGTGATGTAGAGCACTTTATCATGTAATAACTCTTCAGAAATTTTTATACAAGTATTTTGCCAAAATCTTATGATCATGTGATTTATCTGTCAGATAGATTGTGTGTGTGTGTGTGTGTGTGTGTGTGTATAAAATCCCTTGAGGAAATAAGTTTTCACACAGACATGATATAAACATACGGGAAGAGAAACTAAACTAAACCTACCAGGATAATTTACCTCTAAAAAAAAAAAAACAATAAACTATCTAATTTTGAACTAGTTTTCTACAAATCTTGTAAGATGTAACACTCACTGCCCTGGTAGGTAAAGGGAAGACACAAGGGCCCGAGGTAGGGAAATACAGCAAAGCAGCCACTATATAAGTTTATAAACGAAATACTTTCTTCTCTTAGTTCTCTCAGTTATAGTTAAGTCTTAAGATTAAAGTTAACAATAATACAGACCTTTGAGGAGGAGGGGGATGGGATATATATGGTGCTGGGGATCGAATGCAGGTCAGCCATATTCAAGGCAAGCATCTTACCCACCGTGCTATCTCGGGACCCTTGAACTTAAGTTCTTGTAACGTGAAGGCGGCGCAGATAGCATGAGTGTTTCCTCCTAACAGAAATCCATTTCCTTATTTGGGTTAACACCCCACTCTGACCTCTTTCAACAAGTCAAAGGTCTGAGTCAAATGTAAGTTCACCAATATCAGCATTATTAACTCATCCTGTACTGTCCTGACTGGTATGTGAAAAATTAAGGTAAGGAAAGAGAGGCAGAAAAACTCAATGAAGAATAAAGTTAGCTAACAGTCATTAAAATCTCTAGATTTCTAGATTGTTTACACAAGTGTACTTTAAAAAAGAAAGGGAGATGTTTGACATTATAAAGTGAGTAGAAAAAACACTTGGCAGAACTCTGCTGGAAGTCATTTTTTGAAACTACATGTATGTATATATTTATCCTGTAATAAACTCAACTGGGTTTCATTACTCATATGATAGTCTGAATGGCCAGGCTTTATTAGTCAAAAGGTCACAAATGCACGCTTTGAGTAGTACTTAATCTCATCAATGTTCTCATCTAAATAGTTATTGAATACCTTTATAATTTCACAACAGGACCTACTTTTATTCCCTATTTTTAAAATGTTTCCTTTTAAGGTATGTCTCTTGTGATACACAATTTTTTAATAAACCCATGTTCACCCTACTGGTTCCAATCATGACTGCCATCATATTTCAGCAATATTCTAGTAACAAGTATCAATGACCAAGCAACCATATGGATTTTTGTAGACATATATATTGTTTTAAATTTAAGTCAGCACTGTTTTGTTATTTGAAAAATTTTATAGAATGCTTCAAATCCATACAACAAATCTGTCATTATTTCTATTTTACAAGAAATAAACTTTGTTTGCATAATTTTCCCCAATTTAACTACTACATCACAGACAAAATTTACACCTGATCTGTATGAGTTCTATTATCTGTGCACAAATCACTCATGTTACTTTGACTCCCTGTATTCATCCCTTCCTAGACTGAAATCTATTTCATCAATTCAACTGCCTTAACTACTTAAGAACCAAATTCTTGACTTTAGCCATGTGTAAGTTAGTGTTATAGACACAAAGAAACCAGATTATAAGATCCAGTTTCCCCATCAGATCACTTTAAGGAAGCAGCTGCTTGAAAACTGGCAGAAACAATTTGAGCTACAGAAAGGGAAGTTTATATGAAGAAGAGATCTGAACAGGTCCTTGAAGAGTTTGGCAGTTCTCCCATTTCTTTGATCTCTTCATGATTAGCATACAGGAGTGAAATGATTTTATAAGTTAGGTTAAAATAGGAAAGATTTCCCATTTTGCTTCTAACACCTTTACTATTGAGTTCAGACATCTGTTAAGTTTGGGAGAAATCGTTTGGAAATCAAATGCAGAATCACTTCTAAGTCATGCAAACATCTCCTTAGTAGTAAGTGAGAATGCATACACTGTATTTTGAACCTGAAAAGGGAATATTCTGTTACATTAAGAGACTAGGACAAAAGGATTGATGGTATGCAAGCAATTGTCTTAACCCCTGTATCAATTCAGACCTGAAAGCATTTTAATGCACTCTGGATCATTTATTAAAAATACTTTTTAAACTTAATATCTAATTATTATCCTATATAGCACTCCTCTATTATACTCCTCCCTCCGAAGTTTAAGTACATTCCTATACTAGATTGTCTAGCTGCTTAAACCCAAATTTTTTAAAGGAGGAAAAGTGAAGAACTAGTACAGTGGCTGGGATACATGCACGAATGTATGGAACCCACTTTCCATCGCTGGATCTACATACTTTTTGAGTATGGTCTGGTGTGGCCATAGTGGTACCTGGCACCACAGGGCCCAAACAGAGCCATGTCTTGATTCTATTTTTTAATAGGCAAAAAGAGATAGGGTAGGTAAACAAAACTGGAGAAGTATTCTAGGATTTCATGTGCTTACTGGAAAAAACTGAGAGTTACGTATCTCGAGATCAGGCAGAAATAGCTGCTCTTGATACCTATTAAGAAAGAGATGGATACTAAAACATATTAAGAAGTATGCTTTCTGATTTATGAATAAACAAGCATGTAACTTTTTTTTTCTTTTTTGGGTCACACCTGGCGATGCACAGGGGTTACTCCCGGCTCTGCACTCAGGAATTACCCCTGGCGGTGCTCAGGGGACCATATGGGATGTTGGGAATCAAACCTGGGTTGGCCAGTGTGCAAGGAAAATGGCCAACCCGCTGTGCTATCACTCCAACCCCAAGCATGTAACTTTGATAGTCTAAAATCCTATTTTGTTACAAGCTTGTTATTTCTGTACTGAGCTACAAATCATATGCACATACAATAAATACATATTCAGAAATTATGCTGTGCCTTAAAATAATTCATCTTAAAGGTCATAAAAAAGAAGTCACGTCATTTTTTTTTCTGATACGAAGTACTGAACTACATCACACTTTTCCTCAAAAAGAAATGATACAACACATGAGAACCTGATATAAGACTTAGCTTGATCTTTCTAGTAACTCATTTCATAATGCAACCAGGAGACCTATTTCACACTACATTTACAACACATACAAGATACTTGGACTCTGAACACTGCAGCAACTGATTAAACAAGAAGTCTACACCTTCTCAGCTATCTTAGCAACTGCATTAAGTTTAGCAAGCACCAAGTCCCAGAATTCCTTCAATAACATTGCCTCCTGAACTAGAAAAGCTGCACTGAAATGTCTCTAGATATAAGGATGTCCTATACAACAACAATCTGTTTTACAAGGTTATTTGTAGACTCTATAATTACTATTATGGCAAGAACGCTTATAAGATTTTAAATTCAGAATACACTGTAAAAAAAATTTAATCACCAAGTTTCAAGTAAAATGTCCATCCCCACAGTGGTACTATTTTCTCTAAGATTCACTTTATAGCCATTTTTTTTTTTAAATCTACAAGGCAAAGAAAAAACTGAGTTGAACTAAAGATCCCCGAGATAGATTTACAGAAAAATTCATATTTAAAGAGTAGTAATGTTAGATATCTTTAAGATATTACATTAATATGAGAAAAGTCAGGTAACAAGCTAGCATTTTATTCTTTCTAACCAAACAGATCAGTATGTAAAGATTTATCTAGATATGGGGCCTACCTACAATTACTGAGACAGCCCTTCCTTTGGAATTTGATTTTGCCGTGGACCAAACAAAACCCAGCAACACCATTTGTCTTCAGGTAGTGGCATTACAACAAAGAAGGAGGAAGTATTCTAGGATTTCATGGAGGAACTTTGGAGAAGGAAGTCTCTGCTGAGCCATTCTGTGTGCTGGGTGCCTGATATCTCCTGAGAAAACCACCTCGAGATTCCTTTCCTCTGGGGAAGGAATTAACATCTCAGTATTTTCGTAATACTGAGGGTTTTGGTAATACCAAGGGTTTGTTTTTCTTGTTTGATGCTGTCTTTTCCCTCTGTATTACAAGATGAGTAAAGTAATTTGAAATCTTGGACCAATATCTTGGTCTCTTATACGAACTCTTATGAGGGCAGTCTGGCTACAGCAACCAGTTTAGGCTAACAGCCCATGAGCCTATTCCAATCAACATACCCCCAAACACAAAAATAATGGTGAACACAAGAATCAGTACAGCCCCAATTTTAAAAGTATCAGCAAGTACAGGCCAAAGAACAAATCCCCTGAATCAGCGCTAGAGAATCCCCACACAAGTCATAGGAGCAGCAAAGAGGAAGGGAATATAACTGAAGGGAAAAAAAGGAGAGCACCATCTTCTGAGCTCCCCCCAAGTCCTCCACAACAGTGAGAGGCAGACACTGACAATGAACTGCAACAAACCACTTCCAGACTACCACTGCATCATGGGAAACAGCGCAGATCCCCACCAAGAGGAGCAGATGAAGAAAAAAGCCCTGGAGCCTCAACAAGAAATACCAGCTCATAATCTCTCTGATAAAAAGAGACAACATGGTGAGGATGTTTAATAAGCTCAAAGAAACAGTGGAACGGACATCCAATAAAATACAGGAGGATATGAAAGAAAGAAGGAAATGGACAGAAGGAAATGAGAGCAGGAATAAAAAAACTACAAACAAAAGTGTCACAAATAAAAAATTTGGTAGATGAAATGAAAAACTCAGTGGGTGTCCCCAACAGTAGAATGACAACAGTCGAAGACAGAATTAGTGAGCTTGACAATGAGCTGCAGAAAGTGTCCAGGAAAACAACAGAAGATGGAAAAAGAACTCAAAATAGCTCAAGTGCGAGTAAGATGATGGGATGAATTCAAGAGGAACAACATCTGACCAAACACTACACATTTAAAAGGAAAGAGGTTTTCTTTTGTTTGTTTTCTTCACTCTATTCCTAAACAAGCCCTAGTCTGCATCTCTTGCAAAGAGAAAACTTGGCCCAGAAGCTGGCCTAGCGTGCATGCTGTCCCTGTGTAAGGACAGTTCTATCCCGGGCACCCTACGGACAGTCCAGGGAGGACCTCAAAGCAGCTCAGGGTCTCTGAGCACCACTGGGAATATCCCCCAAACAAATAAGAATAAAGGAAAACACAACAAAAGAAAATCTATACTACCATTTTTTTCTGAACACTTGTTTTAAAATAGAACAGATTTTTTTTTTAAAGTCTGAAACCATGTTAGATTAGTATTCTCAATTTGAGAATTAGTACCTATGAATTTGACATGCAGTATATCTCTCAGACTGTCACATTTAACAGTTTCATTTTATAACTTCACTTTTAGCAATTAGCTCTTCAAAAAAACTATGTATTATCTGGCCGTAAATTGTAACTGAGGGCTATTAACCTACAGACCTGTCTCACTTGAAAGAATTACTATTTTTACTTCTGGAAGAAATTTACCAGTCCATTCACATCTGTTTATTTTTCTTTTAAGTAAATTTTCTTTACATGTGAATAAACTGAAAAGATGTATCAGTGTTAATCTCAGTATCTCATTTTACCAGAATAGTACAAACTAATTCTTAAATTTAGATTAAAATAAACCCATTTTTAGATTAAAAGTTTAGATTAAAATAAATCCATATTTCTATGAGCAAAAAATGGTAAAATTGCTAGAAAAAGTTTTCTCGTTCCTTTTCATTAACTGAGGATTAAAAAAAAAAAAAACAACTAAAGCTCTGCTATGTGAAATGTCATTCTTTCAAGTAAATACATGAAATACTTTAAAAATACCAAAACTTGTTCCAAAATCTCACTGAATTAAGTACATATAGGCATGAGCCTGAGTGGAACTATCAAATGGTTCTTAAAGTACTTAATAAATTCAAATAAAAATCATCAAAACAGATTACAGACAACTGTTTACAAACAGATACCTGGTAAAAGAACAGTTAATTTCTTTGCTTAAGTATATGTTCTCTGTGACTTGAAAAGTATATGGTAATGCTATTTTCTTCTCCACCTTTACATATCCTAGTACAATACTCAATGAACAAATGGTTGGTATTTAGTAAATATTTACTAAACAGACTGAAGTACTTCTTAAAATAATTGTAATCTTCCACTAAATGAGAAAACTCAGCTAGAAGTAATACCCCAGGAGCCTGCTTCATTGTTCCCCCTTCCAGATTATAATGCTCAGAATATGAGGGATAAAATCTCTGTCCCTGCATGCTGAAATGATCTTCATAATAGAAAAAAAGCACAAGGCTGATAGAACAGTAAAGAGAAAAATTGAGCCATAACAATACTAGTGTTACTACTTACATCCAGAATGTCTATATAAAAAAATTTTACCCATGTGATAGTTCAAGTTTTCTTTTATGGTTACTAAACAAACACTATTTAGTAAGATGTGAACTTACAAAATAGTAACAAAAATGGCAATTAAGTCTGTGGTTCTAAAGCTGGAAAGATGGTAGTACAATGGGTAGAGCACTTGCCTTGTATACAGTTTGATCCCCAGCACTCCAATATGTTTCTGAGGCCCACCAGGAATGATCCCTAAGCACAGAGCCATGAGTAAGTCAAGGTGTGGCCCCCAAATCGAAGAATCAATGAATATAAAGAAAAAGTTGAAAAAGGAGTAGTTATCATGTTCTACTGTCCCCAAAACTAAAACCAGAAAATATAAATACTAGTAAACAACAAGAAATGGTTTTGAAACATGGAATCTTATTCTTTATCAATAAAATTTTACAAAAAAAAAAAGAGAGAGAAATCAGTGGGTATAGTAAGTCTTCCACGTTACATTAGCAAGAATGAGATATCAATAGATTTATAATTAATTTATAACCAAACTAGCAAAAAACAGCAGTAATGAACCCCCGTAAACAGACAAAGAATCTGAAGCTACTGAATTTGGAAACATGTACTCTGTTTCTGGTTAATTTCAGAAAAATAAATTCACATTCATGACCTCATGCAGTCATACTATGTGATATCTACAAAACATGCAGCTTAGAATTGTCTGTAGCTTAGCACAAAATATACTAATAATATGCACTAGAAAATTCAAAGAATAGGAGTCCTCTCAAGATATAAAGCAGTGAATCTTCCATCTAACATCAGTAAAAATATTGTCACTGATGACTGTAAATTTTATGCCTATGAATTTTTATGCCTATCAAGAATGTGCTTATCCCTGACTTTTCAAGTCCGTAAATCATATTTCTCACTTTCAGATCTTAGTATGTATCTCTTTCCTTGAGGCCTATCATGAACCCTAAAAGACCACGTCACGTTATTCAACACACTATTACTTTAGAAGGGGAGGTGGTGGTGGAATAAATCCAAGTTCTCATATGTATAGCATGTGAATGACTAGTCATCACACTATTCTCTTTTACCCTTATAACATTTACCACAACTATTGCTTTACATAATTACTTTTACTCTTTTCTTTTTTTCAATGTTTATCTCTCTTCCCATGAGAGTGATATCTCCAGGTTATATATATATATATATTTTCCCACACTGTTTCATACTAGCCCTAGCAAAATACTTAACAGAGAGAGGGACTTCATTTATATGTATATCTTCTATATGAACAATCAAAACAAATAAATGAAGCAGGTATCAAGAAATAGTAGAGGGGCCGAGGGATAGTAAAGCGAATAGGGCATTTGCCTTTCATGCAGCTGACCCAGGTTTGAGCACCAACATCCCATATGGTCCCCGAGCACCACCAGGAGTAATTTCTGAGTGCAGAGCCAGGAATAACCTCTGGGCATTGCCAGGTGCGAACCAAGAAGCAAAAAAAAAAGCAGCTACCACATAGGAAATATTTACCTCCTTACCTCATTAAATACAGGATACATGACTGCATAGAGAGGCATAGAAACCATAGAAGTGGTCTCAGCTTCATTCTTCATCTCTTCCATTGTCATCCTCATTCAAAAGCCAACTACAGTAGAAAAAGTAGTGCTAAAATGTAGAGGAATCTTCATTCACTACAGTATTTCTTCTCTTTTTAGTTATAAAAAAATACGGCAAGACATATACTGACCTGGGTAAAGGGGGAAACAAAAGAAACAATAATTTATTGTTTTAAAAGAATACAAATGCTACTCATTTTCTACTTCGAGTCCCCCTTTTTATGAAAAAATTGTTAAATATAATTATGAGAAAGTAATGACAACACATCCATTTTTCTATCACACTAAAAACTGTACTTTTTTGTTTTCTTAAATTGTTATATATGCATATTATTTTTATTAAAATACCATGATTTACAAAGTTGTTCATAATAGAGTTGTTCCAGGCATACAGGGTTGTCAACACCAATCCCGCCACCAATATCCTCCTTCCTCCTGCAGTGTCCCCAGGTTCCCTGACATCCTCCAGCTTTGGCACGCATGTAACAAACTTACTTCACATTACTTGCTCCACAAAACTTAAAGAAATGGCATTTTCTAATAGCTAATCTCAGTATGGCAAAGAGTCTCTTGCCCACACGCCTGGCTGTCTTCCCCGGGACCCCTCGGACAGGATGGGCTCCAGCTTCCCTCCTCATCCCGAGCAGAGCTCCCAGCAGCCAAAGACCACCAAAACCTAGCTACAACCATTCTCGAGGCCCCTCTCCACACGTTCGGACAGGCCTCATGCATGAAGGTACCGGCAGAGGAACCCAGGTGTGTGTAATCCCATCCACGGCCAACATCCAGAGAGAGACTTAAAAGCAAGCTCCCAGAAGTGCTCAGCTGCAAAACGGCCTCGAGATATCTTTAGCCTACTTCTCCCTCTGGAAGAAAATGGCAATCTTCTGAGAGTTTCCTGTCCATATGGGACAGCCTTGCAAGCTTCCCATGGTGTATTAATGGTGTATTCATATGCAAAATCCAGTAACAAACTGGATCTCATTCCCCTGACGCTGAAGAGCCCCCAGTGCAACATCGTTAGGAGGGCCCAGTCGAGATGGACTTCTAAGATCTCGGGGAAAGGACGAAATGAGAGGTTTCTGAGCCCGCCCGAGAAATCGGTGATTAACGAAATTTCATGATCATGATCGTGAATCTCATTAGGTATCACTTCATGAAGCTCAGATTCACAAACCCACTCATCTTGACACTAGAGATCTATGTACCATGGAATAACATTGCAATCCTATCATGTATGACTTGGGGAAAATTATCAATAATGGGTATAATTTCAGCATCTGTATGCAACAAAATCTGGTTACCTGGGAATTAAATTATCGAGAATTCCACAGTAAAATAAATTTTTCATTGAGAAGCTAAGAAAAAGCAGTGTTTCTAGGAAAAACCAAATTGTATTAATTGCCTTTCATTAATGATGAAATTGTAAATTTTGAATTTCTAGCAGTTGGAAAGCATTTTCATGTTAAAAAAAAACATGAGGTTTAGTCCCCATGGTGACTTATTTGTTTTAGTAAGCACCATTTTAATTTTACAGATAAAACAACTATGCTAAGGGGCAGGGGAGATAACAGAAGAATTTTTGTATATGTTCTGTGCTGTAGGAGACCACCAACACCCCAGATCTGCATAGATGTCTCAGCACCTCTAGATGTATTTTCCAAGCACTGAACTGGAAGCAGTACCTCTGGGTATAATCAAAAGTCAACATCTTGACCCCCACTGTGGAGAAATTATGCTGAGGTAGTAAATAACTTCTGTAAGATCTCACAAGTTGATGTCACTCCAGAACTCGGAATTAAATGTATGAACCACATAACCAAAAAAAAAAAAGTTTAAAATGAAATGAAAAACATTAGCTCATTTACCTGAAAAGATACCCTGAAATAGTTATACATTCATTGAATAAACGTACATATAGCATCTACTAAGTAGGAGTGCACTAAACAGAATAAATGAGATAAAATAAGAATCCTAAAAATTTATCTGGACCAAATAGTAAAAAACCTTAGCAACTGAAAAGAATAAACTCTCAGTCTTGGAGCACACAAAGTTTAAAGGACCTATCCCATCTGAGAGCTACTTCTATATCCTTCCATACCCCTGCCAATCAAATGAGCTACTAAAATCAATTAGTACAATTTCTGGAAGTTAGGTTATCGTTTTTCTAAGCTGCAATATTCTCTAACATGATAGCACATCACAGAACCAAACATTTTTAAAAATAAAAAGAGCAATCAAATCCCAAGTTTGAGTCTACAGGGCAGAAAGAAAATCATTACTCAATAAAATCGTCTGATTTGAAATAAGTAAACTGTTTAATCACAGCACAAACAAAAAGAGGAAAAGAGGATAAAGAAGGGAAACCTTAAGAGATCTGGTGTAAGAGATAATACCTGAATAAAAAGAGGTGAATAAAAATCAATTGTAGTTCTGTGGTTTCTATTTAGCTGCTTACCCAGTCATTTTCTAGTTTACTTTTTCCATTTTGATAAAAACTGTGAATGGTTTTTCATAATGAACATGGAACAAAGAAAGAGAGCTAAAATGCAGTGGTGAGGGGCTGGAGCGACAGCACAGCGAGTAGGTCATTTGCTTTGCACTCAGCCAACCCAGGTTCAAATCCCAGCATTCCATATAGTCCCCTGAGCACTGCCAGGAGTAATTCCTGAGTGCAGAGCCAAAAGTAACCCCTGTGCATTGCCGGGTGTGACCCAAAAAGAAAAAAATAAATAAAGAAAAATGCAGTGGTGTGTTTTAAATGCTAAATCTAAACAATGGCTGTCAACACCAGCAAAGAGTACAGAAGGTACTAAATTAAGGGAAAACAGCAGTGAGAAACTAGTAATACACGATCAACAACATAAACTTACTTTAAGAGCTATCACACTTGATCAACAGTCTTAAAAGCTCTAGAACTTCACAATAACTTAAAAACTGATTTATTGATGAGGTCAAAATAACACCCAAAGAATAGTGTCATTTATTAAAGAAGGAGATCTGGTGAAAGAAACTTTTACCAACCTGAGATGAACAGTTAAGGCATCCACCTTGCATGCAGCCAGCTGGGGTTCAATCCCTAACACCCCAGCACTTCCAGGACTGTTTCCTGAGCGCAGTGCCAGAAGTAAGCCCTGACCACCAGCTTAATGTGGTCCACCCTCTGCCCCAACCCCGGAAAAAAAGATGAGGTAAAATGGGCTGAGGAGACTGCTGAAAGGCCTGAAACACATGCCTTAAATGTTTAGGATCCCAAGTTCAAGCTCCAGAACCGAGTGGGTCCCTGATATAGCCAAATGTTAGCCCAGTGTGCCCGAGAACTCTGAGATGTCCTGCTGGGACTGGGCAGCACCTAGCAGCACCTAGGCTCCAGCAGGGGCACTTTCCTGTCCAAACCAAGTCTAGTTTACTGAGTACTGGCAGGTGAGATACCCCTGAGAACTTTCAGCACTATCTGGGAAGCCCCCAAATAAAAATAATTTTTAAAAGGAGTAACATTAAAAGCATACACAGCCTAACTGGGTCTTCACGGTTTTATTGTTTTGGACTAATGTACCTTTCCTTGCACATATACAGACAAGCTATGGTAAAGGAAGCAGTAAAATGGTTGTACACACTTTCAGATTCCTGCTTATATCTACCTAGCTACTCTAAGAAGCTATCCAAATACTCTTTAATTTTAATTGGGGGTGGAGTGTTGGGCCTCACCCTGCTGTGCTCAGAACTTACACATGGTTCTGGGCTCATGGATCACTCTTGGTGTGCTCAAGGGATCATAAATTAAAAATGAATAAATAAACAGACGGGCAGCATTTAATAAGTATCATTGAACACATCAGAAAAAATTTCAAAATTTCCCTTAAGCTACTTGCAATTCATGGGGATAGAGTGACAATACAGCAAATAAGGTGCCTGTCTTGAAAGCAGCCAACCTGGGTTCATTTCCATATACTGCATACGGTACCCCAGGCACTGCCAGGAGTGATGTGGCCCCAAACAAAGCCCCCCCCAAATTATCTAATTTCAAAAATGTCTTTTGCATTTTATGTGTTATATACATACATATGAATCTTTTCTTCCCCTTTCCTTAGAACTATAGTAAGTAGTTGAATACTTACCTGAAATAAAAACACTATAGCAGTATTATGACCTAAACAGGTGGTGATAGAAATTCAATTTGCAACATTTTAACAGCATACCTATGGGAAATGCTGCAAAGAATCAATTTACAAGGCCAGGTATGTGGGATGCATGACTGAAATCTCCAAGGTTGCTTGGAGAGGGACTGGGCCTCCTCCCCACATCTCCCAAGTTTACCAGTAGTTTAGCAGTCACACCCACAAAGTGTCCCTGGCGCCACAGAATCTCATCAATGGCCATTATCCAGAGACTCAGAAATGAAGTTCCTGGAAGAGAGCAACGTAGGCCTCACCCCTGAGTTAATCTGCTCTATAATTGTATTCTAAATTTTAGAATTCCTGAACCTTTCATACTCTACACCACTGTTGTACCAAGAGTAGCGCACAACATTTATTTGGCTTAAACAAACATGTCAGTAATCTCTTACACAAGGGCTTAATGGCTGCAAGAAAAAAAATACATCTTCCCACACTTTCCTCTTACAGTGGTAGAAGGTGCAACAGTGTTGGGACTGGTGTTGGATATTAAATGTAATGAATTATTGTTAACAACTTTATAAAAATAAAAAAATCAATTAACAACTTTTCAGAATACATTAAAAAACTGAGGCCACTATTGTTTCATTGATGCTTACATGAAATGGAAATTACATGAATTATAATTCCAAGAAGGGTTCTTAAAATATTAAACTGTCCTCCAATTTCAAGTTAAAATATACTTAGTGATCCCTTCCATGTTTCTTCTGAAATAGTTCAATAACTGACAGGGCTGGAGAGAGAGTACAGTGAGCAGGGTACTTGGCTTGCATGTGGATGACTTGGACTTGATCCCTGGTACCCTAAATAGTCCCATGATCCCCTCCAGGAGTGATCCATGAGCACAGAGTCAGAGTAAGCCCAGAGCACCACCAGGTATGACCCCAAACCAAAATCCAAAATAAACAAAACCAAAACAACTGAACTAGTTCAATGAACAACCTGTAATTACTCTGAAGCACCAGCCTGCTTTGAATCTAAAGAACCAGCTGCAGCCATGTCTCTGTTCCTTAAGGTTCTTTCCTTCCCGGATGGGTGTTACCAGGCCCAGGCCTGGTAGGCAAAACATTAACAGAGCTTTAGTACTCAAGGGGATATCAGTTTTTATAGTTTTGCCAATTACAAATTCCAAATCAGTAAAAGTCTTAAAATGCCACCTCATTTACCTCTATGTTTATAACAGAAACCAAAGTCCAAAATATTGCCTGGAGTGACAATTGCTAGCAAATAAATGAAATTTTAATGTAGAATTGGTGGGAACACAGCAGAAAAATCTAGCTTCCCACTTCAAATGTGCTTTGGAAGAAAAGTCTTCACCTTAAAAATATGCTTAGTTTCTAACAGTCTGCATCTACAGAATTATGAAAAAAAAAATAGAAATGCTATTTAGACAAAAGATATTTTTCAATAATCTTTTCTTCAAAAATATCCTTATACATGAATATTAACACAATATAAGCAGGCATTAATGCATAAACTAACCCTTATCTTCTTAAATATTCAAAATAACATTAATTTTGAATATTTTGCTGTGCTTGAAACAATTATTGCTTAGTTCAAGGAGGTTTCAAAAGCAGGTTCTTAGTCATTCCATTACCAAATTCTAGTCCTAGAAGTTTTTGCCCTGCCCTGCCCAACCACTCAATATTAGTTTTATACTTACAAAAGAACTACATTCCTGGCTTAAAATACGCATTTCCTAGAACAGTGGCACTAGTCGAGAGAGAATAAGAGTCAAGGCTACTTAAAATAAAGGAATGGAAAAGTAAAATCCTTTGTACTACTATAAGCACCTCCTGGGCAGAAAAGAAGATTCCCAAGTAAACATTAAAACAAGTGCAGGCAGCTCTATTTGCACTGTTCTTCACAGTCATTCATATCCAGTGCTTAATCCCCCTCAAGTGATCCTTAATTCTTATCCTTTAATTTCCTCCCACAAAGAGGGTAACATTTAACTTAAAAAGGTTCACCCAGGCCAGAGCAATACTAAAGCAGTTAGGGCTGAACCAGGTTCGACCCCCAGAACCCCATACAGTATTCCAAGCCCCCAAAAAAGGGATCCCTTGGAAATGGGTGACCTCAGCCCATGTCCCCCCACATTTCCGGAAACACCCACAAACCACCTCTGGCTGATGCCAGATAATCTCATCAACAGCCACAATCCAGAGACTCACTGTCCTTCTCTCTTGAAGAGACTACAACACAACAAGGCACTGCCATAGCCAGGCTGTTTCATTTGGGGCTCCACGGAGGGGGCGGGAGTCAAGTCCCTCCCTGCCTCAAGGGGCCCAGCCCAGGCAACTGAAAACCTCCAGAACTCCACCACCGCCATGCTCACGGCTGCTCTCCACAGGCTTGGGCTGAATGTTACCCACAGTAAACTTATCCCCTGGACAGCGTGGCCGAGACATCACATACCTCACACCACACATACTCCAAGAGTACGCACCACAATTGATGGGTTTAAAGTAAAAGGCAACCAATCTTAGAGGGCAATACATTTTACCAATATTTAGTGTTTATATATATATATATATACATATTAAAAGCATACAAGGCTCAACCCTTAACAACATGTAATCTCTTATAGGAGGGCTTAATGACCCCTGGGTGAAATACAAAAATCTTCACACACTCTCCTCTAAGGAAAGTTTTTTGGGAGCATTTTCAGCAGTTTATTCATAACAAACAATACAAAATATATTATTTCAGTTCTGCTTTGGGGCAGGGTTGGGGTTCTGGATGGAAACATCCAAATACAGTGGTAGGAAGGTGTTACGGTGGTGGAACTGGTGTTCGAATACTAAATGTAATCAAATATTGTGAACTACTTTATAAAATTATATATATATTATATATAAAAGCAATTTTAATAGATCAGATTATAAATGAAAAACCTTGCTTTTATTAGGGTTGTCTTGATGTCTTTAATCTCAAGACACAACTGTCACAAACTGCATTGTTCCAAACATACTCAAAAATATGAAACTTCTTATTCTTTCCCTCACTTTAACACATAAACCAAATGCAAAGTTACCCAGCTTTTAGTTTAAAATCAAAACTTCTCCATGGGACAGTACACAGAAGTACTTGGAAGTCCCCAATGTTGATACTAAGCCATCACAATCATTCCAGAGCCTATCAAAGCCATGTATGCCCCAGACTTTTCTGTCAGAATCTAAAAAAAAAAAAAAAGAAAAAGAAAAAGGGGTACAGGAAATTGTGTTATTAGCAGATAGTTTAGATGATTCTTAAAGAACAGAGTAGAAACCACTTGTATGGAAACAGTAGCCAAAATCAGAAAAAATGAGTAAGACCTGTTTCATGAACATATCTAATACTATACTATGTTGACTACACCTACACACTTGAGACAGGTTTATGATCCTGATTTTGAGAAGCTTCACTTATTTATTGCCCTTGTTTCTCCATCAGAAACATGGCATTCATAATATCAAATAGATAATTTATGTGGAGATAGGAGAGAAGAATTAAGGTATAAAAAAAAGGTATCAAACTCTAGCACTGCCACTGTCATCTTTTCCCTAGTCACTTCACTTTTATCTTCTTTACGGAGTACAAAAACAGCACTGTAGTCACAATAGAAGATGCACTTTGAAATAAAATCATAAGACCTTATATTAAATTACTTTAACTTACTAAGCACTGCATTTTTTCTTTTTTAAAATAACTATCAGAAGAAAAGTATAATTTTCACAATGAGTTGTTGCTTTATTGAAAAAGTTTAACCAACTCAATTAAATTTATAAAGACATCTCCTCTATTACAATTTCCAGGTACTGCATACCACAAACTAATATCAGAACTCCATCTATCAGGGTCTGAGAGACAGTCCAGCAGGTAAGGCACCTTGCAAGATGCCAGTAAATGTACTAAGTAACCACAGCTTACCTGTCACATAAGAGCATCTCTCTCCACAATTTAGATACTTCCATAAGCCTAGTGGCTCCACATCTCATCAGTAAATTTACTTAAACTCTTGTTACACAATTATGCATCTGAAAAATTTAAGAACCTAAAATGGCAAAACAGCCAACAGCTAGAGCAATCTTCAAATTTCACAACTGATAAAGGAAGTCCACGGAAAATGACCCAAAGAGATAAAACAGGATGGCAATAAGTACTTTAGCTACTACAGACTATAGAAACAGACATATTAGTATGCCAAACATAACTATTTCTAGAGCTAATCTTTTCCGTTCTTTACGTCATCTGTGTAAGCCACAATCCTCAAACTCCACAATGTTCAAAGACAGAAGCTATTGGAAATACCTGGAGCTACATGCCTTTCCATCCTCCACCCCCACCTATGGACCATCATGAGAAAAAAAGTTATATATATCATCATCTAAAGCAAATTACTTAATCCGGGAGTGCTTAAAAGAAACTGGCTGTCAAACACATTTGAAAACTATGTGACAAGCCTGTATTACAATTTTCAAAGCCAGAGAGATACCACAGGGGTTGAGACACTTGCCTTACATGAGGCTTGATCTGAATTCAAATTCCCAGGCACCAAATATGGTCACAGAGAGGCATCAGAGATCCATCCTCAGCAGAGCCAAGAATAGCTCCTGAGAACTGCCAGGTGTGGCTCAAAGATTTTTTAAAATAATAAAATTTTAAAACTTTTTTAAATGCACATAGATTAACTTAAAAGCTGTGATACAGAGTAGGGCTGTGCTGCATAGCAAAGTAAAAATCAAGCTGCAAAGACCTCAGATAATTCATGAAAGGTAAACCATACAGGATAATTAAAAAGTTCACAACAGAACCAAGGGTTCCTTAGATAAGCTAATTTCTTGTCTCTGAACTAGCTGATGGGAAATAGGAACAACAGAAATAGCAACCAATAACTTTTAGGATATTTCTGAACAACTGGTTCTGAGGAAAAAATAAACACCTATAGTTGTGAGAATCGTCAACTTTTTCCTATTCCAATGTCTACATTTTTGTCAAATCATGGTCCGGATTAAAGAAAAACACTTGGAGAAAGATCAGAAAACAATCTGTGCCCTTGAAATATGTTCACCTTTTGCCCATTAGATTAAAAAGTTAGATAAAATCTAACACAATAGTTGGTTGGTGTTCAAGGTACATCTATTTTCCTTTTTATATAGTAATTAAGATCTCTTGACTTTTGTCAATATAATGCTGGACATTTTCTTTAAAATCCTTTAGATATTCCTTGAACTTTAGCCATCATACTATTCCTATGTTCTCTATGCTTGAAAGCACAATTTAAGGGGACTACCAGTGGAGTCAAGACTGACTCTGTAGCATTTATAATCCTGGTAACGTAGTATTTAACTTAATGGCTTGTAATAGTCTAAAGTCTTCCATGGTAGGCAATATGTTTTTTCTTTACCCAACAGAATGTCTCTCCAAAACACAGCCCCAAATGTTGATAAAATTATTAGCACCAGATAATAAGCTGACACTGGCCCATTTTTTACTAACATGTACTAATAAGAAAAAGGTTTTATCTTGATCAGAGCATTTCCCTTTACCTTTAGCTGTCCAATCACTTCAAATACAAATGTCATTAGTAGGGAAACAATACAATCTGTTTATTTTGTACATAGACAAGGAAATACTGTCTCCAACTGAAAGTAGTAAGCACACCAAAATTAAGATTAGACCTCAGAATTCTTGATTTTTGACAATAATGACAAAAATGCCAATTCTATTATAAAGGCTTTGACAATGCATTTATATTTATGAAAAAGATTACAACAGTATTCAAAATCCTCTGGAATTAAATCAATAGGTCGTTGCAACAATCATAATACAGGAAGATTTTGTAGCTTAGAGGCAAGTCTGATACATTTACCATTTCCAACTGTCTGTAGAAACCGTATACATAAATCAGCAAGGGTATAACAACTTAGGGTACTGACTTTTTTTTAGCTCCAATCAGAATTCTAATTCATACTATTCATTTTTGCGTGTGGCAGGGGGGGTGGGAGGGTATGAGTTTCTCCACACCTGATTATGTGGGTTACTCCTGGCTCTACACTAAAAGATCACTCTTGGTGGTGGTGCAGGGGTGAAGGGCAACCATATGTGGTGCCTAGACATCAAACCCAGGTAAGGCTGCAAAACGGGAATAGGTTGCATATAAGACAAGGGAGATAGTATCATTGTTAATGGTGGTTAGCTGAATGAGGAAAGACAAGTTTCAGTCCTGAGCATCAAATTATATGTTAGAGGAACTATTTTTATCCCTTCCTACCACCTGTGACCCAAAATTATTGAACAAACTGACACATGTGAAAGTAATATATTAAAAAAGGCTTCATGCCTATACTTACCCATTCCCTCCCACTAATTTATAAATGCCCCAAAGAGAATGTTTACTATATTATCTATTTCCTAGTACTCTGCATAGTCAACGCCAGCAAAATTGTTAGGAATGTGGTGATGAAAAGTCAGATACAGTTCATCTCCGTAAAGGTGTAGTCTTGCAGGGAAAAGAACAAAGTTGTAGGACATAGATCAAACTGCCAGAATGCACACATTCTGGGAACATAACTGCACCATTTTATACGTACAATTACTCCATATACGTTCAAGAGACATGCCTAACATTGCATCTGAAGGAGGAATGGGGGGCGGGGGGAACTATTGACACATGTAGGTGATCATAATTCTAGTTGATGAACATAAGCCCAGAAAGAGATAGAAATAAGATTTCCCTGCCACTCTTTGAACCACAGTGCCTTTCAAAATGAGTAGCTAGCCACACTGCTTATTACAATATACATGCTTCTTTTACGACATGGTTTCTAAATAACTCAAATACTTTACCTGATACTAGAAAGAAAAGCAATCCTATTAAAATACTAGAGAAAAAAAGGCTTTATTGCTGTTAAGCTACAATGTAATAGATTTTCAAGGGGTTTCTTTAGTGGTTTTTGTTTTCGCTTGAATGTTTTTAGTATTTTGAATCTTTAAGAATATCATTTAATTCCTTTCAGAGTAAATTTGAACTTAATTATTATCACCTACTATAGTGACCTTAAACGCCTAAAATACAACTTTCTGTAACTGCAACTCTAAACACAGCTGTCCTTCAATGGAGGCCAATCAATAACCACCTTTTTACTGCAATGACTGAAAATAAACCCTTTAATGTCAGCCAGCCTTAGTTGTGCCCTTGACGCAGTACTAGTTAATAACACATTATTTTAGTTACTTCAAAAATTTGGGCTAATAGTATTCATACCTCACAGTTGTTACGAGGATTATATAAGATTATATATTATGATTACCTTGATGCCTGGCATGCAAGTCACTGTTCAATAAATGTTTGATACATTCTAGCTCATTACAAAGATTTAAGTCAAAGACTTAATACTCAGTAAATATTTAATAAATGAATAAATGAAAGTATCATCACTATATAGTCTATACGTACTTCCGGTAAAGGATTGACGTGAGTAAGACTAATGACTACCATATAGTAGATTCCATTGCTATAATTCATATCCTTGGTAATAAAACTCCACCTTTTGTTGTCATACCTTTTGTTTTTAACCTGGTAGCAGCAACCCTTGGTTCTAAGTAATTACAGAAAAGTGAGCTCGAGATTGAGAAGAGTCATATCACTTGGGGTTGGGGGTCATGAAAAGAAATGGATTATTTATATCAAAAAAGGATGACTGTGAAAAATAAGATTATAACATTAAATTAAATCCAAGATGCAATACTGATTTTTTATCCTTATAAAGACAAACTACACTATTACTTTTAATAAATTATTTCTAACTGCTGCAATAAATGTGCTTTCATGTTCTACGTTGTAGTGTTCCTAAAATATTAAGTCTATAGTTTTCTAAATATTAAGTCTATAGTTTTCTACGTTTCAAATGTTACACAATCACACGAAACTGCTAAATCTTTACAGTTAAAGAGAAAAATGATCAGAAGTAGTTTAAAATTTTTAGCAACATTACTTATAATGACTTTAATCCAACAGCACATAGGAAGCACTTCAGTTTCATCCTCCTACATTGGTCATGTTATTTAAATGAAATGAGGGGAGCTATATCTAGCTGGTCAGGACTAACTCCTGATCGATCCTGGTGGTGCCTGGATACCATAGAGGGTGCCAGGGATCAAAGTGGGGTCAGTTATGTATGTTTCAAGAATTGTAAACTTAACTGTAAGCTTAACTGTTCTTAAAGGTTCTTAAATGTACATGTCATGAACCTTAACTGCTGTACTATCTCTGACTCATAAACGAGATTTTTTATTCAAACATCAGGACTAACTTTAAAAAATTTTAGGACTTATTGAAGACAAACTTAACAATAAAAACTGAAGACATTATCAAATTTTAAAGTCAAGTATCAGCAATTAAAATAAATTAAAATAAATTAAATTAAAATAATTAAAATGAAAATATCTGTGGGAGAGGGAATTGGTAAATTTATGAAGGCGTATAATGCTACAGCAACTGAGAACTATTAAATTTATTCCATGTCATTACTATAAAAGGTGAAGAATTGAAAGACTTGTTTTCAGGAGCGAATTCTAGTAGTTTACTCCTGAAATTAAATTTACTGTACATTTTTAAAACTCTTGTAATACCTGACAGCCAGTGAAATATACAGAAATTTCAAAAAAGTCTTGGAAAAAAAGACACAACTCAATTTTTGAAAGTCACTTTGGGGCTACAGCAACAGCCCCAAATGAGAAGGGTGCTTGCCTTGCATGTGGCCAATTGGGGTTCAATCCCCAGAACTCTGTGAGATTCCATGAGTTTCCCAAGAATGATTCCTGAGTGCACAGCCAGGAGTAAGCCTTGAAAAGACTGGTCTGGCCCAAAGACAAACAAAAAATGTCAATGTGTCTAAAACAAAAGGTATTAAAAGTAAATTTGAAAGAAAAAGGCCATATGCCTTGCACGTGACTGAGCAGGGTTCGATCACTGGCACCTCATGGTCCCCATGCAGAGCCAGGAGTAAGCTCTGAGCGTATCAGGTGTCCCCAAAATCAGAAGACATAATTAGAAAAGTAAAAAAGAAAAGAAAAAGGGGAAATAAATTAATTTGGGGGAAAGCTCCAGATTAAAATCTTCCATAGCATTTACTCCCTATAAACATCAGCAATTTAATTAATCTTCTCTTAACTTTGAGACCTCAGTTATAAAAGTGTAAATACTACTTCACATGATATACGTGTTTTGAAGATAAAATGAGAAAACATCAGGGAAAAACAGAATCTACTTAAAAGTGAGCTTTTGCCCCCCCATGTCTGTACTTCGTTATAGTGAATGCCGCTTTCAAAAAAATAAGATGGTATAAGATCTCCCAAATGCTGTTACACAAATTATGCTGACTGAAAATGATTCTTTGTCACATATGAAGGGTAAACTTCTGATTTTAGAGACCTTCATAAAAGAATAAACATCATTCTGCAATTTATATTAAACATCTGACAACTCCTTTAGCTAAGAATGAGAAGCATGCATGTTTTACAACTTTCTGCAGTTTAGTACCTAGCTGAGTACTAGGTACTCTGTACGTGAACACACCAATTCATTTGATCATGTATTCATTTATTCAGCTATTTGTTGAACATTGGTTTTGTATCAAGTACTATGTAAGTGGTAAGACGGAGCACTTGACAAATAATATAAGCTTATAATGTAGAAGAGTATCAAGTAAGTAGAGAAATAATTAAGGTTTCAGGTCGAAAAAGATAGGGCAGCGGGTAGGGTGCTTGCCTTGCACAGGGCAAAACTAAGTTCAGTCCCTAACACCACAAGAACCTCCTTGAGTGCTGCTTTAAATGATTCCTGAGCATATTTGAGTGTAGCCCACTTCCTATACCCACCAAAACAAAAAGAATCAAGCTTCTACTGTGATAGAACTACAAAGCAGTTCAGAGTATGGTGATGATACAGCACTTTCTTAGTTTTGAAAAAGAAAGGGTCAGAGAGGGTCAGGAAAGGTTCCTAGTAGAAGTTTCTAAACTGAAACTTGAAAACAGCATGGGTATTGGCTGGATTTGGAAAGGGAAGGAGTATACCAGGCTGGGAAACTGAACACCAAATCAAAGACCAACTCCTCAGAAAGTTTATGTTATGTAGTAACTAAAAGGCACAGTCAATGAGCAGGGTTAGGGGGGAAGAAAGAGGACCAGATAGGATAAAATAATTAGTTGCTGACATTAGACAAAAGGACAATATAGTACTTAAATACGTATTATTTTTTTTTTCAAGCAGGATAACCTAAGGAAGTTAGTATTCCACGATATTAAAGAGTTGCAGTCAGGAAAGGTCAATTATGCTTCGCTCCTTCAGTTACTCTATACATGAGTCTTCATTTCATTATCCTGATCACCTCTTCATTCTCTTTGTAAACAGGCATATGAAAGTAATACACAGGGGGCTGGCGCAATAGTACAGCGGGTAGGGCATCTGCCTTGCACGCGGCCGAGCAGGGTTCGATTCCCAGCATCCCATGTGGTCCCCGAAGCACCACCAGGAGTAATTTTCTTAGTGAAAAGCCAGGAGTAGCCCCTGTGCATCGCCAGGTGCGATCCAAAAGGAAAAAAAAAAGGTAATACACAGTCCTGCATGTGGCATGTGACTAAAAGATAATAAACACAACAGAAACGGCTACTGCATCAAAGGTGAAATAGCTAAACTACAATAAGCCAAAGAAATGAAGAGAAATTAGTGCTAGAATCAAAAATTGAGGCACCAAAATAACAAATGCTGACAGGCTAATCAGATTCACTTCAGTTTTTACAAGTTTTCCTAACTTTTAGTTTAAAAATCCAATCTACAACCTCATGCTAAAAAGTTGGAATTCATGTCACATCCCAATAAAAGGTAGATGCCTACACTGCCATCTAGAAAAAATATATTTACTACCACTGACTCAGGCTGTTTATAATCAACTTAAGCTACCACACCCTTCTAATATAGCAATAAGTCAGTTATTCCCACATAATTTTCCAATTGTTGGGTTGATTTCCTTCCTAGTACACTGCATTAACTGGGTTCTACATTATTCTTGATTTTATTTCTTTGGTACTGGTCTTCAATCTTAGAAAACATATTAATCTTCACAAACCTTTAATCACAGAAAGGTAATACCTGTGATCGGATAAAGTGGTTTTAATTCAAAAGTTAAACACAAAATGGACAGGAGAGACGGCTCAACAGGCTGGAGCAAGCACATATTACATGCAAGAGTGCCACTTTGGATTCTGTCACAGCATCCTTCCCCAAGCACGTAGCCTGAGCAACCCCTTCATGCCTCATGCTGTGGCCACAAAACAAAACAAAAAAGTCAAACAAGCTGATGGTATTAATTGCAGAGTGAACTAAAAAGTCAGCATATTTCAACTGTCACCTAACCCAAAACCACGACCTTATTCAAGGCTTTAGTTAATTAACTATGGGAAAGAATAAGACTAGAAGGAACACACTACTTTATGTTCAACATGAAATATGAATGAACTTAATTTTTCATTCTTCAGGTAAAATAAGGAGTTAACGACTATGGGACGGAAAGGAAATAAACAGTATTCAAAAGCCTGAGTTACTAACATGTAGAAATGAAGATGAAAGTAAAACCAAACCAAACCAAAGATCACCCCCCAAAATCAAAGTATCTTCTTTTATAGTAATGAGAACACTTAACTCTCCAGTTTTATTTTTAAATGTGTAAAAAAGTTTTGTGAAGTAATTTCAATCTCACTGTTCAGGTTTTCAACATGAGCAAAATCCGCTATATGGCAATAAAGGATATTTTAATTCTAAGAATGGGAAACTGCAAACATTCTCACACCCCATTTTTCTCCTTTTAAAATGTGTAGTAGTGCATCATTTAATATTCCCCAAATAAAAAGGGGAAATATGCAACACTGAAACTGAACCTTACGATTTTCACGAAGGGCATTAGTTGGCAACTCCCGCCACCCAACTCAAAATACATGACCTAACTCCCGAGTCACTGATGCGGACGCGGGCACTGAGCGGACTGTGGTGCTGTTCCTCGAGTGTGACCTTGGGCACGTCGCTGACCCCCTCTCGCTTCCTCCTCAGCATCCCCAACGGGGGCGTTCTTTGCAAACAGTGGGAAGGGTCAACAGCAGAGGTGACGTTTCTGCGGCGACCAGACGTCCTTCGCGCTCAGAGGGGCCGCGGCAGGAAACTGACCCGGAGCCCGCGGGAGGCTCCCCCGCCCCCGGCCCCCGAACCAGGGGCCCGGCCGATGCCCCCGGCCCACCCCCAGGGACGTACCTCTTCCTCCCGCACGGCTTCCCTCTCGCCCTCCGACCGCCGGGGGACGGCAGCCCGGTCCCGCCCCGGCCACACCTCGGGGCACCCCACCCCGCACATCCGCCCTCCGCGACCTCGCCCTTCCCCGGCCCCCACCCGGGGCTTCCCGGGGCGCGAGGCCGGCCGGGCGGCACTCCCAGCCCGCCGCACGCACTCGCGCAGGGGCCGCGCCGCCGCCGCCGCCGCCGCCGCCGAGGGCCCCGCGCCGAGCCCGTCCGGAACTCCGGCCAGAACCGAGCCCGAGGGGCGCAGCCTCGGCCGCGCCGGGGCCCCAGACCGCCTGTGCTCGGGGCGGGGCGCAGGGGCTGGGAGAGAACCACCGTACCTTCCCGGCAACTGAGCCCTGACTTCACTTCCCACCTTTGGAGTCCTCTTCAACTACCGGATCAATTCACTCCGGCGACGCCGGAAGGACCCGAGAGGAACCAGGCGTTGTCCGGAATCCTGCCCGGCCGTAGTTGCGCAAAGGCCTATGGGGACTCGTAGTACTAGTCACCGTCGGCTTCCGCGATGCTCGCGGAAGTCGAGACTACATTTCCCAGCAGGCCGTGCGGCAGAGTCTAGCGCCCTGGGTGGGGACACGTCCAGCCAATAGGGGTAGAGTTTCCTGACTCTACGGGAGGAGGTAGGCGGCGGAGAGAGGGTGCCGGGAGAGAAGGGGAAGGGCGGAGCCAGCTCACCTGCGCCAATCAGGGTGCAGGCCCGGCCCCGCGGGCGGAGCCCCGAGCCCCGGGCGCGCGAGCCTAAGGAAGGCAGGGCGCTGCGGGGGCGAGAGAAGGGATGGCTTGAAGTGGAAAGTCGGGCTCCGGAGTGTGAATTCCGCTCCGGCCAGGGGAGCACTGAGGGAACGGTCGGTGTTAACAGATGGCGCGAGTGTGGGAATGAAGCGTGTTCGGGGAAGGAGCTTCCTTGTGAGCGCGCTGGCGGCCAGACGGCGGGAGGGGACCGACTGGGCTCCCTCTGCTCGCGGCAGTGCGTGTGTGCGGTCGCGGAACGAGGGACGCGGGGTCCTCGCGACGGGGACGACGAGGAGCAGCTGCGGAAGGAGCAGGAGCCGGGAGCTCCCGGGCACAGCCCCGCCCGCGCGGCCGCCGGGACGGCGGGGGGCGGGGCCGCGGCTGCCGTGTCGCCCGCCGCGGACGGGGAGGCGGGGCTTGGGCGCGGCGCGGGCGGAGGCTCCGCCCGGGTTGTGCTTCCCGGGAGAGCGGCGGGAACCCGCGCGGGGCACAGTCCACCGAGCCACAGCTGCAGCGTCGGGCCGGGTCGCCGAGCGGGCGGTAAGCGAGGGAGCGTCGCCGGGCGCCTGCACGCCCGGGGCAGCGCTTCCACTAGGGACTGTAGCGAGGCACGGCCGGGAAGGGTCACGCCCGGGCTGGGGAACTGACGGCAGAGCGGTCTAGGTGCGAGACGGCCGCTTCCGGACCCCCAGGGGGACGGGCAGCGGCCGGCCGGCGCTGTGAAGGGCGTGGTTGCTGCTGCTGGCTGAGTTGTGCGTTTGAAACTGTTCGGGGGAGAGCTGGGAATTGGAGGGACCCTTTCTGATGGACGACGCGGTGGGTGATAGCTGGGAAGGTGCGTAGCTGAGAATAGAATGAAAAATTGGCCATTGATACAGAATTTCTTCAGAACTCGGGGAAAATAACTTTGCGTTTCTGTTCAGTATTCACCCTTTACGTTGCTTTATTAGAGCGTCCCGCTGCCGACCCGCTTCTGCTTCTGGGGTGTAGTGCGGCAGGCTCCTAGGGCTGGAATCGCGTATGCAGGCAAGAATAACCAAGGAAACTGGACCTATCAGGAAACTTAACTTTTGCCAGCAATAATGTGAAAAAATGTTTTAATAGATGGATTCTACGCTGTCTTTCCAGTGGCTGTAGAATTCTCAGACAAAGACGTGAACTCAGCTTACAGTGCGAACAGATGGTGTATGCTTCATCACCCATCCTTATTCTCGCATTTCTGTCCGGTAATACACATTTGAAAAAACAAAAGTACAAAAAAAAGCTGTTTGTAGATCTTTCCTCTATCTTGAGACTTACTTGCTAACTAGCCACCCGTTAACACGTAACAGTAATGGTGGGATCAGTCTTAAAAACACATGTAATAGGATCGTATTATATGTTAACGGGTTGACCATGTGTGATATCTTTGGATGTAATTAAATAGGGATGAAAATATGTTTTAATGCTAGGTAAGGAAAAAAGTCGTACCTGCCTCTGTGTGACTATGACAAATTATTGTATTTTTTTCCCAGAAGTATGTGAAAAGCTGTTTGTTTAGTTCATTTTCCTTTTTGTTACAGAGGTTTCCCGGATTGCATGGCTTTTAATCATAGTAGCATATTGCAGCACATTTTGCTCCGAGACCTTTCTTGTGACAGTTATATATTCAGTGTATCTGAATACTTTCATCTGGATTTTTTAATTTTTAAACTAGAATCAATAAAATGGAGCAACCACCTTCTGTTTTCACGTTTTCAAGCTGCCTTGATTTACTTTTGATTTTTGAATTTTATTTCTGTAATGCTCACAAAAAATAGTATACAAAGAAATGGATGGAAGAAATTTTCTTTCAGTTTGAAGTTCAATCCTAGGGATAAGCCTGATTTATCAATGTTTATATCTCCTCTTCCAGTGCAGCACTTTTTCCTACACTCACACACCAGACAAATACATATAACATGTTTTATATATATATTACATATGTATGTGTTGTGTATGTATACATGTGCGTATGTGTATAAATGTATGTGTATATGTGTGTATAATTTATAGCATATATGTTATATATACACATCTCAGATCTTAGAAAAACAGCTGCCTTTTTATTGTCCCCAAGCAAAGCAGGTAAGTATTAGAAACTGCACAGAGCTTAGAAGAGGGAAAAGTAGTAGTAACCATTAAACTTAACCGTGGTAAGGATCCTGTTTCCTTTGCTCCATCCCTGGTGAGTCTATTAATTCACATAGGTGATATGACCTTGTGAAAATGATATAGGGGAGAAAATAAGTACTAATGTTTAATGAAGCTAGAAAAAAACATTTTTTTTATTGGTGGAGAGGTCTTTGTTATTTTTATATAAGTGGATTGTTCTGAATCATAGTCTTAGATGGTCTCTCAGACTCTAATACTAGAATTTAAAACTTTGCTGCCACTGAAGTAATTCCCTTAGGTAATAATAATAATAATAATAATAGTGGCAATTAAGTTCTTTGAGAATATGTACTAAAAGACCTTTTTAAAGAATATGATTGGGAATCAGCATATTATCAAGTAAATGAGATAGAGAAGAAATACTGCAATAGTTGAAATTCGGATGTACTTTAAATTTCAACTGTATATATGTAGGTCATATACTCTGAGGTGTCTTATTAATAATCTTAATTATGAATGAATTTTTTGACATTAAAACGCTGAATTTTCCCTGTTTCTAAGATGCTTTTGCTGCTCAACACATCAGTGAAAGAAATTGAGTGTCTGTATTAGTTGAGAAGACCGTGTCTTTATGAGCCATAAAATTATTAGCAATGTATGGTACTGAGGAATTCGTTACCTTGAACTCTTGCTACATTTTTAAATTGGTGTTTACATTAAACCTTAGCTAATCTGTTGATTTCTTGACTGCATGTTATGGGCATTTAAGAAGTTTTCTTGTATGACAGTTTTCATTTTATGTGAAACATTACCAAGGCCAAAATAATTTTTTTTCTGTGCTTGATTTTTATGAGTTGTGTTGCTGTCAGTAAGTGCATGGAACAATGAGAAAGCCAGACTGCAGATTGTCTTTCTTGAAAGGAAGCCACTCTGAGAATGTTCTTTATCTAAAAATAATCTTCCATAATGTCAAATTACAATGTATTTTTGACTTATTTTAAATTCTGACTCTGAATTGAGAAAAAATAAATAAGTAGTGTGGATTTCTCTAACAGGACAGCTCATTGGTGCATGCAGTACAAAAGAGCAAGACTTAAATGCTTGAAATCAAGTGGTTTTAGTGCCATGTGAGGTTGGGTGAGAGTGGGATTATTAGGAGGGAAAAGATGTGAAAAAAAAAACTGTTCGGGAAACATACCCTTATCGAGAGAGTAAAGGTACTAGGTCTTTTCTGTTAGGTACTTTTAACTGATTCAATGGCCCTTTCCCGCTAGCATTGCTATCTAAAGTGGGAAATAGTACATATCATTATTTTAATTGGGGTGAGACTGACATTTCATGTTATATTTTGAGTAATCATGGGTATTGAAAGAAACAGAAAGAAACATGCATGTATGCATTTACTTCTAGGTGAGCTTGGTATAATTTGGACATCATATTAAAAAGAAAAATATAAAATGTATTTTTTATGAAGTAGTATACACAGATAAGGCTTGGTTTGTTTGTTTCTGTCTTTTTAATTTTTAACTTTATGGTTTTGGGGCCAAACCCCACAGTGCTGAAGGCTCTCTCCCGGCATTATGCCCCAAGAACACTCCTGGCTGAGCTCAGGGAGCTTATGCAGTGGCAGGGGTTGAACCCGGGTCAGTTGCATGCAAGGCAAGCCCCCTGCCTACGTTATTGTTTCTCTGGCCGAGTTTCTGTCTTACCTATTAATGGTTTTGTAATTTAGTCCTTAAATTTTTTTATTTTTTTTTAATTTTTTTGCTTTTTGGGGTCACACCTGGCGATGCACAGGGATTATTCCTGGCTCTGCACTCAAGAATTACTCCTGGTGGTGCTCAGGGGACCATATGGGATGCTGGGAATCGAACCCGGGTTGGCCGCGTGCAAGGCAATTGCCCTACCTGCTGTGCTATTGCTCCAGCCCCCTAACCCTTAAATTTTGAGATGATTTAAGTCACTAAATTATTTGTTACTGGGAACCACATACATTTTTTTTTTATTCTGCTAATTCCCGTGGTTTATTTTTATTTTCTGGTTTTGGGGTCACCCCTTAATGTGCCCAGGCCTTACTCTTGGCTCTGTGCTCAGAAGGCACTCCTGGCATTGTTCAGGGGACTGTGTGTGGTGCTGGGATTGAATCAGGATTGGCTGCATTCAAGGTAAGTATACTTATGTACCTGTAGCTACTTCTGTACTTTCCTTCCTGTCCTGCTCATTCTCATCATCTTTTATCATACTCAGCACAAATAAGGTGCTGTATAAGTATTTGCTGAATTACAACTATTGGCAAATACTTTAATGTGTGCATTGAGACAGTGCACTGTGAAGTACAATAGTCAAACAGAACAATTACGATATGTTAACCTTTCTTAGACTGTCTGATGATTAGCTTTCACAAAAGCAGCAAGTGATCTTAATTAGACTTACATTATGTGGGCTGCAAACGTTTGTCTATAAATGCATACCATTATTTCTAAATTCATCCCAGAGATAAGAGATACGCGTGAGAGAAAAAAGATACAGCACTGATGCCCAGAGTTGTGTTTTACCACTAGAGAATGCTTTGGGTCACCACTGTTTTACCTTAAATAAAAGCTTATCTGTAGGCATAATTCATTCTGTAAAGCGTGAATTTTCTCTCCTGTACTTTAAATTATATCTTCACAAGAAGAAATAAAGTTGGTTGTGTTTAAGCACATGTGAAACTGGGCACATATGGTTTCCTTCTGGACACAAATTAATATGATTAGTATTAAAACTGAGAATTTATAGGAACAGAGTGCCAGTACAGGAGGAAAGTCGCTTGCCTTAGTCACAGCTCACCTTCTTAGATCTCTAGTTGAATCCTCACCACCACCACATTTGGTTCCCAGAGCATGACCTGGGCTCACTCCTGAACACAAGCCGTGTAGTCTAAGCAAACCCTGAAAAATTCAAATGTGAGGGAGTGGAGAGAGGTTATAGAGGTGATAGTCCCTAGATTCATTCCTCCGTGTTCTCCCGCCCCCTCTCTTCCTCCCCCAGTGCTTCTGGGTTGGTCTGGATAATTCAAAGCACTGCTTCCAGGTGCCATCACATTGAGCAGGACCAGGTTGTGCTGGCCAAGAATTGCTGGGAGGGCCTCCTGGGCATTGCTTAGGAGACATGAGAGAAAACTTAAGAATTAAAATGTGACTTTTATTTATTTGTAAGATCTAGAAAATTCTAATTATAGTAGGTGCTCGGCAATCATTTTATTAACATTTAGATGCTATCATTTGCTTTTCCCCATACGCTTGCTATTCTACATAGGTTTTGATTGGTGTAGATTGAACTCCCCTTTTCTTGGCCCTTTGGCGTTGCTGTTCTTAGCATTCTGCGACACTTAGCTGAGTTCTTAATTCTTTTCCTCACTGATAAATGCTACGTTCTGAGTTAAGTCTGCATTCACTTTGAGAGCTTTATCTGTAGTCTGTCTATGGCAACAATTTGTCTATTTTTTTATAACCTTTAATAAAGCATGGTTTTATATTTAATAACAAGTATAACTGAAAAAAAATACATTTCTTAGACATCTGTGCCAGCTAGCACCAGTTCAGTCTTCTGCCCACAACATTTGCTTATATTAGATCAACTAGTTGCTGACTTTCTGAAGAGAGAAAATATTGCTATTAAGTACAGCTTGCATTTGAGTGTATTTTTATGTAAATTTATTAATTGGATATCGGAATATGTGTGGTCTTTCCTTTCCTCTAAAACTTTGTTGACTGAAAGATGTACTTTCAAGTCACGCTCCCACCTATGCTTCAGCACCCTTTCTCGGACATTTTTCTTTTGACACACACGTGCAAAAGAAATTTATGGAAAACATAACTATAACATGAGGCCTTATCTTAAATATAACAATCTTGACTTTTGTGTTCAGTGAAAGGTTGCATTCAGACTTCTTAATCAAGCGATATAATCTAGATTATATCAATTGCTGTCACTTCTGAGAAAATACTGAGAAGGGATAAGTTTTGAGCTTGGGGATGAGCCATGCTCACTCCTGACATTATGTCCAGCATAACTGCCTCAGTGCTGATATGCTGCCTCCTGCTCCTCTTGTTTAGAGACCTCCTTCTGTTCATTTGGAAAGGAAGCCTTCCTAACTCCTCCCTACTAAAAGTTTAGTGTGTAAAGACAAGATGGAATTTACTGTGACTTAATAACCCCACTTTTCACGTGTATTACAAACCAGAGTTTCCAGTAACCATAACTGAAATATCATAATGATGATTTCTTCAGCAACATTTAGCAATGCATTGAGTACCTGTCATCTCAAGTCTGCCCCCATTTAGGACCTTGGGTCATAAATAGACCCAAAAAAGCTCATTGGAATACTTTCTATATTTTCCCCACACTGGATTGCTTCTGTCATTTTCTTAATAGCATAATTTATAAAAAGAAATAAAATGTTTAATTTGAGTTTTTTATCCAGTATAATTTAAAGAGTTAATTTTATTGGTTTTCCAAATTTTTGTAATTACTCTCAATACTAAATTATAGTATATAATTGTATTCACTTGAATTAAGTCAGTTATTGAAGCATTTGTTGTATACATCACAAAGCATTTTTAAATCATTGAGACAAACAATTTTCCGGAGTACATTTAGCTTTCTAGTTAGGAAACCTCTGCAAAATATCCTAAATTGCTTATAGATAATTTCTTTATTGCCAAAATAGAGTGTATTTTATAAATCACTTGACATATAATGCTGCAAAATGCCAGAACTCTCACAGCTACTAATATCTGATATCTGTTTTTTTCTGCAAACTCAACTTTTTAAAAATTTTGAGGTCTTATGTATAAGTTACATTAATTAAACCTGTAAGAAAATAATTTCCTTTAATTCAGAATTTCTAATCATCATCATCATCCCGATGATCATCAGTTTTCTCGAGCAGTCTCAGTAATGTCTCCATTTGTCCTAGCCCTGAGATTTAAGAAGCCTCTCTTTACTCATCCTTTCCAAAGATATCGCATTGGAGGCTCTTTCAAGATCAGGGGAATGAGACCCATCATTGTTACTGGTTTTGGCATATGAATATGCCACGGGGAGCTTGCCAGGCTCCCATGGACACAGGAAATTCTTGCTAGCTTGCCAGGTTCTCCCAAAGGGAGAACTAGGCTAAAAGATGAGTTTGGTTTTACAGTCTCTGGATGTTGGCCATTTATTGGATTACACAGCACATGGGGCAGTTTCTGGCTGTGACCACCTAGCTACTTGAAAATGGCGGATCTGGGCAGAAGAGGTCCACTCCCGATCCGAGCAAGCTTGGAGATCTCAGCCCCTAATCCTACATACCTGGGTTCCTCTATCGGTTCCTTAATGCTTGAGGCTTGTCTGAATGTGTGGAGAGGGGCCTTGAGATGGCTGTGGCTGGGTTCTGGAAGTCTTTGGCTGCTGGGGCTCTGTTTGGGGCGGGAAGGGAAACTCAACCCACCCCCTCCAAGGGGCCCCTATGAAGACAGCCAGGCATGGGGGCAAGAGACTGCAAAATATTTTTTTTCTAATATATTTTAAATTTCTATAGTTAAAAGTTATGAACACCTTATAATACCTGGTTGAGTATAATAGCAGAATAGCTAATAATATGTAAATAAACATTTTGAAAGAGCAAGACATATTATTTAAGGTTATCTCTGAAGCAAATTTTTACTTTCATTGTGACCTAAATGTAATTTGCTGTGTAAAAACATTTTAAAGTACATAAATTATTTATAATTATTTCTAATGTCAGCTGAAAATGTTGTACTTGATGGCATAAAATAATAGGGATCTATATATCCAGAACAAGATGTGTGCAGGAAAGTCCTTGCATTCTGAAAGTATCCAAAGTATTTTCTATACTGAAAGAAAGCTTTCCCAAAGTTTTATCCCTCTAGCAATGTTAATTTGGTCAGTAAGTCAACAATGAACATTAAGAGATACTGAAACAAAGCAATTTTGGCCTGTACTAAATAAAGTATGGAAACGGGTTTGAGAATGATTTGGGGGTAACCAGGCAATAGTTTTAGCCATAGTCAAATAATTAAAATCATTGCATTTTAAGTTCCTTTTTGTATTTTAAATTTATTTTGTATTTTAATTTTAAATTTAAATTGTATTTTAAATTCCTTTAAGTATTTGTCCTACTTATTATTTATTTGTTAATTTAATCATTTGTTCTGTCTCAATACCTTTATTTGTTTTTCCTAAATTTTTAGCAAACTAACTTTAAACCAAGCTTCACTTCTGTAATTACCAAATTTCAATTTTCTGCTTAATGACATTGCTCAAGGATTGTTTCTCTGCTTTAAAGGGCTGCCTATCCTGTTTCAGTTACTGTTCCTGAATATCATGTATGTAACATATTTAATACATTTTTTTATAGTTACCAGCACTTAAAAGAATGTAAACTCTGTAAACTTTCAGTCATAAAACATCAAAGAAGCTCTGGATAAACCACAATTAAATACGAAAATAATAAAATGAATGTTTACATATTAGGATTGTTTTTAAAAGTATTTCTTCATTACCTGAAAAAGAAAAATAGACCATCAATTTCATAGAAGGGAACTCACTAAAAAATTTTAATCTTGGGGGCTGGAGCGATAGCACAGCGGGTAGAGCGTTGCCTTGCACGAGGCTGACCCGGGTTCAATTCCCAGGATCCCATATGATTCCTCGAGCACCGCCAGGAGTAATTCCTGAGTGCATGAGCCAGGAGTAACCTCTGTGCATTGCTGGGTGTGACCCAAAAAGAAAAAAAAATAATCTTGGGAAATAGTGTTATTACTCATTCCTAAATAGTGAAAAATATAATTGATATCTATGAGACATCTAAATATTTTTTCAGTCTTGTAATGATGAATTTTTGATTTACAGCTGTGATAAATTGTGATTCCATTGTGGTAGTAAAATCTGAGGAGACACTAGAAACTGAAAATGGAAAAATCTCATGATCCAAGATATTTAAGGGTGCAGGGATGTCACTCAGGATAGAGTACTTGCCATGTATGTATGAAACCTCAGGTTTAATTCCCCACAATAAAATAAAAAGTTATTTACCACAGATTGTTGATTACACTCATTTGTCTATACCAATACCGTTATTATCCAATTTTTATATTCCTATTATTTAACCTTGGGTGAATGGTTTTGTTGGAACAAAACCCTCTGGATACAATCATGGTAATTTTTTTTAAAACTACTTCTACAATTCATAGCATTAAATTGGGTACTATAGAGAAACGCAACAAATCATATGAAATCGTTCCTTGACATATTTTGTCAGTATTTTAAAAAAGACACTGTGAGACACGATTACATAAAATATATTATTTAGTATTATGGCATTATGATTACTATGGTAGTGGTCCAGAAATAAGAGATTGATTTATATGGTAACCAGGGAAAATTATGAGGCAGAGGTAGGGAAACCTATATTTGTTCAGATCAGGGACAATAAACTATTTGCAGTCAGACTATGTGTTTTGGTATGTTAAATGTTACTGGAGTATAGATGTGCCTATTCATTTAGATATTATTGATACTTCTTCCTATAATAGCAGAATGGGGTGAATGTAGCAAAGACCTTATGGCCCATAAGTCTAAAGTGAGTCTTACTGATCCTTTTAAGAGTATTTAACTCATGGTTAATTGTGTGACTCTGCATTCAGAGAAACTGGGATCAAATTTGATTTTATGATGTTACTTGAGTCAGGGGCTGGAGCGATAGCACAGAGGTTGGGCGTTAGCCTTTCACGCCGACCGGAGTTCGACTCCTCCGCCCCTCTCAGAGAGCCTGGCAAGTTACCCATGCGTATTGGATATGCCAAAAACAGTAACAATAAGTCTCTCAATGAGAGATGTTACCGGTGCCTGCTCGAACAAATTGATGAGCAACGGGATGACAGTGACAGTGACTTGAGTCAGATTGTTGGTGTTGATTGAATGAGATTTCACTTTATATAATAATTGGCATACAATACATGGTCATGTGTTATTGAATTCTATATTTTATTACTTATTTTAAACTGGGAAATATTGGAAGAAATTTTTAAGCATTGAACAAACTTATTATATAGGAATGATGATATTGATATATCAACCAATCTGTATGATTGCGTGGGAAAGTATCCCATGGTCTTGGACACCATGATGGAGTAGCTCTAAGCATTGCCAGGTGTAGCCCAAAACTAAATAAATGAATTTTTAAATGATCTTTTTTGCATGTTTGCAGAAATTGACAAAACTAATCCATAAAATTGAATGTAAATGCAAAGAAAAATGTATGTATTAGTGAAATAGGATTAGGAGCCCATTCATCAATCTGTATATTTATAGTAAACTTATCTACTCCTTAATAATTACTACTGGTGATAACTGGAAATCCACATGTGAAAGGATTAAATTGAACTCTGCCTCACACCAAAAGTAAAACTCAAAATGGATCATAGGCCTAAATGAAAGAAATAAGCCTATTAAACTCATAGATGAAATGTATGCTTACATTATCACTCTGCTTCAGTAAGTATGACATGAAGGCACAAGTAAAATATATTCTAGCTGCTCATTTTAAAAGTTTGCATTAAAAAAAAAAAACTATCAAGAAAAGGCAAGCCAAAGAATGGGAGCAAATGTTTGCAAATTAAATAGGTAGGATACTTAGTACATAAAGAATTCTTACAACTCAAAAGTAAAAAGAAAATTCCATTGAAAATAGATGTGAGGGGTGACCAGGGAGATAGTTCAAAGGTTTGGCACTCGTGCCTTTGCATGTGTGCACGTCCCTGAGTTAAGCCTGGGAACTGAGGAGGCCCCAGGAGAATTGCTAGAGTGGTTTTGATGCCCCTCACTTCTGCAGGCCTCCACCAGTACTTTATTCCCTGATGTCCCCTGACACTCAGGCCCAACACCAACAGGCCTTGTATCTCTGAAAGGAACCCCTGGATTCCCCACCCAGCACATCCTCCAAGCCCCAACCCCCAAAGAAAGATAAATAGATTTGAACAGACATTCCTTTCTCCAGGCATGCTATATAAATTTGCATTTGCACAATAAACACATAGAAGCTATATGTCATTAGTTAATAAATGCAACATCAATTACAATAAGATATTGTTCACACCCATTTGATGGCTTAAATTTTAAAAGACAGACAAGAATAAGTATTAGATTGTGAAGAAACTTGACCCCTTAAATTATTTATGGTATTGTAAATGGTGCAGCTAAGCTGGAAAATAGTGTGGCTATTCCTCAAAGTATTACCCTTAGAGATAGTAGTATGTGGCCAAGAAGACATACTAGGCATATATATTTTTTAGAATTGGGAAAAAAATAGGTTTGTGCAAAGACTTAAAAATATCAGAGTAGGGGGCTAGAGTGATAGCACAGTGGATAGGGCGTTTGCCTTGCACCCGGCTGACTGGGGTTTGATTCCCAGCATCCCATATCATCCCCCGAGCACCGCCAGGAGTGGTTCCTGAGTGCAGAGCTTGAAGTAATGCCTTGAGTATCGATAGGTATGACCTAACAAGCAAGAAAAAAAAAATCAGTAGCATTATTAGTTGTGCTGGAGCAATAGCACAGCAGTAGGGCGTTTACCTTTCACGCAGCCGACCCGTGTTCGATTCCTTCACCCCTCTTAGAGAGCCCAGCAAGCTATCGAGATTATCGAGCCTGCACTGCAGAGCCTGGCAAGCTACTCGTGGCATATTGGATATACCAAAAACAGTAACAATAAGTCTCACATTGAGAGACGTTACTGTGCCCACTCAAACAAATCGATGAACAATGGAATGACAGTGGCAGTGACAGTGAAGCATTATTAGTTAAAAAATATGGAGAAAAGTCCAGCTTTCATTAGTGGAAAATGGGTAAACAAAATATATCATTTGAGACATTATTTGATCAAAAGAAGATAGAAATGCTGATACACTATTACATGGATAACATGTTGAGAATATACTAAACCAAGTAGACACACAAGATCACAAAGAGTCTTAGTACCAAGCAATATGGGAATTGGGAAGTGACTGATAATAGAAGATTTCTTTTTTGGCGTTTTAGAACAATATAAAATTACTGGTTACTGTTAAACAGCTTAATGAACATACTAAAATCATTAAATCAAACAAATGTTTCATGTATGCAAGGCATTAACTGCCACTAAGCTGCATCCCTAGTACAAAAAAATGCTCGTTTGTATAAGTGGGCCTTCATAGAACCATCCAGCCTACCGAATCAGACTGTGGCTCCTGCCCAACCAGTGTTGCAGAGGCCCAAAATAAATAGGGATGACTGAAGAGATTGCCTAACCTGGTGTACATGATTTGCTTGCCGGAGACTCCAGGCTGAGACCCCTGAGCTCTACTGGGAGGGGGGCCCGGAGCTGGGAGTAGCTCCTGAGCACACTCCATGTCCTCATAGCTGAAATAAAATAACAATAAGTAAATAAGAAGTAGATACTATTTTGTTCCAAAACAGTACAAATGTTAAAAATAATTGAGCAGTTATTTCAAAATGAGATGTCTTTAGGTAGAATAAAATAATGTTCTTGGTTGAATGCCAAGTATCATTTAGAAGACAAAAAGAAGCTTATATAAGAATGCATATTTAGAACTGGAGAGATCATTCAAGTGTAGATCACATGTTCACCATGTTCATGGCCTTGGGTTTGATTCTTGGCATTCTGTGCTTTCTCTCCTCAGCAGCCCCAGATGTGATACTGGTGGTGCCCAAGCACCGGCAGGCTGAGCACTAGACTCTGGCACAACAGGAGTCACTGTAATGCTGCCTGATCCCCTGAGCTCTTCGGCATGTGACCTCCATTAAAAAAAAAAAAGAAGACGAAGCATTTTCAATATTTTATAAGTTTTACTGCCAGTAAATTTTTGCCTTCACTTTCAGGGAAAAGTGAGTAGTTTAAGAACAAAGAAAAGAAGTATGGTGAAAGTAAAAGAATAAACAAGTTAGAAAATGCTAAATTAGTTTTTAAAATATACAAAGCCAGGTCAGAGAGATTGTACAGAGGCCTGAGTATCGCTGGGTGTGACCTGACAAGCAAGAAATTGGTTGTTAGGCCAACCCTGATTCCATCCCCTGCCCTGTCTGTGTTACCCTGAACACCACCAGAAGTGTGTGATCTCTGAGCACAGAATGAGGAATAAATCTGAGCAAGGCCAGATGTGGCCCCAAATCAAAAAAGGGGAGGAGGAGGGCAAAGGTAAGCAAAATCATTTTAATTCAACGTAAAAAGATAGCAAAACAATAATAACCATAAAAATGTAGTAGGGCTGTGTTTGTGAAGCATGATAAATGTCAATAAAAATTCAAGGAAAAAAAAAACTGACTTGGTCAATAGGATTATTTATACTGGTAAGAATGTAATTCACAGAAAAGTTTTAATAGCCATAAACCTAATGTGCTTATCACATGATATTAAAATACTTAAAACAGATGCAAAACAAACAAGGTGTGGCGTCAAGGCTGAGGTCAAAGGAAATGAATAAATCAAGAATAGTAAAGGACTAAATTGCCATAGGTACAAGCAAAGGTAGTTATAATGGACTAGAAAGAGCATTGATGAAACATTCACAGATTTGAGATTAATTGGTCCTGTATTTGCTACAGTGCGAAAAATGATAAATCAGAAGTTAGATAATAGGTAAGTGTATGAGTTTATGTGTGTGGATTTACTTTATATGAATACTCTTTCCATAATCACTATTATTCTCTAATGTTTTATATTTAGCTATATAGTTGGGGTTATTGAAATTGCCCATCCTGCTCCCTGCAAAATTTAAGTTTAAGGAAGAATGGCTATAAAATTTGAGTGTCTGAGCAGTAAGAGAGAATGAATTGCTGTAGATATTAAAAAGCAATTGTATGTCCTTAAGAATTGTTTAAAAAGTTTCTTAATATGTCTGTACAACAAAAAAAAATGAGTTTACACCTTTTACACTATAGTTAGTGTTGCAAATCAGCTGAAGGTAGTAGATAGTTGATAGAGACCCAAGATAGTACAGTGGTTGAGGCACCTTGCATATGTATCAGACCTCAGTTCACCCCAGCACCATAAGGTTTCCCAGCTATTACCAGGTGCAATCCCATAGGTCCCTAGTACTGCCAGGCGCAGCCTGTGGGACCCCAGGTATCACTAAGTGCAGTCCTAGAGACTCCTGAGCACTGCCAGGTATGCCCTCTGAGCACTGCTGGGGTGGCCTGGGTTCTCGGCACAGTGAGCCTTGAGCAGCACTGCATGCCAACCCAGTTACCTTAGAATTACCAGGCGAGATCCGCAGGCCTCCTGAGCATCATTTGGGAAACCAAAATAAAATTAAAACACTAAAATAAATAATAAGTCAGTGGATCATTGAAATCCATTTCTCTCAAAAGGATTGTACGTATTAGCACTCAGTTTCCTAGGTCATATTTTATATTGAAATAATAATGCATCACTCTAGAAATCCACTTTGCTTTTATTTTGTTTATGTTTGTTTTATTTGGGGGCCACTCCTGGTGGTGCTCAGACTCTCTTGGTTCTGCATTGATGGATCACTCCTGGTAGGCTTGGGGGACCCTGTCGGCAATACTGAGGATCAAACCCAAATTGGCAGCATGCAAGGTAAGTGTACCGCTGCACTGTTGTTCCAGCCCCACCTTCACTTTGCTTTTTATTTATGTGTTTTTAATTGAATCACCATGAAATACAAGTTATAAGGCCGTTCATGATTGGGTTCCAGTCATACAGTGTTCCAACAAGCGTACATTTCCCCACCACCAGTATCCTCATTTTCCCTCCTGCTACCACCATCCATCCCCATCCATCTCTATGCTCTGTGGCAAGCACTTTGTCTCTCTGTCTCTCTCCCCCTCCCTCCCTGTCTCTCCCCCTCTCACTCTCTCTTTGTCTCTGTCTCTCTCGTCTCTCCCCTCTCTCACTCTCTCCACCCTTCTCCCTCCCTCTCCCCTCTCTCTTTCTCTCCCCCCCCCCCTTTGGGCATTATAGTTTGCAATACAACAGATAGTGAGAGTTTATCATGTTTGTTCCTTTACCTACTTTCAGCGCACTTCTTATTCAGAATGATCATTTCTAAATATCTTTTTCATAGATGGTTCCTTCTCGATCCCAACTGCCTTCTCTCCCAGCATTTGCTTTGCAGATGGCCAACTGAGGTCTAATATTCAGCATCCCATAGAATTCTCTGAGCACCTTCAGGAGTATTTCCTGAATGCAGAGCAATGAGTAACCCCTGAGCATTGCCAGGTGTGGCTCCAAAACAAAAGTAAAGGCACAAGTCTTGATACCTCAGTGAAGTCCAAAGACATAGGGAGAATGTCAGGTGCTCAGTGTGTGTTTGTTAAATGAGTGATGAGGCTGATGGAACAAAGTATAAATTTTGTATTTCCAGTTTTCTGAGTTAAAGGTAAATAAATATAAATATTCTTAAAGTTTCATACAAATGATGAAAGTTTGATGATTAAGTAATAAATTTACCACTTTTTTTTTTTTTTTTTTTTTTTTTGCTTTTTGGGTCACACCTGGTGATGCACAGGGGTTATTCCTGGCTCTACACTCAGGAATTACCCCTGGCGGTGCTCAGGGGACCATATGGGATGCTGGGGATCGAACCCGGGTCGGCCGCGTGCAAGGCAAACGCCCTACCTGCTGTGCTATCTCTCCAGCCCCTAAATTCACCACTTTTGGCAAAGCACCCAGTTTGGCAAAACTGGGTTTATTCAGTTTTAAAGAAATTGATGAAAATGAATTTTTGCCTTTTCTGTGTATAATTTGCATATAAATATTAAATACAGAAAACATTTGTTACTGTAATGTTGGTTTTAGAGATATGCATATTAAATGACTATGTTAAGTAGGTTTTTTTCTCTTTTCCATGATGAATTTAGAAATTCTAGGAGATGTATTTGAGCAGCACAATTTAATAGGAATAACACGATGTCTGCACACAGAAGCTAATGAAAAAGAAACTGCAACATTGAGTTATGAATTTTCAGTCATATTCTACAATGTTTCACTATTCCTGGTTCTAGTTTGCATATCTATGAAGACTATTATTAGTGTGTGAAGAGAAATTGTTTTGAGACTAGACTTTAGCTATAACCAATGTTAATATCTACCTACATGTATTATCCTCCCTATTATAATAATCCTATGAGAGAATTGTAGCACTGTAGCACTGTCCTCCCTTGTTCATTGATTTGCTTGAGAGGGTACCAGTAACGTCTCCATTGAGAGACTTGTTGCTGTTTTTTGCATATCGAATATGCCACTACTTAAATTTCCATTGCACAGATGACGCCAGCAAGGCATAGAAAGTAACATAGGTAACCCTAATGCACTCTCTACCAATTTTGGATTGTTTCTTCCTAAATACTTTTGTGTTCATTACTTCAGAAGTGACTGAATCCTCTGTGTATTTCTCTAGAATGGCCCCCAGTTATGTGTGTTTGTGTCGTGTGCCTTGCATTCTGCAACTATGAAGACGCCTGTGATGCACGTGTTTACTGCTGAGCTAGCCCCAGTCTTGAAGTTCTCCTACATTTTAAAAAAAGTTGAGACACTTATAACTACACATCTGGCCTATTTAGAATAAGAACTCGGGTAATTGGGGTAATACATATATATAATTCTGACTTCAGACAAAGCTAGAATATGTACAGTAATAGTACAAAACACTGCTTAATATCAGCTAATATCAAACTCAATTCTAGGAGCTGAAGCGATAGTACAGTGGGTAGAGCACTTGCCTTGCACACAGCCTATCCAGATTTGATTTCTGGCACTCAAGACAACCAGGAGTGATTCCTGAGAACAACAGGGTGTGGACCAAATCCCCAAAAAAAGAAAGGAAAGATATTTTTTAAAAACAGTCTATACACTAAGATTAAGTTAAATTATAGAGCTATCTATTAATTTTCCTTCAGTGTTTTCTGCCCTTAGAAAGGAGTGGAATATCAGATGTTTTTCCTGTGGTGTACAAAAAATTTGAGATGTGTGAAATTGCAAATGCTTATGTTGCTGAGTATGTAGATACACCAAGAAATATTATTGGAATTAATAGTTGAAATATTATTTAGGTTTTCAATGGCATTTTCAGACTATTAGCTTGATTATCAGGAATGTGTAAATTAGTAAAGAGCAGATTTGAAGTATTTAATTTGTTATGAAATATTCATAAAGATACTGTAAAATTTTCTTATCGAGAGTGTTCCGCCCACACAGCAGAGCCTGGCAAGCTAACCGTGGCTTATTCGATATGCCAAAAACAGTAACAACATGTCTCACAATGGAGACGTTACTGGTGCCCGCTCAAGCAAATCGATGAACAACAGAGACAACAGTGCAGTCCTACTATAAAATATTCTATAAAAATCTGAAGTAATAAGCCTTTGATATAAGTAATTGCCTTTATGTATGAAATAGCAGCATTTTAGAACTGTATACTTCCCCACTATATAAATGAATTTTGTTCCAATTCATGTCTTTATTAGATTCAAGTTTATATTATCAATAAAATGTTACTATTTTTTACCTACAGGAAAAAATCTGTTTAAATAAAATATGTCAGTTATCCAAAGTAGATAGTCTTCTACCAAACTACGAATGTATTTTTTAGATGAATACATGTCAGGTGAAATACCATCATGCCTCTGCTTTTGCCATGCCCTTTGTCTATATGGATAGCCATTTTCTCTTTATCTTCCTAAGACCATAGGTCAGACCCCACTAACTCCCCCAGAATCTCAGCCTTCCCAGTAATCACACATGTACTGACAACTCCCAAATGCATTTATATTCCAGATCCAAACTCTGAATTTTAACTTTTGTTGCTGTTGACATTTTTATTTGTTTAATGCACTATTTTCTAAACTTTCCATTGGTATATTTGGGTATCTCACATCTGTTCAAGCCTCCTTTCTCATCTTTCTCTGTACTACGTTCTTCAGCCTTTTCCATCTCAGTGAAGGGCCCTTCCTGTTTCATCATTTCTGTCACATATCCTTTCTGGTCTTTTGTGGGGGGAAGAGGTGGGAGATAGTGTGGTGAGAAGATCTCTCAGTTACTGCCATAAAGTCCAGGGTACTCGGCCAATTGGGCTGAAAGTTCCAGCGCTCTGACAGGCAAAACAGCACTGTTGGAGCCTTGAGTTCTGAACTAGGAGGCCATCAAGGCACACAGTCTGTTTCCTAACTAAAAATATCCTGATTTTTCTCTTTAATTTCTCTTGCTTTCACCTTAATACAGTTAATATTTCCTTTCGCCAACAATAACTATCCAATTTGTTTTTTAAATTTTCTACTTCAAGATGCCCTATAATGCATGCTATAATTATCAGCATCTTAAATTGTTCTGCTTTTTGGAAGTGTAAGATTTTCAATCTTTACCCCTTCTAGCACAGTGGGTAGGGCGTTTGCCCTGCATGAAGCCGACCTGGGTTTGATTCCTCCGCCCTTCTTGGAGAGCCCGGCAAGCTACCGAGAGTATCTCACCCACACGGCAGAGCCTTGCAAGCTACCCATGGTGTATTCGATATGCCAAAAACAGTAACAAGTCTCACAATGGAGACATTACTGGTACCCACTCCAGCTAATTGACGAGCAGTGGAATGACAGTGGTGACAGTGACAGTGATACCATCTTCTATATAGGTCAGCCCCTAGTATTTGTGCCATCCTATACTTTTACTTTTATATTCATGTTTTTCTTTCAGCTGCTTACAGTGGTTTTTTTTTTCCTATACTTGGTCTTCATATTATTCCCTCCATTTGGTATTATTTCACTTCTAAATATTTTTTATTCTTAAACTCTCAGGTTAATGACACTTGCTCCAAGAAGACTTCCCTCATCCCCTGGTAAATTTAAAGTAGGCTCCAGATTTCTTTTTTCCCCTAGAGCACAGTATTGTTTTTGTTTTTTACAGTATTCAATACAGTTGGAAATTAGGTAGTCATAGGTTCATTTCTGTGGTTGGGCATCATTTCTGTAAAGAAGCTTCCCCTGTTCTGTGTCCACAATGTATCCAGAACCAGGTATATAAAATTGTCTAGGATTGGGCGAGAGAGAGTATAGGAGATAAGGCATGTTGACCTGGGTTTAATCCCTAACACCTCCTGTGGTCCCCTGATCCCACCAGGAGTAATCCCTGAGTGCCGAGTCAGAAAGAAGGTCTGAGCACAGCTGTATGTGACCCCTGGGGACACACACACACACACAGACACACAAAATGTCTTGAAGCACAAAGAAATAAAATTATTCAGAAGATACAACAATAAAGGGACTCTAGAAATATGGTCCATATATATACATATATATATGGAAAATGAAGTAATACAACTTTTCTTGTCCCTAGGTTTTAAGTTTTTGGGATCAGACACTTTAATTTGAGCTCATCTTTGTCCCCAGCACCTAAAAAAAAAGTGCATATATATTGTAAATATTGAATAAATTTGTTTACTCTTTTCCAAAATTCTTCACTCAAAATACCATGATGGGAGTTAGATAAGAAAACCTATAGCAAGTGCTCATTAATTTTTATGAACTTTAATTTTTTGAAAACATTTATATGTTTTTACTGCCAGTGATTATTGAAAAACCTGCTTCCTCACAGAGATTGGGAATGGTATAGGGAACAGAATATCACTATTTGAAATTACCTAAACTTGCACCTCTCCTTAATTGCCTACTTCAGAATGGCTATTTGTGGACATATAGTATTTATTCTTTACATGTGCTTGCTGAGTCTAAGTTTAAGAAATACCCATCTTGGGCATCCCTGGCATCCCATATGGTTCCCAGAGCATGCCAGGAGTGATCCCTGAGCACAGAGCCAAGAGGAAATCCTCCTAATCGCTGCTGGATCTGCTGGATGTTGCCCTAAAACAAAAACAAAACAAAACAAAAACTTTAAAAATGCTATTAGGCAAAACTTAAAATGTTACTGAGCAATATATATATATATATATATATGCATAGAGATACGTATATAGTTTTTAAACTGCAGGTATTTATAGTTATACTACAGTATGTTTGCAAGAAATACCACTGCATCCTTTATAGTAACCCTACCAAGGATATATACTTTGGATTTCATTCCAAAGACAGTTATGACCTCATAATTTGGGAGGAGAGGTTAATTTTTTGCTCTGAAAACTAATTTATCAAACTTACATTAAGTTTCTTTTGTAAGAGAAATGATTATATATATGATGCTGCTGAAAGAGTTATTTTATATTTACCTTTGCTTTATTTCAGTTTAAGAATTTGATAACTATAATTATTTTTATATCACTTAATTAGGCTTTAAATCCAGGTGAGAAGTGGGATGAGGGCTAGAATCACCATATGGTGTCCTTAAATACCCAAAATAGGAAAAGCAAGAATTTATTAGTTAATAGGATCTCACATTCTAGCCAAATGTTGGACTTGGGAGATAGAATTCAAGCCAATAGAATAGATGAAATCATTTCTTACCGTTTTTCTACTGCTTTACAATTGTAAACATTTTGCAAGTATTTGTATTGTTTATGCAGTTGAAATATTTAAGCAAACTAAACACCATACATTTAGGAGGAAAATATTTTTAACATTCCAGTGTAACAATGTATTTTCTATAAGTTGAATATTTTTATCAGATTTGAATATTTTAGGTGTCAACATAGAATAAAATTAAGTTTTATGACCTCACTTTAAGAAAATCTGCAGTGGGGCATAGCTTGAATTTCCTTGTCTTTGAGGCACTCTAGCAGTTTCTTTAATCAGATGTATCTATTAGAAGTAAAACTACTCTGGAAAAGCTATATTCAGGAAGGAAATTTAATTGAATGTATCCTCATTATTTTTATAGTTATAGCATAGCTTTTTGTCTGGCTCTACTCTTTTCATAGTCCCATTTTTGATCAGCGAAGTCCCTTCATTTTCCTCCAGCTCAGGATTTCTGTCTTTGATTGCTGGGTTTTGTGCCTACATCGTTAAATGGACTTGATTTAATTGGTTTCGTTCCTGTCCTCCTAATTTAGTAGATTTTTGCTTTCTGGTTTGCCATCAGCACTTTTTCACCCTGTTACTGATCTCCTGCTATTCACAAGTTACCTTTGCCAACTTTCCTGTAAGCCTCAGGAACCTCAGTGAGTCTTTTCATTGTCCAAAGTGATAGTTCTAGGAATATATTCATTCAGCAATTCCTATTCCTTCCTCTCTCTGAATCTTTCAACCTTCCTAGCAGTTTGCAGAACTAGATGTCACAGTATTAGCATGTCCACATTTCATAAGTTTAAATGTTGGGGGTAGAGAATGATTCCGTTTAACCCATGTTATGTTTCAGGATGCTAATTTGGAAGCACTTTCTAAACTGAAAGATAGCACATGGTATTGTGATGATTACCTTACTCTGACCTCCAATATAGAGCCAATATAGATTTTCATTTCATGGTTGAGTTTAGTTTGGAGACAACATCTCTCTGTGCTCAGGTTTACTTCTGACTTTATGTTTAGGAATCACTCCTGACATTTCTGTGGTACCAGGGGTGGACTTGGGTCAGCTGAATGCAAGGTAAGCACCCTACCCACTCATTGTACTGTCTCTGAACCTAAATTTATTGATTTTTCAATCTGCAACACACTTTAGTCTCTGATTTTGGATAAGCAAATAGACAACAATACTGATGTATTGAGTATAATAAAATCAATCAGCATGAAAATAGGTACATTTAATAAATGAAATGATAGAATATTAGACTCCTTCAGGCAACTCCATTATGGTCTAACTACTCATTGTGAAATAATATGTTATTTTAGAGGTGAAGAGGTTGGGAGAGGCAGTGGTTAATACTGTAACCTTGTAAAATACAGATCTATTTCTCCGACTGTTTAAACTTAAATTCAGTAAACATAAAATGTGGATTTGATTTTATCAAATAAATAATTTTTTAAAAATGTGTTGATTTTCGGCGCATATGCTGCCGGAGCCCATGTGCTGCTTGTGCCCACGTGGCCGAGCACATGCGGGGGCCCAAGTACATGTGTCACCTGCATCTCCCCTCTTGAGATGTGTACTTTCATGCTTTCGTGTCTAGAGCTAGGATGTGTATAGAGTACTCTCCACCCTTGGAGAAGCCCGAGTTTTCTCTTGAGCGCATTATTCTTACTATTCTCTCTCCCACTTATCCCTTCCTCTTTCCCTCAGAAACCTCCAAATAAAATCTGTTTACTTAAAAAAAAAAAAATGTTGGTTTTCATCTATTTTTTGCCCTTTCTTCTCGCAGTCTCAGATTCTAGACTGAATGAAATAATTTAGGTCTAGATTAATAAAGTTAAAGCCTATATTATTAGCTATTAAAAAAGCAGATATTATCAATTTTTTATTTTTTTCTTTATAAAACTCTCAAAAATAAGTCATTAGTCATAAGATTAAGATAAGACATCTTACTGTTTAATATGTAAATATGCATTTGCTCCTTTAATTACTAAATCATAGTAATAAACATAATTTATAATCTATAACTATAATTGTTTGATTATAGGAAGGCAAGGAAACAAAGTAACTAGATATTCAGCCAACTATCTGCATCTGACCTTAAAAGTAATGTATTCTTAGTCTCAGCTGATTGTTACATCATAAGTTTAAATCACTGAGTGAAAAATAAGAGTTGGTGAGTATGTAAATAAGATTTTTTTCATTCATAGGGAATCAAATTGGTGGGATGATTTAGATATAAAAATGTATTAAATAAAATTGCATAATTAGTGATTAGGTTATTTTGAAAGAAATACATATTGAGCAGCACTATTTTTTTTCAGTCAGGGTGTGGGGCACCAAAGTGGTCTCCATAGGATCCAGAGACCTTTCCAGAAAATGTGACTTTTTTTTTTTTTTGCTTTTTGGATCACACCCAGCGATGCTCAGGGGTTATTCCTGGCTTTGCACTCAGGAATTGCTCCTGGCAGTGCTTGGGGGACCTTATGGGATGCCAGGGATCGAACCCGGGTCGGCCGCATGCAGGGCAAACGCCCTACCCGCTGTGCTATCGCTCCAGCCCCAGACAATGTGACTCTTGATTACGGAGACCTGCAGTTCTCTGAAGCACTCCAGGGCCATATCTGGTAGTTCTTTGGATCCCCAGACCTGCACCCACAGATGCTTAGGGGATAAAACCAGGGTTAAACTAATGCAAGGCAAGGAAGTGCCTCATTTCCTAATCTATCTCCAAGTCAAAGCGTCTTTTTGAAAAATAATCAAATTATTGAATTGCAGTATAAAATTACTTCAGTGCTCAAAAGAATTTCTAATACAAACACCAACCTCCCACTTTACTGAAGAAATCTACCAGAAATAGTTCACCTTCTGAAAAGGAACTCAACTCCACTGGAATACAATGTCACTGAAAGCAGTATTTAATTGTTGCTTATATCCGTAGTGTTTGCATAGTTTTAGGAACATTCAACATCTGAATATGTGTGATTAATCAGTAAGTGATATTATGAACAGATATGGTCACCAATCTATTGCACAGCATTTGTGTCACACAATCATTTAAGACTAGTTTAATGTCTGTTTTAAAAATTCTCATTATTGCAGCCCAATTTTCTCTCTTTCTCCCATCACATACACATTTGAGATATAGACAAATTATATTAGTTTCTGGCCGTTTTATATTCAGATTGACCCAAGATATAAATTCCCCTAAGTGTTTTTCTTGTACTACCTACATCTCCCAGTAGAGTATACATATCAAAGGTACTAAGTTTCATATTCTTGGGGCTGGAGAGATAGCACAGCGGGTAGGGCGTTTGCCTTGCACGCGGCCGACCCGGGTTCAAATCCCAGCATCCCATATGGTCCCCTGAGCACGGCCAGGGGTAATTCCTGAGTGCAGAGCCAGGAGTAACCCCTGTGCATCGCCAGGTGTGACCCAAAAAGCAAAAAAAAAAAGTTTCATATTCTTGTAGTTCTGTCTTCCTTCTTGGAACTGTTGGTACTTGGGTTTAGTATTCAGTGTCTTTGATATCTCCAACACTTTTTCTTATTTAACTCTAGCTATATCTATAGTTACACATTTTAAATTTTTCTCGTGTCATCTCTCCAAGCAGACATTTTCTTAATATGCTAAATTGATTTTTAGCAAGACATTGATCTTTGTGAGTTGAAGAATCAAAAAAGCCCATAGCTCAAAAGCACACAAAACTTTGAGCAATAAAATTATGATGGCAGTGGACTTTAACCTATAGAATAAAATACTTATATAAAAAATAATTTGAATATCTTGAATACATAAGTGAATTAAAGGGATACATCTTCCTCAGTAGAATTCCAGTTAAATAATATTTAAAGAATTATAGGATTAATTTTAAAAAATCATTCTTTGGTGAATACCACATGAAATTGTTGAAGCATGATGAACCCAAAGCCTCTCCTTGAGTGACATCTGCACACATCAACAATAAAATAAATAAGTGACAGCTGTAAAAATGAGTAGACAAAAATACAAAAAAATATAGAATATCTAATCTTTTATTTTTTGTGTGTTTTTTTTATTTGTTTGTTTTTTGGTTTGGGGGCCATACCCATCAGCGCTTATGCCTGACTCTGCACTCAGGAAATCACTTGTGCAGATCAGGGTATTGTGTGGAGTAGCAGGGATCACATCCTGGTCAGCCATGTGCAAAACAAGCATCATATCCAATGTAATATCACTCTTGCCCCTACATAATCTTAATGTATCTACCAAGAAAACTTTGTTTTAATCATTGGAGGAGGAAACTAAGGAGTCAGGAAAACTAATTCAGTGTGGGTTCCTAGATAGAATTCAGGACTAGAAAAAAATACATTCATGGACTGACAGTAAAAATTTGAATAAGGAAAAAACTATAGATTAGTAATATATCAATGTTAATTTTCTGGGTTTAATTATACATGCTGGAGCGATAACACAGCGAGTAGGGCATTGACTTGCACACGGCTGACCTGGGTTCAATCCCTCCATTCCTCTCGGAAAGCCCGGCAAGCTACCATAGCACAGCCTAGCAAGCTACCCATGGTGTATTCTATATGCCAAAAAGAGTAACAAGTCTCACAATGGAGACATTACTGGAGTCCACTCGAGCAAATCAATGAGCAATGGGAGGACAATGCTACAGTGAATTATACATCTTTTAAAAGATGTTTTCATTGGGTAAATGAGGTGGAATATATATTAAAATACTTTTCAAGTTCTTTGTTGATCTAAAATCATTTTAAAGTGACTATTTGGGGCTGAAGCGATAGCACAGCAGGTAGGGCATTTGCCTTGCACCCGGCCAACCCGGGTTCAATTCCCAGCATCCCAGATGGTCCCCCAAGCACTGCCAGGAGTAAGTAACCCCTGTGCATTGCCGGGTGTGACCCAAAAATCAAAAAAATATATATATTTTTTTAAAAGTGACTTAAAATTGAAAACTCAAATTAACATTCAGTTACAGTTTTTCATACTATAACATGATAAATGCAAGCAATAACATTCATATCATTTTGTATAAGAACCCTGTGATCTTATTAGCTGAAAATTATACTGCCCTTTAACTGAAATAGTATTGATTGAATATTAGAGAAATGGAAGGAATATCACAACTCTAAAATGAAATATGTTACCTTTTATCAGATAAATTCAAATGAAGTTATTATGAGATTTGATAGAACATTTTACTAATCCTTTAGGTATTTAACACAAGTAGAAGGATTGGTGTAAATAAACTGTATAAAGTTACAATAAAATCCATTAAAAGATTAGGAAACTTTGTTTTAAAAAGCCCAAGAGAATGGAAACTGTTTCTGATTCATATTTTACATCGAGATAGAAGTCAGCTTGGTGACTTGTCTAGAGAAATATCTACTGGAGCCAAGTGCTGCGTTCGCATCTGTTTAACTCACTCTAGGCCCTTTTATTCTTATAACCGCCGTCCAGTGCTGATGTAGAAGGCATGGTTATTCACATTGTGTAGGCTAGAGACAATATTCTGAGGAAAAAAATTGCCTTTAATGAGTGGTGGAGTTCAGAATCAAGTTCAAGTTTTCTCGATTTTAATAGAGATTTCTTTCCATCAACATTGCATAACTGTAATCACTGTTCCTTATCGATTTGCTGGAGCGGGCACCAGTAACATCTCCGTTGTGAGACTTGTTTGTTACTATTTTTGGCATGTTGAATACGCCACAGGTAGCTTGCCTGGCTCTGCCATGGGGGCGAGATACTCTTGGTAGCTTGCCAGCCTCTCCCAGAGGGGCGGAGGAATCGAACACAGGTCAGCTGCATGCAAGGCGAACGACCTAGTACTGTGCTATTGCAATCATTTCTAGTAAATATTCATTAAAGTTGTGGGACCAGACAGATAGTGCAGCAGGTAGGAAGACTGCCTTGCATGTTATTGACCCCAGTTCCACCCCTGGCACCACATATCCCTGAGCACTAGTAGGAGTGATCCCTGAGCCCAGATCCAGGAGTAAGTCCTGAAGAAGGCCAGGCGTCTATCTACCATATCGTTGGGGGGAAAAAAAAAATCTTTTCTAATGAAGTCAGTTGCACTGAGCTCTAGGCATACGTATCAAAATATAGACTACTTTTTTGGACCTATCTTTTAGTGAAATGACTTTTTTTAAATGTAGAAGTACTGCTATTTATTCAGCCATTGATTAAGCTGATTGAATTGGGCATGAACTCCACACTACTTTTTAAATTGTTCTTAATTAAATATCCATGAGATAGAACATTACAAAGCTGTTCATAATTGGATTTCAGTCATAAAATGATCCAGCACCCATCCCTCCACCATTGTACATTTCCCACCACCAATGCCCCCAGTTTCCCCAACACTATCCCCCAACACCCCACCGCTCAATCCCCAGCCTCCCTTCTCTCTCCTTTTCCTTTTGGGTATTATGGTTTGTAATACAGGTGCTACGAGATCATGGTGTTTGTTCAGGGCATTTTTACCAGGACAATAAAGCTGAAGTAGCTTTTCAACTGGGTGGCACTTTGGGGTATAGATGTCACAGCCAAGGCTTCCAGAAGTACAGGGGGGTGGTGAGGAGATAACCTATCCTGACCCTGAGAAAGCTTGGAGTCACAAAACCCACATGCCCAAATTTTCAGCAGATTATATCTTGGTGAGGTCTGTCCTGAGATGGTGGAGTCAGGCTGGGGCTGTGCTGGCAATTTTGGATTGTGGAAGCAAGTGGCTGCTGCTTGGGTGGGCAGCAGGCCAACCTGTCCCTTCTTTTTTACCCCATTTCGTTCAGCCATGCATAGGTCCGAGATTAACTGTGGCTTTTGATCTCTCTCAAGATTTATCTATGGGTCTCTGAAGTAAGGCCAATAAGTGAGCTTGTGTGGCTGAGCCAGAGGTGGTGTGTGTCTGTGTGTCTGTGTGTGGCTCCCATATACCTAACTTTTGACAGTTTAGATTCTTGATAAACTTGGCTCCAAGTTATTGGAGTCCAGCCAAGGGCACAGCAGCAATTTGGTGGTATCAGGAAGCCTGAAAGCACCATCAGACTGCTGGCACACTCACCCCGCAGGTACAGGTTGACCTGCTGGAGGCACCTTAGCCCCCACCCTGCACCCTCCCTCCTCGAAGAGACTTTTGAAAGAGAAATAGAATTTAGCCAAGTGACAAAGGCTAGGAATGTCATTCTAATCAAGGATGATGATAACAACTCCTGAAGATGGCAGTTAAAAAGTATGGCAGAATTAGTACTGAAGTTTACCACTCTCGAGGTTTCTTTAACTTCTAAGTAATTAGTGCCCTCCACAATAGAAGAGCCACTTATGGACTGCTGTTTAAAAGTAATCATTGTTTTCTTCACATTAACTTTGATTTGTTTATACAAGAGCCCTCTTCAACCAGACCTGGTAAGAGAAAAAACAGTGTCTCAGGGATAGTACAGTGGGTTGTGTTTGATCCCCAATATCCCTGAGCTTGCCAAAAGTGATTCCTGAGTGCAAAGTCAGGAGTAATTAACTGCACATCACCAGGTGTAGCACCTGCCAAAACAAAACCAAGAAAACAATGTCCTTTATGTGGTTTACTGATATATGATCTTTTGTTTTCAACATATCTTCAGATATTCTAACAAAAGGCTTTGGGATTGCAAGTTTTGTTATAAGTAAAATTAGCAAAAACTGAATTGCAAAACCTTTGAGACTTGAATAGTCCAAATAAACAGTGGAAAGCTTGATATTGTCAAATTTGATAAGCCATTGTCTTCAGGTTAAAAATTTTACATGCCTTGGGGCTGGAGCAATAGCACAGCGGGTAGGGCGTTTGCCTTGCACGCGGCCGACCCAGGTTCGATTCCCAGCATCCCATATGGTCCCCTGAGCACTGCCAGGAGTAACTCCTGAGTGCAAAGCCAGGAGGTAACCCTTGTGCATTGCCAGGTGTGACCCAAAAAGAAAAAAAAAAAATTTTTACATGCCTTTATGGCTGAAGAACAGGCCAGATTTCCTGTTAGTAAAAGTAAATTCCAAAATGTATCAGTTTCTAATTTTATCATCAATTATATTAGCTTAAAGTCATGTTAGCTTTGCATGTTGACTAATATAGGATGGAACAGTAGTGATAGTGTTCTAATTGTGATTTATATATACTTTAATGTTATTTTAACTAAAATAATTTATTCTTTGTCAACAACATAACATCTTTATATTCTACTGATATTCTAATTTTGTGAAATGTCATTATCATTTCTGCTGTGTAAATAAAAGTCTGTACTGCTTATAATAATGTGTCCTTCAATGTGCTCAGTAATGTCTACTTCAGATTTGGCAGCCAATTGAATAAAAGCTGATTCTGACCCTTCCAATTAAATAACAATAAAAATCCACTCTGTAGACCACCTAAATTATGCCCACCAACGATCTCATGCCATACGTTAAAGGTAACCCAGGATTAATCAAAGATACAGATTTTAGGCCTACTTCCATAAAAAACATTGAAGAAAACATATAAAAAGAAGTTCATGATACTGGCTTTTAGTGATGTACTCAGGTTTCAACTCTAAGACAAAGGAAATAAATACAAAACTTAACACATGGCTGGAGCGATAGCACAGCAGTTGGGCGTTCGCCTTTCATGCGGCCAACCCGAGTTCGATTCCTCCGCCCCTCTCGGAAAGCCCGGCAAGCTACGAAGAGTATCAAGTCCGCACAGCAGAGCTTGGCAAGCTACCCATGCGTATTGGATATGCCAAAAACAGTAACGATAAGTCTCTCAATGAGAGACGTTACTGGTGCCCACTGGAACAAATCGATGAGCAACGGGATGACAGTGACAGTGACAACACATGGCATTTCATCAAACTAAAAAGCTTCTGTACTGTGATACTATCTCTTAAAAAAAAGAGAAAATGTCTGCATACCATAAATCTGTTATAGTGCTAATATTCAAAAACACACAATCTCAATGACACAAAACACAAAACTCGAATACAAACAACCCTGTCCAGAAAAATGAAAAAAAAAATACGAAACAGATACTTTCCCAAATAAGATATAGAGATGTGGACTAGAGAAATAGTACAGCCAGTGGAGCGGTTGCCTTGCACACGGCACCCACCCTATGTGCTCCACCAAGTCCCACTAGGAGTAAGCCTTGAGTACCACCAAGCATGTCCCAAAAATCAAACCCATACTGTATACAGGTGGCCAATATGCACATGTGAAAATTCTCATATTCAGTACTTAGCAGAAAAATGAAAATCACAATGACAATGAGATATCACTTCACACTGATGAGGATGAACCATATCAAACAGAAGTGCTGGTAGGATAATGGAATAAAAGGAACTATCAATGTTAATGTTAATGGGAATATAAATTAATCTACCCTTTATGGAAAACAGTACAAAGACTTCAAAAAATAAAAAATAGATCTAGCATATGATTCAGTGATTCCTAGTTTTCTACCTCAACACACACACACACACACAATTGCATGCACACACACAAACAGCAATTTGAAGAGATATATGCATACCAACCCAGCTCCTTACAGTGCTATTTTTAATAGCCAAGATCTGGAAATAACTCAAATATTTGATGGCAGATTAGTGGGAAAGATATGGCTTATGTACTAGGCAGCTATAAGAAAAAAATGAAATCTTGCCTTTTACTATAACAGAATTGGAGAGGACATGAAAAGCAAAAGTAATTCAGGAGAAAGATAACAACTAGATCATCTTGGACCATAAACATAGAACTGGGGTTTAGGTGCTTGTCTTGCATGTGGCTGACCCAGTTTGATCCCTGACACTGCATGGACCCCTGAGCATTGCGTGGTGACAATCCTCCAAACACAGAAATAGAAGCCCCTGAGCACTTCCAGGTATGACACCTCCTAAAAGGAAGAAAAACACACAATCTCAATAATACGTAGTTATAGAGAGGAAAAAGCAAGGAATAGGTAATGTCCAGTGAAAATAAAACTATATACTTTGATCCCAGAATTGAGGTTTCCAAGATAGGAGTGGAGTGGGCTGAAAGGTTCAAGTGAACTGCAAATTAGCACTTTCATTAATAACATTGTCAATGTGCAAATTAGCACATCATGATAACATTGTCTTTAAATTATTTATGTTCTTGTAAACCAATGTTAATTAATAATAAAGTTAAAAGTTGTTAGTATAATAAAGCAATATTTTGTGAAAGTAAAAGAATTATGATACAAATGGCATCATAACAAAACTTTCCATATATGTTAATTTTTAAAAAATAGCTTGTTTGCATAGTCTACTTTCTAGCAAAAAAGAATGACACTCCTTTGGCAAAATTATATGCATAAAATATTTCCATATGTTTTGGCAGAAATACTGAGAATAGTTCTTATATGAAAGTATAGTGGAAAATCTCCCAAAGTCTGGTGTCTATGAGAAAATATGAGCAAAATTATGTCTGCTCATAATTTTGTTCTCAGCAGATGACCTTGCATCCGAAGGGAGCACAACAAAAACTTTCAGTCTTTCATGACTGCTACAAGTCCTTTCTACAGGTATCTGTTACCTATATACTTTGTTTTTTCTCTTTTCTATAAATTATTTTCCTGTTCTTTTTTTTTATAAAGTCACTCCCTCCTTATGTACAGGTTTTCGTCTTTTCTTCCTCTCATAATACCATTCCTGCAAGGCACTTATAAAAATAAATAATCTATTCACTATCCTTCCTGGAGTATTACTTTTTCTCCATCTTTCTTAAAACAAATACATCTGACTACTCCATTCTCTAGCTATTAATTTCTCTGGTCTTGAAATAAGTTACCTTGCTCAGTTATTAAACCCTCACTACATTATTATTATTTCATAACTCATTCTAATCAACTTTCACTCACTCATCCCCTCAATGCCATTTGTTGCCATACCATTCTTGGAATATGTGACAATACCAGATCCTTTTCTGATCTTCAATTGAAAAGGCACGTCCTTCTCCTTGCATTTGTTCATGCTAATTCCTGCCTCTGACCCCAGAGATCAGTGGATTACTTTTTGCTTAAAGCTTTTATGAAATAATCACCAATTCAATAACATCATTCTAATCTTTTTATTAAAATTGTTTGCTGCTCACCTCCTTATTCTTTTAAATACTGTTTGCTGAGTCTCTTTTCACTTCCAACCATCATTACATTCTAAAATATCATTCAATTAACTTTGTTTTCTATGTAAATTCCATTACAGTATTTTTTAGGATTTAAATGTTTAATAGGCAAAGTTGTTATAGGTCTCTTCTGACAGCTCTGTGACAAGGAGGGACTGTTGTGCAGAAGGGGGCCTGACTGACTCTCGACTCACTATGAACTATTTGCTTCTTAAACCATCTACCAACTCTCTAAATCTCAGTTTGCTCAACTTTAAGTGAAGATAATATACCAAAATCACTCACTCAGGGCAGGCAGTCTTAACTAGTGGGCTCGGTTGATAGTCCTCAAGGAGACAGACAGGATTCCAATGCTTGTAGATCTTTTTTTTACATACATGAAATAAAGAGTTTAGCATTTTTACATTAGAGTTTGGTCCATTTTGATTTAAAATATAAAGCATTCAATTTTATTTTTTAGAATATGTATTCTCTTCTTGGAATATGTGACAATACCAGTCATCATTTACTGAATTATCCTTCTTACTTTCTCATTTAATATGTCAATATTACTCTAAATATTCTAAATTATATTTTTTAGTACCTACTCCAATTATTGTGGCCTTTAGTGAGTTTTATTATCTGTTTACTGCCACTTTAAACTAGTAATTTTCTTACTGCTTTGGCTTCTTAATTTTTTTCTACATAACTTTAGATGAACTGTACCACTTTTTGGAAGCTATATTTTTTAAAAATTGTATTACGTGTATCAGCAGTAGAAGAATTAATATTCTTGCAATAGTTAATATTTCTACAAATAAGATATAGATGTTTACTTATCATAGATACAGCTGTGTCAGTACTAAAGGCTTTTACTTTTTGTTTCAACCAACATTCAAAGTCCAGACATGGTAAATCATTGATGTGTCTCTCAAGTCTCTATTAAGCCATCTGTCTCCCTGCTTCCAAACTCTGTCTTTTATTTCTATATATTATTCATTGAAACTGAATCAATTGTCCTGTAGATTTCCTACCATCTGGATTGTGCTGATTATAAGCCTATAGTGTTGGTTAACATGTAATCTGTCTGTTTTTTTTCCTTAGAAAGAACAATAAAGGATGAAGTATTCTAGTCTTTTGTTGTTGTCTATTCCTCAGCAGCATATAAATATTTGGTTTTTTACAGATCTTCATTTTTTCCTAAGTGTATGTCTGGGACTTTTAATGAAATAACTTCTATAGAGAGCAGTTTGGGAATATTTATTAGAATTTTAAGTATTTTTGTCTTTTTACCTAACAAGTTAATTCCTAGGAATTTATTCTGCAGAGGTAACTGGACACCCATGAAATATTCCTGAAACTGCTCAGCTCCTTATTGTTGGTAATATAAAATATTACAATAACCTAAATTCTTATTCATCGGATACTATTAAATAAATTAAGGCATACTCATACAGCAAACTGTGGTGAAACTTTTTTTAAAATGAGTAAGCTATTTATGTAATAATAGGAAGTAGTTTTCAGGATATATTGCTAAATGGAGTAAAAATTTGTATTGATAAAAAATTATAAATTAGAATTTTATTTTAGTGACATATGCAACTTATGTTACTAATTAATATGCTTTACCTTCAAAGTCTCTTCTAGCATTACAAATATTAATAGAGTGCACATGTTAGCACTGTAGCACTGTCATGCCATTGTTCATCAATTTGCTCGAGCGGGCACCAGTAACGTCTCCATTGTGAGACTTCTTGTTACTGTTTTTGGCATATCAAATACGCCATGGGTAGCTTGCCAGGCCCACCATGCGGGCAAGATATTCTTGGTAGCTTGCCGGGCTATCCGAGAGGGACAGAGGAATCAAACCCGGGTTGGCCAGATGTAAGGCAAACACCCTATCCGCTATTCTATCACTCCGGTCCTGTGCACATGTTAAGGGAGTGAAATTTCATGTAAGTCACTGTCACTGTCATCCCATTGCTCATCGATTTGTTTGAGCAGACACCAGTAACGTCTCTCATTGAGAGACTTATTGTTACTGTTTTTGGCATATCCAATACACACAGGTAGCTTGCCAGGCTCTCCAAAAGGGACAGAGGAATCGAACCCAAGTTGGCCGGGTGTAAGGCAAACACCCTACCCGCTATGCTATCACTCCAGTCCTGTGCACATGTTAAGGGAGTGAAATTTCATGTAAGTATTAAGAAATAATTCACCGAGAAAGAAATCAGTGTAACACTGAAATGGACACTCATACACACACACATTTATATGTAACACACATTTGTGTACACACATTCACACACACGCATGCACGTACAGCTTAAGCAGAGTGAGTCTTGTAGTCAGTATGAAAAGCAGACCAAGTGACTTCTTCTAAGTCCCTCCCAGTGGGGTAGTGTGGCATTGTAAAAATAGCATGGATTGAAGGCTTTAGGTTACAACTTTAGATTACAACTCCTTTCTACTTCTTTGTAAATTGCTTGAACACTGAACTATCTTCAACTCACTGGTTTTTGTGATAGTGTACTCAGCTTATCTTCAGGTAGTCATGACTGAAACTAGAAAACTGGGAATAAGATGATGGAATTCAGTAGAAAATTTATTTGAGGAAGGTTAGGTAAAGTTAGGACAGAGCAGGGCAGATGGTACAGTGGGCAGAGTGTTTACCTTGCGTGTGGCCAACCTGGGTTTAATCACCAGCACCTTATATTCCCCAGAGCTCACCAGGAACGATCCCTGAGCACAGAGCCAGGAGGACGTTCTGAGCATAGCCAGGTGTTGCCCCAAAGTAAAGCAAAACAAAAGACATGCAATGTGGTAAAATAAAGGGGCTGGGACAGAGCAAGGTGTTTGGTGTGATTATGACCTGTGTGTCCTGGTGCATATTCTCGCCAGTTCTTAAGGATTTTTCTCTTGGGTAATGCTCTTTCTGCTAATTTCACCCTGCCTGTTTCCCTCCTGTCCCTGTGTAGCTATATTGGTTTTCTTTCCTTTTTGCTTTGTCATTTTGTTTTGGGGCTACACACAGTGATGCTTGGGGATATTCTCAGCTCTGTGCTGGGAGGTGGGGGTGGGGTGGGGGGTTAAAAAGTGAGGAGGGAGTTTTGTGTCTCCCAGTGGTGCTCTGGGGACTAGTGCTGTTACCTTGAAAGTGGATTTTCGTGAGCTTGAGAATTATATGAAAAAATTGCATATGCAAATCAGAAGCTCAACTTATTCGAGTTTATCATACAGTTCAAGTAGGTCCATCTGTGTCCCTGCCCAAATGCTCAGGCCTCTCCGTTAACCATGTGAGGTGCTACTCATCCTTCCAGTGCCACATGGTCCTGCGGATGGCACCCTAAGGTCTGTCCCCCCATCTGCTCCCTTCTACTGCATAACAGGCTGGTCTTTTTCTACACTGTTCTCCAGTGCATGCTTTCCTGGCCTGAAATCTTGGGCCTCTCTCAGACTGTCCCCCACTGCCCCCCATTGTCCTTTCCCAGCTTTCCTAGTCTTCAGTCAGTCCTGATGTCTATTTCCATTGACTTCTGGCTGTCTGGATATTCAGGCCCTGCCTGTTTCTGCATCTTCTGTAGCCTATGAACACCGCATGTACTCTGCCATCTATTCAGACAGGCAGGCCCTACCTGACCCTGAGGTTTTCCTATTCTTTCATGCAGAGAGAGAGAGAGAGAGAGAGAGAGAGAGAGAGAGAGAGAGGGAGAGAGAGAGAGGAGAGAGAGAGAGAGAGAGAGAGAGAGGGAGAGAGAGAGAGAGAGAGGGAGAGAGAGAGAGAGAGAGGGAGAGAGAGAGAGAGAGAGAGAGAGAGAGAGAGAGAGAGAGAGAAGGACTGGGGGCCTTCTTTAATCTGCTGCAGTCTCCCTTCCACCCCAGTCATTCCATCATCTATTTTGATTGTATCACTTCTTGATGGGTGACCAACTAAAGTAACTTGTTCACCTGGCATTCCACCTTTACACTCCCGCTTTCACGGTGCCAGGAGTCAATCTCATGAATAGCTCATTAAGTAATCTCTTTGGCTCCAGGTTTCATTTTCATAATCTGCATAACGGAGTTGCCTTCGTCTACATTATGACTTGTTCTAAGGATTAGCATTTAATTTTCATTTTGTCTAGATGCCTATTTCATTCTACCATTATGTGTACTCTAGAATACCATGAATTAATTGGTTTGGGGGATAAGATTGAGGTCAAATAGTAAATTTTTATGATTTATTTTAATTTTGAAACACAGCTATTCCTTCCAAATTAACACCTCCCAGATCTCCAAGCACTCAGTCATTCTGTGAAGGGAAGGACCCATTTTCTGAGACCTACGTACATTTTAATGAAGGGAGGTCTGATTCCTGAGAAGGAAGGTCTGCTTCCTGTTTTTGCTTTTTTCGTCTTGTCGGTATCACGGGATGCCTTAGTCCTGACCCTGCTTTTACCATATCTGTGCACTCCTCACTTTGACATACTTGTGAGCTCTGTCACCTTGTCATATAGCACCTGCTCCCCTCCCCCACAGCATGTTCCCAGTGTAAACCACCCTAAGCCTGGGTATGCATTCTGTATAAATGTGGCCTGAGCCTTAGGCTGGGGACTCAGTCTTTGGAGGCAACTTCACTTGCCCAGCACCAGTGCTAAAAATTTCGGAGGGTTTCTTATTCCTCTGAGTGCGTGTTTTTGCCTCTTCTCCTTGCTGGTTAATTCTGGAACTTTTCAACATGTAGACTCCGAACAGTCCTAGAAGTGAGAAGTATGAAACTATATCCCATCCCATTTAAATAATCTCATGCATTAATCTCAAGCTGAACTTTGATTCTTCTTGTTTTTCTTTATGGAACTATGGAACTATATTTTAAAATATAGATCTATTACAATATAAAATCTGAAGCTTGGTGCCAGTCATTCATCTCTGCAGGGTTAATTTTCTGTATCATTTTTAAAGTTAAGTTATAAAAAACATTTATTTTGTTTTGATTTGCTTAGAGCCAAGTCTCTCCTACACATAGTGTGACTCTAGCATTTGGTTGGAACCATCTCTTGTAATTTATTTGGCTATAACTAGCTTTATAAATGTTGGTAATGCTGAAGACACGTAAGGAGCAGATCACAAGTTAACCCATGGCCCCTCTCCCCCAACAGAGCTACTCTTAGTCTGTGTTTCCACGTGATCTTCTGAGATCCTTTATCGGGTAACTGAAAAGCACGATGCTTCCCCAAGGGTATGTCCCAAGAAGAGTGAGCACTGATGCTTGCCATAGGCGATCAATAAAACAGCCCTACTGTTTTACCTGTCCAATAAAGGAAAAACCTTTAATCTGTGATTTGTAAAGATTTTAGTAAGGAACAATTTTCAGTCAGTGAGGACTACTAAGCATGGAGATTCAGAAGAGTTATATTCATTTCTCTTTATATCTCCTAAAATAAAAGTGGCTGATTACTCTTTAGAATGACCTAACTCTACCGAAGAACACTATCTCCTCTAGCTATTTTTTTAATTCTGCTTTTTTTAAAGATACATTTCGCTTACTTTTACCTGCCAAATTTTAAGATGTACACAGGGGACTTGACACGCATGCAGAGTGAAATGATTTAATTTTTTTTGTTTTTTGCTTAAGCAACACAAAAATTAACTTACTTCCTTGAGATTCATCCTGCTGCAAACTTCTTAATGCTATTATTATATTGTAAATGTCATGAAATTACAGGGAAATTTACCCAGAATGCTTTCAAAAAGTCTTGTTTTTTAGCTATTTATGTTTAACTTGTTTGTCCACACTTGCAGTAAAGATTACAAGTTGTCTTTTCAGTCATTCACAGTGATGAACAGGAAAAGGAAACCAAAGTTACTTTTAGAAATTCCTCTATTACCATTGTGCTTCAGGTTTATAAATAGAGAAAACAGGTAGTTATTTTTAAGTAACATTAGTTTACTAGGCAATCAACATCAGGACACTTTTTTAAGTTTCTAAATTTTTTATAATAAACAGCTACAAGTTTACATTCTTAAATATTCTTTTTTTTTACTTTCACTTTCATCATCCTTGCCAGACCACGGGGGGGGGGGGCGGGGGGGGAACTACTGAGGAGTAATGTAAGTAACTTAATTTCCCAGGGTAAAGTACCTGTGGCCCACATGTATACTGTGTTTTTAAGAACCCTGGTTGACCCTTGTTGCACTATCTTTCCAACCCAACTATTATGCAATTTCAAAATGAGGCAATATTGTGACTTTTCAAGGCATTAAACAATTGTATAAATTATGAAGTAACAAAAGTATATGAAAGCTCTTATTTGCCTGGCAAATGATCAGGAAGTAGAATATTAAAGTAGCTGATGTTGTCACTGCTTGATTTGCAGACTTGCATAAGTGGCAGTTTCACAAGATTCAACCAAATGTTAATATCTTTATATATTCACTTTGGTGCCAGAACCCCAGAAGCCTAAATTATCTTACTAAATGGTCATTCAGGCTAAGGGAATATTGTAGTTTATTAGCCATAATAAGGAATTGGCTTTAGGGGTCTCAACAGACACTGGTGAAAGAAGGCCTCTAATTTCCACCTCAGCTGACTAGGAACATCTTTAAATCCTTACATATGATCATATTAAATAAGGAGAAAAGCTAAAAGAACAAAATAGCAGCTGTGAGAGCTGTTACATTGTAATGAAGAGTGAGAGAACTAAAAAAGGGAAAGAGAAGAACAATCTATAAATGTAACACAAACAGAATTAAACATAAATACCAAGTATTTGGAATTTTTTGGTCTATTGTCAGCCTAGTAATCTATTCTCCTCTAGTGGGATTTCATCACTTTACAATCATGTATTCACAGGTCTGACTGTTCATTGTCAAGAGAAGTTTAAATATAAATTTAAATGCTTTAAGGTCTCTGAGATATTTTCCCTTTATCTTTGTGTATGAAATAACTTCTATAGCTACTGAACCCCATACCCCAGTCTTCTGAGATATTCTTAAGTGTTAGTGAATGATTGGGGAGTGAATCAGACTACATTTCCTCCGATTTGCAAAATAATTGAGATAAAACTGACTTTGGGTATCTTTAGACATCCAGGAACATGAAAACATAAAAAAAATTCCTCAAATAGCAATCTAATAACCAAAATTGAAAAATCAGAAAATCTAATATTTTAAAGCTGAATACAATGATTGATAATCTCTCTGAACAATGTAAATCTAATATGTAGGAAATTCCCATGAAGACATAGCTTATGTTATCCTGGTTTCTTCTGTACCCTTAGCTTCTAGCAGTGATAAATTCATATGAATTTGACCAGAAGCATTTATTGAATGAATAGTTGAAACTTGAGGTATTACACACACATTTGAATTTTTCTAAACTTAAACCTCTATATGTTCCCCCAAAGTGGATTTATTCCTGAGTTTCTAGAATCCTCAGAATTGCATAAAAGATTTGGATACAAAACTGATATATATTTAAAAGTTAGTTTATTGTACAGTTTAAGTAGATGGACCTAGGTCCCTTCCCAATGTCAAGCCTTTCCTTTTACTCATATATGACATCACTCATCCTATCCCTTAATGCTCTGCCCAGATTGTGGTGTCCCAATTCTGCCGTCTGCTCCCCTTCAGTGCATGGTGCCTGAGTCCGATCTCTACATCATTTTCTGCCAGTGTATGGTTTCCTATTCTGCATATTGCTGCTGGAACTGTGTCTCCTTGCTGGAGTTTGCACTCCGTATTGTGTTGCCTGATCTCTCTAGGACTTCTCCCCAGCAGCTCACCAGCCCCTCGGCTTTCCTTAGTTACTGACCAGAGCCATATGCATGTGGGTAAGAACCAAGTTGCCCTGCTTCTGTCTGGTCAGGTGGGTGAGTGGCAAAAATGGGGTTTGTCCTTTTAGCCTTGCTGCAGGAAACTTAGTTTACCTTAGAGTAATGACCTTTCTGTATGGACACAGAAAGACAATACTATGCTTTGTAATTTGGGAGTTCATTGACTCCAATTATATTTACTCCTGGGCATCTGCTTTCTCAACTCAGTTGCCCTTCATTCCTAGCACCCCAAAAGCAGGGTCCCAATGAGGGACAGAATGCACCCAGGGCAATCTGTGAGCTACCTTGGCATCAAAATGGGCCAAGCCAAAGCGCCACAATACTCAACTATAAGTTGAGAGCATGGTCATAGACAAATGCTGTCATGATCGAAAAGTAACAATGAGACTAGGACTCTGCTGGGGTTGGGAAGACCTGAGGACTGTGGTCTAGAAAATATAGTGAGATGTCCTCAGAAAGAACCAAGCTTTAAGTTTGATACATCTCTTACTGTGCTCATACAGAATGACATTGCTAGAAATTTTGAAGTAGATTTACTACAACTATTTAAGTGAATTCCTAGCGAAGAAAGGAAGAAAGGGACACACCCTGACACACCCTTGTTTGGATCGCACCTTTGAGCAGATCTACTAGTAATATTCTTAGATGAGATTTTGTTAATCTCTTTGAGAAATGGTCTTACCCTTCTATTTTGATTTTGTTAATGTTCAACCCACCTTTGTGTTACCGCCCTATGTGATTGCTCTGTAAACTAAGACTGTAGCAGAAATAGCAAGAGACACGGACATGGGAGACTTGGACGTGGAGAGACATGGACACAGGGAAGACACAGAAGCGAAGGAGATAGCAGAGACAGAAGAGGCAGCGGGACACAGACAGAAGACAGCAAGGAGAGAAGACAGAGACAGGAGAGAAGACACAGAAGCAGAGACAGAGACAGAGAGAGGTTGGAAGAGACCAGAAGAGAGACTACAGAGACAGAGATGGAGATAGAGAGACAGACAGAAGAGAGCACAGCGGTGCACACAGAAGCAGAGCACAAGGAGGAGCCATTCTGATCTGGTCCATGCACAGTGGCTCAAGAACAGTGAATGTGTGCAATCTTTCTATGTCTGTCTCTTGCATTCATATGTGGAATATAATATAACTGAGAAGTACAAGTTGGCAGTGATGCAATTTCTGGCAGATATTTCTCTGGACTTAGTTACTAAAATACTGAAATTCAGAAACCCAAAACCGTGAGGCCGCTAAGTGCGGTCACTCGACCTCGTATCTCTTCATTCTCAGCAATGGAAAACAAATTATCAAATGCTTCCTTTTCAGCAGGTCGACTTTAGGGGGGAGAAACCCCAAACAATAATAGTGGGTTTTGATGAAATATTGAATGTAATCAAAGTGAAAGTAAAGTGAAATTTAGCAGTCACACAGGTGGGGGGGCTAGGGGTTTGTGGGGGGGGGGCTCTAGGGTGTGGGGGGCGGGGAAAAAAGGAAAAAAAATAAAACAATGCTTAAGCACCCACCCTGGGAATTCAAAGATTAAAATAAAGCCAAAGTCACTCTCTTTTGAAAAAAAAAAGAACACTAAATGTGAGTGTCACACGTGCGAGAGAGAACTGCCCGAATGCCCTCGGACAACAGAACACGACAAACACACCACATCTCCCCCTCCCCCCACCCGCGCGCACCCTTGTAATTATTTACACACTATAACATATAGTAGCTTTATTATATATCCTTGGTGTTCTAGATGAGAGTACAGAGCAAATAATTCTGTACCCCTCTGGATTCTTAAGGAACTAGACCAAGAACCAAACTAGCATCAGACACATAGATAAGAGAACAGTTTCAAATGTATAGACAGGGAAAAATTGAGAGTAGGATTGTTAATTACATGATTACCTCCTATATAATACTGAACAACTTAAAACATGGCTTTAGAGGTTATCATAAAGTAGCTTAGCTAAAGCAGAGGACATTAGTAACTGGGGAGAGTTCATTTAGGGAGATTATCAGGGAAAGGGTACAGTAACTTGAGCAGTGTAAGATTAACTTCTGGCCTTTCCCCCTTGAAGATATTTAGTTTATACAAGTAAGTTTTTACTTTCAGAAAGAGGTTTACCAAGTATCTTTTACAAAGGCAACCTAATCCTTAACCAGCTTTTGAAAGACCCTCAGAAAGTTAACCTTTGGCCAAAGACATATATTGGGATGGCAGAAGGTTAGACGGACATATTCTTGCTCCATTACAAGAAAGACCTTGTTCAGTATAAATAAGTCCCTCTTGTACTAATGAATAGCTGGACAAGGTGTTTCCAGGAGGAACAATCTGTAAATAGCCAGCCCTGTATCACTGTCACTGTCATCCCGTTGCTTATCAATTTGCTCGAGCGGGCACCATAACGTCTCCATTTTGAGACTTGTTGTTACTGTTTTTGGCATATCGAATACGCCAGGAGTAACTTGCTAGGCTCTGCCGTGCGGGCGAGATACTCTCGGTAACTTGCCAGCTCTCCCCGGAAGGGTGGAGGAATCGAACCCAGGTTGGCTGCATACAAGGCAAATGTCCTACCCGCTGTATTATCGCTCCAGCCCAGCCAAACCTCTAAATAGCCAAATATTCAATAAAATTTTAAAAAATTTAAAAAAGAAATAGCCAAATAGTCTGGGGGAAAAAACAATCAGTAGATTTCTTAAAACATTAATGCTAAAACATTAATGGAAATGCTAAGACCATTAATGCCTGGCTTAACTCCAAATGACCTTGGGCCACGCATGACCTTGACTGATAAAGACTTTTTAACCTGTCTCTCTGAAACCACTCACTGAATTTTGCTTTACAGCCTGTGTGTCGTGTGTCACTTGCTTAACTCTCCTGACAGGATTCCAAAGGAAATCATTCATTGGCAAGCACAAATTGTCTCCTTTGTGCCAAAAAGAATTATTCATTACCATTTTGTGGAAAGCCCAAATCACATTTCCAGGATGGCTGGATATCTGCCAACTCACTGGGTTTTGTTAGCATTGACTCTATTTTCTGCAGTAGTCATCTGTTTTAACCAAAAGTTCTGGAAATTCTAAGTAGAGCCTCTTTATCAGTTGATATCTGCTGATGAAAGGAAGAATGCTTTTAAATAAAAACTCCTAGGTAAGGAAACATTTTGTGGTTTAGCTTCCTTCTAACTCTGCACTGTCATATATTGAAAACTCTAGCTACAATTAATACTAAGTTCTAATTTCTCAATTTACTAACCATACTAAAGCATTCAATAGTCATAAGTGGCAAAAACTGCAGTATTGAATAGGGATACTTATCCAACTTTTATATCATCTAAGAAAGCACTTTTACTAACGTTTGGAAGACACAAAATAACTAAGTGTTTTGGTTTTTAGAGTTTTAAATATTTCTTTTTAATTTTTATAAATTTGTTCATAGTTATGTTTCAGGCATATAATTTTCTATCACCAATCCCACCAGTGGTATTAACTTCCCTCCATCATAGTCTTAGAGATTTACTATGGCCTAAAAATGGAAAATATTATTGGGTCAAAATACTTTTCCAAGCGCTTATTTTTTTGTATGAAATGTTCCAAATGTTCTTAATGTTCTATATGCCAAAGCCAATAACCAGCTGAATCTCATTCCCCTGACCCTGAAAGAGCCTCCAATGCGGCATCATTGAGAAGGCCAAGAAGACAGAGGCTTCTAAAATCTCAGGGACAGGACTAATGTAGAGGTTACTGAGACCGCTCAAGCAACTCCACGATCAATGGGACTTTGTGATTCGTGAATGTTCTTTTTTTAAATTTATTTTTTAATAAGTAAGTCACCATGAGGGTACAGTTACAAATTTATCCATCTTTGTCCTTGTGTTTCCCTCATACAATGTTCGAGAACCCATCCCTCCACCACTGTCCATTCTCCACCACCAATGAACCCAGTATTCCTCCCAATCTCCACTCCCGTCCTCCCACCCCCAGCCAACCCTGCCTCTGTGGCAGGGCATTCCACTTTGTTCTCTCTCCTTTGGGGTGTTGTGGTTTGCAATAGGGGTATTGAGCGGCCATCGTGTTCAGTCTCTAGTCTGCTTTCAGTACGCTTCTCTCTTCTCGCTCAGAGTCCCCAACCACATTTTACTTGGTGTTCCCTACTCTATCCGGGCTACCTTTCCCCCAGCATGTGAGGCCAGCTTCCAAGCCATGGAGCCAACCTCCTGGTATTATATATTGCTATTCTTGGGTGTTAGTCTCCTACTCTGTTATTTTATATTCCACAGATGAGTGCAATCTTTCTATGTCTGTCCCTCTCTTTCTGACTCATTTCACTTAGCATGATACTTTCCATGTTGATCCACTTATATGCAAAGTTCATGACTTCATCTTTTCTTACAGCTGCATGGTATTCCATTGTATACATGTACCAAAGTTTCTTTAACCAGTCATCTGTTCTCGGGCACTCGGGTTTTTTCCAGATTCTGGCTATTGTAAACAGTGCTTTGATGAGCATATAAGCGCAGATGTCATTTCGACTATACCTTTTTGTTTCTCCGGGATATATTCCCAGAAGTGGTATTACTGGATCAAATGGAAGCTCAATTTCTAATTTTTTGAGAAGCGTCCATATTGTTTTCCAAAAGGGCTGAACCAGTTGGCATTCCCACCAGCAGTGTACAAGGGTCCCTTTCTCCCCACATTCTCTCCAACAGTGGTTGCTTTTGTTCTTTTGGATGTGTGCCATTCTCTGTGGTGTGAGGTGGTATCTCATAGTTGTTTTGATCTGCAGCTCCCTGATGATTAGTGATGCAAAGCATTTTTTCATGTGCCTTTTGGCCGTTCATATCTCTTCCTTAGAAAAGTTTCTGTTCATTTCTTCGCCCCATTTTCTGATTGGGTTGGATGTTTTCTTCTTGTAGAGTTCAGCCAGTGCTTTATATACCCTTGATATCAACCCCTTATCAGATGGGTATTAGGTGAATATCCTTTCCCATTCTGTAGAATGCCTTTGTATTTTGGTCACTATATCTTTTGCAATGCAGAAGCTTCTTAGTTTAATATAGTCCCATTTGTTTATCTCTGTTTCCACTTTGTTGCACAGTTGCGTAGCTTCAATATAATGGAGGGTTTTGCCAACCTTGTCTTCGATGTACCTTGTGGAATGTGGTCTGATGTTGAGATCTTTAATCCATTTTGATCTGACTTTTGTGCATGGTGTCAGGTCAAGGTATAAGCCCATTCTTTTGCATGTGGTTGTCCAGTTATGCCAGCACCATTTGTTAGAGACTCTCCTTGTTGCACTTCACATTTCTTGCTCCCTTATCAAAGATTAGATGATCATATATTTGAGATTGTGTGTAGGGATATTCCACCCTGTTCCACTGGTCTGCGGGTCTGCCTTTGTTCCAACACCATGCTGTTTTAATTGTTACTGCTTTGTAGTAAAGTTTAAGGTTGGGGAGGGTGATGCCTCCCATCATCTTTTTCTCAAGGATTGTTTTAGCTATCCGTGGGCGTTTGTTGTTCCATATGAATTTCAGGATTGCAAGATCCATTTCTTTGAGAATTTCATGGGTATTTTTATAGGGATCACATTGAATCTGTATAATGCTTTGGGGAGTATTGCCATTTTGACTATGTTGATTCTCCCTATCCAGGAGAAACGGATATGTTTCCATTTCCTCATGTCCTCTTTTATTTCATGGAGTAGCATTTTATAGTTCTCTTTGTAGAGGTCCTTTACTTCTTTAGTTAAACTGATTCCAAGGTACTTGATTTTCTGAGACACGATTGTGAATGGGATTGCTTTTTTCATGTCCCTTTCATCTGTCTCATTGTTTGCAAATATGACGGCCATGGATTTTTGGGTATTGATTTTGTAGCCTGCAACTTTACTGTACAAGTCTATTGTTTCTAAGAGTTTCTTAGTAGAGGTTTTAGCCTTCTCTAGGTATAGTATCATATCGTCTGCAAATAGTGAGAGTTTGATTTCTTCTTTTCCAATCTGGATGCCCTTAATATCTTTTTCTTGTCTAACAGCTATCGCAAGTACTTCCAGTACTATATTGAACAGAAGTGGTGAGAGTGGGCATCCTTGTCTTGTCTCTGATCTTAAAGGAAAGGCCCTTAGCTTTTCCTCATTGAGTATAATACTTGCCATAGGTTTGTGGTAGATGGCTTTGACTATCTTTGAGGAAAGTTCCTCCAAAACCCATTTTGGTGAGAGTTTTCACCATGAACGGATCTTGTCAAATGCTTTCTCTGCATCAATTAATATGATCATATGGTTTTTATCTTTACTTTTGTTGATATGATGGATTATGTTGATTGATTTCCAAATGTTAAACCATCCTTGCATCCCCGGGATGAATCCCACTTGGTCATGATGTATGATCTTTTTAATGAGTTGTTGGATTCTATTTGCTAATATTTTGTTGAGGATCTTTGCATCGTTATTCATCAGGGATATTGGTCTATAGTTTTCTTTGTTAGTGGTGTCTTTGTTTTTTTTGGTATTAGGGAGATATGTGCTTCATAGAAACTATTTGGGAGGGTTCCAGTTTTTTCAATTTCCTGGAAAAGCTTGAGGAGAACTGGCAGCAGGTCCTGTTTAAGTGTTTGGAAGAATTCGCCAGTGAATCCGTTTGGACACAGGCTCTTGTTTTTGGTGAGACTTTTGGTTACAGGTTTGATTTCCTTGATATTAATGGGTCTATTCAGGTATTCTAAGTCTTCTTGGTTCAGTCTTGGGAGATTATAGGAATCAAGGGATTCATCCATTTCTTTTAGATTGTCTTGTTTTGTGGCATCAGAGACTTTCAAAGTAGTCTCTGATGATCTTTTGAATCTCCTTGGTTTCTGTCGTGATGTCCCCCTTTTCATTTCTAATTCAGTTTATTAGGGTTCTCTCTCTTTCTTTGTGAGTCTTGCTAGCGGTTTATCAATCTTGTTCATTTTCTCAAAGAACCAGCTCTTGGTTTCATTGACCTTTTGGATTGTTTTCTGGGTTTCCATGTCATTAATTTCTGCTCTAATTTTTATTATTTCTTTCCTTCGGTCAGGTTTGGGTTCCTTTTTCTGGTCCTTTTCTAAGATCTTGAGCTCTGAAGTCAAGCTATCTATGTAGGCCCTTTCTTCCTTCCTAAGGAATGCTTGCAGAGCTATAAATTTTCCCCTTAACACAGCCTTAGCTCTGTCCCATAGGTTTTGGTAGCTCATGTTTTCATTCTCATTTGTTTGGAGGTATCTCTTGATTTCTTCCTTGATTTCCTTCCTGACCCACTCATTGTTCAACACCGAGCTGTTTAATTTCCAGGTGTTTGCTTTGATTCTCCGTGTCTGTGTGTGATTAACTTCTATCTTCAGCGTATCGTAGTATGAAAAGATAGTCGATACAATTTCTATTTTTCCAATTCTATTGACGTATTTTTTGTGGCCCGTACATGATCTGTCTTGGAAAATGTTCCACGTACTCTGGAAAAGAATGTGTATTCTTTCTTTTTGTGGTGTAAAGCCCTGTATAAGTTTATTAGGCCTCTCTCTTCCATTTCTTCTTTCAGAGTCAGTATTTCCTTGCTGATTTTTGTTCTTTTCAGTCTATCTAGAGATGATAAGGCAGTGTTGAAGTCTCCAACTATTATTGTGCTGCTAGCGATGTCCTCTTTAAAGTCTGTTAGGAGTTGTTTTAAGTATTTTGCTGGTCGTTCATCAGGTGAGTATACGTTTAAGAGTGTGATTTTTCTTCCTGTTGTACATATCCCTTGATAAATAGAAAATGACCTTCACTGTCCCTTTGAATCTTTTTCAACCTGAATTCTATGTTGTTGGATACTAGTATGGACACCCCAGCTTTTTTGAGGGAGTTATTTGCCTGCAGGATTGTTTTCCACTCTTTGACTTTGAGTCTGTTTGTTCTGATTGTTCAGGTGTGTTTCTTGTAGGCAGCAGAATGTTGGGTTTCGTTTCCGGATCCATTTTGCCACTCTGTGTCTCTTAATTGGTGCATTTAGGCCGTTGACATTGAGAGAGATTATTGTCATTGGGTTTTTTGTCATCTTCCTTTGGGGTTTGTTTGTTGTTCTTGTAGGATACTTCCTTGTCTTACAATAGCCCCTTTAGTCCTTCTTTTAAGTTTAGTTTTGAGTCTATGAAGTTCCTGAGCTGTTGTTTATCAGAGAAATTGTGTTATTGTTCCTTGGAGTTTGAGTGAGAGTTTAGCCAGATAAAGTATTCTTGGTGATGCATTCATTTCGTTGAGTTTTTTCACTATGTCCCACCATTGTCTTGGGCTTGGAGGGTTTCCTTTTGATGTCGGTGGGCCCCACGGGTGACTTCCATGAAGCAGGGAGGAGAAAGACGTCACTTTCTCCCCAGCCGCCTCTACCACCCGGGACCCAGAGTTACTGAGTTCTTGTCTTCACTCTTGGAAAAGAATTTCAGGAGTAGACAAGCAGTGAAGTAACAGATTTTATTTAGAGGTTTCTGAGGGAAGGAGGAAGGGATAAGTGGAAAGGAAAAAACAGTAGGAGTAATGCGCTCAAGAGAGAACGCGGGCTTCTCCAAGGGTGGAGGAAGCTCTACACACATCCTAGCACTGGACACGAAAGCATGAAAAGTACACATCTCAAGGGGGAAGATGCGGGCAACACATGTGCTCGGACACCACATATGCTCGGCCATGTGGACACAAGCAGCACATGGGCTCAGGCAGCATATGCGCGCACTTCCTTTGTTCAAGGTGGCCTTTATAGGGTTTCTCCAACCTGCCCCCACATGGGGGCTTCTTCCCAGGTAAAAGTCCGTTGCTAAGGAGGTTACCAGGGAGGTTGGGAGTGGTGATGGTCTTCTTTAGGCTGGATCACATTTTAATCAGATTAAGGGAGAGGTCGATAGAATTCCAGGAACTTCATGGGGAGGGGTCCAACCTCCTCAGGGTCTGGAGAAGGTCTTATTAGGTCTGTTTTCTGCATCCATGGGGTGGGTCAGTCTCAGGATTCTCCTTCCCAGAGACTTTGATAATCTGTTTCATTGCCAAGGGCCTTTCCCTATCTACCTGCCTACATCATATTCCCCCCTAGAGATTTCACCACCTTAAATCTTTAAGGGGAAAATGGTTGGTGATTGATCTTCTGAAGCTGCTTCATGCTGACAGAGGGGCGCTGGCCCTGCCTGCACAAGGGGTGAAACCTCATGCTACCTTAGTTTAGTGGGCCCCAGGCAATGAACTGGTTGGGATCCTGAAGTTATCTGAAAGAAAAGATCAGACCATTTTCCCCTTAAAGATTTAAGGTGGTGAAATCTCTGGGGGGGGGGGAATATGATGTAGGCAGGTAGATAGAGAAAGGCCCTTGGCAATGAAACAGATTAACAAAGTCACTGGGAAGGAGAATCCTGAGACTGACCCACCCCGTGGATGAAAAAAACAGACCTGATAAGACCTTCTCCAGACCCTGAGGAGGTTGGACCCCTCCCCATGAAGTTCCTGGAATTCTATCGACCTCTCCCTTAATCTGATTAAAATGTGATCCAGCCTAAAGAAGACCATCACCACTCCCAACCTCCCTGGTAACCTCCTTAGCAACGGACTTTTACCTGGGAAGAAGCCCCCATGTGGGGGCAGGTTGGAGAAACCCTATAAAGGCCACCTTGAACAAAGGAAGTGCGCGCATATGCTGCCTGAGCCCATGTGCTGCTTGTGTCCACATGGCCGAGCATATGTGGTGTCCGAGCACATGTGTTGCCCGCATCTTCCCCCTTGAGATGTGTACTTTTCATGCTTTCGTGTCCAGTGCTAGGATGTGTGTAGAGCTTCCTCCACCCTTGGAGAAGCCCGCGTTCTCTCTTGAGCGCATTACTCCTACTGTTTTTTCCTTTCCACTTATCCCTTCCTCCTTCCCTCAGAAACCTCTAAATAAAATCTGTTACTTCACTGCTTGTCTACTCCTGAAATTCTTTTCCGTGAGTGAGACAAGAACCCAGTAACCCTGGGTCCTGGGTGTTTGAGGCAGTTAGAGAGAAAGTGACCGTCTTTCTCCTCCCCACTTCATGTAAGTCACCCGTGGGGCCCACCGACATCATTTTGATAGGTCTGCTATAAATCTAAGGGGTGCTCCTTTGTATGTGATTTCCTTCTTTTACCTTGCTGCTTGCAGCATTGTGTCTCTATCCACAGCATCCATCATTCTGACTATGATGTGCCTTGGAGTCTTTTTATTCGGGTCTCTTTTTGCTGGTACTTGAATGTTCTAAGAAGGTTTAAACTCCTAAAGGTTCACAGATAATGTTGTGGTTCAGAAGATAAGTTAAAAACTTCAAATTTTCTGAAGTCCTCAGCAATGCCACAGTATGGGGATATTCTAAGTCACAGTTCATCTTCTTAATAATTGGCCCCAACAATGCTGAATAATTTAAGAATTAAACTTGTTATTATTTCCTTTGTTCTGATACCTTAATTTTAAGTGATAGCTCAACTTATAATATTTTAAAAGAGAACATTTTTTAAAACAGTGTACCTCATTTATAAAATATATCACAATGTTTATTGATACTTTAGTATATTATATTTGTAAACTAAATCTAAGTCTTCTTAATATTTTCTAATCACTTCTGGCCATCTTTTATTAGACATACAACATTGTACTTTCATTATGTAACTCAGATCAGAACCTTTTTTAGCATCCTTCCGACTAAAACACAATCTTAAGGCATTTGTTGTTATATGCTATATATTTATACTCTATATATTTTCTATATATTTCCATTTTATTATTTCACCAGTCAAACCCAGGACCCCAATCCTACAGACTCCATTAGTTTTAATATTGAAAGTTATCAGAATGTTTTTGACAGCCTAGCACCTGACAATTAATTGTAACAAATATTACAACTGTAATAATTGCATAGGTCACTATACAAAGGTGAGGGCGCATAGGTCACTCACCTTTACTAACTTTGAAAAAAAAATTCGATTTATCCTGAGATACTTGGCAAGCTTTATCTGTATTAAATTGTACCACCTGATAACCAACAGTTGTTGTCCTAAGGACAAATCACATATATGCCTTCACAAACTACTTGCATCCTTGCGTATATCTTCTATTCTTATGTCCTATGTAAAATAATTCGTTGCTACTTTACAAGAAAAGCAGTAAGTTCATCCCTCAAGTGATGAATATTTTCATCATTTGTGATAAATTTATGCCTTTCTGTTCACTTGGATATACATGATCGATTTCACTACATAACACAATCTTACTGAAAGCAATACTGGATCCAAGTTTAAGCAAAATTGTAACCTGGAGGTACCACCAATGAAAATCAGAAGGAAGGATCAGGATAAACAAAGCTTAGAGCTCAAACTTATCCAGGCTATGACATTTGCACAGGACATGAAGACAGTGCCAACCAAACCTACCTCTCGGAATACTGGTTGTTTCTTGTAACACCAATAATAAGATTTATTTGAATTTAAAAAGATTTAACTTTGGGAGTGGGGGAACATACCATACATATTTACAATTGAGGGAATTTCTTAATTACAGATTATTTATACAGCCTGTTTTACTAGGTTGACTTTTTTTAACAAAAAAATGACTTTTTAATTTTTTTATGTGTTAAGCCCTCCAATAAGTATAGCTTTAGTGATATTCATCTAAGTTAAACCTATCCTGTAATAAATTTAAAAGCAATGCAAGTAATACTTTATTATGTCCCAAATTTTATCATATAGCTAATAGTAGCCAAAGTTAGAACAGTGGTTTACAAACATATTTCTTTCCTGCCCATGAAAAAAAAAAGTAGTGAAATTTGTGAATTCAAATACATATATTGTAAAGAACATTTCTGCATTTGATTTTTGTAGGTGATTGATATGTTTATCCTCTTGTGTGACTGTAAGAGGCATCACTTAAAAAATTATCCTCAACTCAATAGATTTCAGTTTATCTACTGGAAAAATAAATATTAAGCAACTCACTTTTACTATTTAATAAAAAGTAAAGGTTTTAATTTAATTAAAAATTATTTTTAAAAATTTAATTCCTTAGTTTAAAAATTTGCTCATTACATTACATGAAAATATTTAATAATTAATAACTCAGAGGGCTTCTAAGATAGAAACATTAGGAATTTCTCCTTTCTTATGGTGGGTTTTTGGTTGTTTTTGTTTGTTTGTTTTGAGAGGGAACTTCCTTTTTTTTCCTCACCTTCAAAAAAAACTCTTTTCCCTCCAATTTATGATTGTAATCCATTTTAAAATTTTTGAATAATCCCCTAAAAACATGACTAAGTACAAAGGAAATATTCTTTTTTAATAACTCATGTTCCTTATATTAGCTTTTGTTTTGTGTTTTTTTTTAATAATTCAGTTACAAAAATATTTAGCTCCCTGACCTGCTTCAGTGAGTATTTTCTAAAGAGTATATATCCATATTCATGTCCACAGCCCTGTCATCAGCAATAAGGAGAAGGAAAGCAAAAATAAGTCAAAATTTAATCATATCTAAACTACTTCTGCCTTTTCTAGCATTACAGGACTATCTACTGTGTTCTGGTACTGAAGCTCTTTGTTTTTATGTAATGACATTTATTCTGTGGCTTGAAAATAATTAATCTACAGAGCCTTCCTCCTTCTGTGAATAACTCATTTTAGAATGGGTTGATTATTATGATTAATGATGAGGCCTTGCCATTTTGTAGAGTTACGTTAAGACTGTAACTTTTGGGAACCACCTCCTGTGATTTTTCAAGGTGGTATACTTGTTTGTTAATGCATGCCATGTCCAGCCATTGCATTATGCCAGCATTGGTGACAGTGCTACTCTGTCAACCAGGAAAGACGGTCTCAGACTCAATAAGGAAACATTTTATCAAAGGGAATAAAAAATGGAAATGAACTACTGCTCGTGGGTTCAGATTAAATTAGCCTTGAGAATTTTTAAAGTGCAGGAATTCTTGTTGTTCCTTATCATGTAATATCGTTCATCTTTGTAGCTCACATTATATTAATTGAACAAATATTTAATGCCTACCAAGTGTAATGCACTAAATACTTATTCCAGTTATCTTAATATAAATGTGCCTTTAAAAAAAAAACAAAACTAGGAAGCCAGTATTTTAGATGAGGCGGAAATTATTCAATTTTTTGGTTGTTGTTTATAAGGGCCACATCTGGCAGTGCTCATTGTTTACTGCTGGCTCTGCACTCAAGGATCCCCCCAGCTGACTTGTGGGGCTGTATATGGTGCTGGATATTTAATCAAGATTGGCCACATGCAAGGCAAGCACTCTATCTACTGACTACTGCTCCTACCCTGGACATTGTTATTTTGCCTGAAAAACAGGAAGTTATTCTATGAGAATTACACATGAGAGCAGGAGAAAAAGACATTCTCTATGTATTTCAAAAGAGATTCTGGCTATAATTGCAGGATCTACAGTTTAGTGAGTAGAATGTTACCTTGAACACTGGGCAGTGGTTTATATTTAAGACTAAGGATTTGGGGCTTTAGTTTATAGGTAGAGCTTTTGATATTTTATAAATATAGGAGTACTGGACATAATACATTAGGACAACTCATCCAAGGATGCTTTCATATGTTATATTGAGGGCAGTAGTCAGGGAGTAACTAGTAGCTGTTGGTGTGGTCCTTGAGAATGAATTATTAAGAACTTCCACTGTAAACCATAGGAATGGTCATGAGATGATGAACAAATGTATAAGAGATGTAGTATGGAATAAATGCTGGTGGTTTATTAAACAAAAGAAAGAGAGGAACAGCTCTGCTGGCTCCTGAACGGCCATGATCCCAGAGGCACACAAGCCAGTCTCAGAATCCAGCGGCTTTTGGCAGAAATGCTCCTGGACTGTGAATTAAACTATGGCTCCATGCTACCAAGGGAAGGAAAGGGCATTGTCCCTTCCGCCTTGTCCCTTCGGTGGCAGTGTGGTGACCACCATCTTTCAGAGCCTGTTGGACAGAGGTATGAGCTTGCAGTGACGAGACATGTGGGACCTCTCGGGATGGGGGGTGGAACCGGCACCTCTCCCCACCTTGATGAGACCCCGAATTGCCACCCACAAACAGCTCCACTGGCTCCTGAATGGCCGTAATCCCAGAGGCACACAAACCAATCTTGGAACCCAGCAACTTTTGGCAGAAATTCCTCCAGACTTAATTACTGGAAAGTACCAGAAACCCAAAATCATGGGGCTGCAACAGCGGCCACACAACATCATATGCTCTTCATTATCAGCAATAGAAAAAATAGAAAACAAATTATCTAATGATACCTTTTTGGCATGTCTGATTGTTGGGGGGAAATTCCAATAATAATGTTGGGTCTTCTGATAAAAAATTAAGTGTAATCAAAATAAAGAGAGAGTAATGTTGAAATCATCTGCCACAGAGGCAGGGGGAGGTGCAGGATAGGGGGTATACTGGGATTCTTGGTGGTGGAACTTGTGCACTGGTGAAGGGATGGGTGTTTGATCATTATACGACTGAGACTTAATCCTGAAAGCTTTGTATAAAGAAAGAAAGAAAGAAAGAAAGAAAGAAAGAAAGAAAGAAAGAAAGAAAGAAAGAAAGAAAGAAAGAAAGAAAGAAAGAAAGAAAGAAAGAAAGAAAGAAAGAAAGAAAGGAAAGAGAGATTGAAAGGAGTCTGTCTTTGAGGTTTTTTAAAAAATATTGTTGGTTTTGGGGTCACACCCAGCAGTGCTCAGGTCTTACTCTTGACCTTGCATTCAAGGATAACTCTTAGCAGGTCTCTATGGACCATATGGGATGCTGGGGATCGAGCCCAGGTTAGCAGCATGCATGGTAAGTGCTCACTATACAAAGGCTTGGCCCTTGTCTTTGATGCTTTAAAGGAAAGAGGAGTGAATTTGATAGGACAAGTAGTCCTGATTGAACTGACTTACATTTGAAGTGTTGGCAAGAGTCAATGAATAAATAACCTAATAGCAATATGCAATACATGTCAGAACTTAAGATAAAAAGTAAAGTTAGAATTTTACATATTTTGGAATATTATTAATGGGAGAGTAGTTGAAGTATCTGTGAGAGAAGTTCACTGACATAAAGCTGTTACAGAGAAGAGAGGAGAGCAGGAACAGGTCGTGGAGGACAGCTGTACCTATGCTTAGAAGGTGGAAGGCAGAAAATAAATGTTTCCTTCTTTCCCCTCAAAAAACAAATCAGAAAAAGAGAAAACCCTCAAGCGGAGTAATATCAGAGGTGAAGGTGGACAATGGACAGAAGTGGGATGGAAACAATCCAAAAGGTTAGACCAGACAAGCAGAGATTATTTTAATTTCCACATTTCAGTAAGAGAAAGGAGCACTTAATGGTGCATATAAAATGTTTATTTCCAATATAGAATTATTTCTATTGTTATAAGGAGCATCTAGAGATGACCCATTCCCTTCATTTATTTGCATATTTTTCTCACTTCTAGCAGAGCATGTAAGTCTGCTGCTCAGTGACCTGAAACAAGCTCTGTCTCACGGCCACGTGATGGCTTCACCCAGGAGTCCTCTGAAAGCCCAGTGTTAGGAGTTTTGACATCTCTTTCTTCCAGTAACAGAAGCCTTAAGGCCACAGCTTCATTAAGTACAGCTTCTTTCTGTAGCTCATAAACCAGGGATTCCTAACAAGCAGTCAGTTGTCATTTTGACAACTAAATATAATTTTTTGTTTTTATACACATAGACTTTTTTGACTTACTTCATTTAAATGATATATTAAATGATATATGAAAATTAGGGGAAGGATAAATAACCTCTTCAGATCACTTTCTGAAGAGGTTATTTATCCTTCCCCTAATTCTGAAGAGAATATATTTTCTTAAAAAGTTAAAACCTGAGTGAGGGATTTGGCTTATTGTAAAGCATTAACTTCTATTGTGAAGGCCCTGAGTTTTATCCCAAGCTATGCATGGAAAAAACAACAATAAAAAAACCCAAAAGTAGATACAAGAGCCAGGGGGATTGCCCCATAGCTGGAAGACTGCTTCATGAGTGGAGGGGAGAAGGCAGATGGAATAGAGAAGGGATCACTAAGGAAATGATGACTGGAGGAGCCAGTTGGGATGGGAGATGCAGGCCGGGGGTAGATAATGGACCAAACATGATAACCTCTCAGTGTCTGTGTTGCAAGCCATAATGCCCCAAAGTAGAGAGAGAGTATCGGGAATATTGTCTGCCATAGAGGCAGGGGGAGGGTGGGAAAGGGAAGTATACCCGGCATATTAGTGTTGGGGAATGTGCACTGGTGGAGGGATGGGTGTTTGATCATTGTGAGATTGTAACCCAAACATGAAAGCTTGTAACTATCTCACGGTGATTCAACAAAATTTTAAAAAAAATTTTTAAAACTTCAAAAGTAAGAACTGCTGTCAAAAATCACATACGCATAATGATATGAGTTCCTTAAAGATAAAAGTCTATTTCAATGATAAGATTCCACTGATGAAACAAAAGCAAAAACAAATGGGATAATGAAGGTGTGGATGTTTATATATATATATATATGCATATGTATATATGCACAATAGAATACTATGCAGCTGCAAGGGATGGTGAAATCATACAATTTTCTGAAACTTGTTGGAACTGGAATATATCATTTAAATGAAGTAAGTCAAAAAGACAAATGCCAGTTGATCTAATTTATCTGTGCTATATAGGATTGACAGGACAAGGAAATGCAAAGCATCAAAGAGAGGATACCTGAGATTATCCTTGACTCTAGATAATAGAAATGAGAAGGACAGTGGAGCAAAGAAATTGAGGGGGAAGTAAGAGGCATGGAGAGGAATAGAGGCATGGGTTAGGAACTTTGGTCAAGGGGAGATGTTAGGAATAATTCCTGTTTCTTCAATAAAAGCTTAAAGATCAACACACCACTGAATTTGTCATTCACTACATTGGTCTTCTTTGAGTTGCTCATATTTCTCAACTAATGACTGCTTAATTTCACTGGCTAGTGCTCACTTAATTTCTATTACCAATGTAGTAAGTATTGATTTTGGGTCCTCATTGAACAGCTTGAGAGTTTTAATGGGCTTGAAGATCTGCCTGGGTTTCTATCTCTGTCTGACACAGCAGTTGGGTTTTCTAATTTCTCCACGGTTCTTGGACTTTTATGTAGATTGATGTTGGAAGTTTAGATTCCCAGTTACTTAAGAACTGATCTGTTCAGCTGTTTATACCAGAGGACTACTTATAATACCTTTCTGTTCAGATTATTTCTTTTACTTTATTTGCATATGACAAGGGGGCCTTCAACTAGTCACCCTCCTAAAGTAACTGAGATTATGAGTTTAAGGTCGGTAAATTATGACTGTTGCATCCTACCAGGTTTAATATGAGGAATAATTCAGTAGAAATTTTGCATGAATGTATTAGGATCTGAGCGGTTTAGGATTTGGAGGATTAGAGCTGATATAAAACTGAGTGACTCCCGATGAAGGAGCTGGGACTGGCATTTAGGAGGCCCTCAGTAGCCCTGTCTACTGGGGCAGGGCTGTTGAGAGAGGGTGGGAAGGGGTGGAATCTGAATGCCCTGAAGCACACTCCAAGGCTTGCAGAATTAGAGCTGGCATTAAACTGCAAATCTCTGAGATGGGTGAATAGGAAGACCCTAAGGTCCCAGGCCCAAGGCTGCCCATCAGAGTCTGGCCATGGCAAGTGATAACTTATAACAAATGTTTAATATGTGTTGTCTCATTTATTTCTTCACTGGTGGTTGCAGAAACAGGGCCAGAGAGATAGTGCCTTGAGTTGGGTGTTTGTATTGCAACTGGCTGACTCAGATTTTATTTATTTATTTATTTATTTTTAATTAGTGAATCACCGTGAGGGTACAGACTTATACATTTTTGTGCTCATGTTTCCCTCATACAAAGTTCAAGAACCCATCCCTTCACCAGTGCCCATTCTCCACCACCAGTACCCAGCATCCCTCCTACCCTCTCTAATCCCATCTCCCCCCACCCCACCCTGCCACTGTGGCAGGGTATTCCCTTCTGTTCTCTCTTTCTAATTAGGTGTTGTGCTTTGCAATAAAGGTGTTGAGTGGCCACTGTGTTCACTCTCTAGTCCACATTCAGCCCGCATAACCCTTCCCCCGCATGGCCTCCGACCGCATTATACTTGGTGATCCCTTTTCTGAGTTGCTCTCTCCCCAGAATGTGAGGCCAGCCTCCAAACCAGGGAGTCAACCTCCTGATACTTATTTCTACTATTCCTGGGTGTTAGTCTCCTACTCTGTTATTCTATATTCCACAGATGAGTGCAACCTTTCTATCTCTGTCTCTCTCTTTCTGACTCATTTCACTTAGCATGATACTTTCCATGCTGATCCACTTATATGCAAAATTCATGATCTCCTTTTTTCTAACAGCTGCATAGTATTCCGTTGTATAGATGTACCAGAGTTTCTTCAACCAGTCATCTGTTCTAGGGCAATTGGTTTTTTTCCAGATTCTGGCTATTGTAAACAGTGCTGCGATGAACATATAAGTGCAGATGTCATTTCGACTATACTTTTTAGCTTCTCTGGGATATATTCCCAGCAGTGGTATTGCTGGGTCAAATGGGAGCTTAATTTATAAGTTTTTGAGAATCGTCCATATTGTTTTCCAAAAGGGCTGAACCAGTTGGCATTCCCACCAGCAGTGTACAAGGGTCCCTTTCTCCCCACATCCTCTCCAACAGCGGTTGCTTTTGTTCTTTTAGATGTGTGCTAGTCTCTGTGGTGTGAGGTGGTATCTCATGGTTCTTTTGATCTGCACCTCCCTGATGATTAGTGATGTAGAGCACTTTTTCATGTGCCTTTTGGCCATTCGTATCTCTTCCTTGGGAAAGTTTCTGTTCATTTCTTCACCCCATTTTCTGATGGGGTTGGATGTTTTCTTCTTGTAGAGTTCAACCAGTGCTTTATATACCATTGATATCAACCCCTTATCTGATGGGTATTGTGTAAATATCCTTTCCCATTCTGTAGATAGTCTTTGTATTCTGGTCACTGTATCTTTTGCAGTGCAGAAGCTTTTTAGTTTGTAGTCCCATCTGTTGATCTCTGTTTCCACTTTTTTGGCCAGTTGCATGTCATCTTTGAAGATACCTTTATCTTCAATATCGTGGAGGGTTTTGCCGACCTTGTCTTCAATGTACCTTATGGATTGTGGTCTGATGTTGAGGTCTTTAATCCATTTTGATCTGACTTTTGTGCATGGTGTCAGGTTAGGTCTAAGCCCATTCTTTTGCATTTTGATCCTTGTACTTCATGTTTTCCACTGGGAGTGAACCTAAGTACAGAGCATGAGTAAGCCCTGAGAAGAGTTGAGTGTAACCCCAAACCAAAATAAAATAAGATAATTGTGAAAGGCTGAGTATATTTATTTCATGAACAAGAAAGCTATACTGAGAGAATTGATGTGACTTTGAAGGTCACATCAAACAAGCTATTATTATCTTTCATTCATTTATTTTTTAATTTGGGGGGACATTCTTTTAGAAGGGCATATCTGGTGGTGCTCAGGGCTTCTGCCTGCTTCTGAGTGCAGGGATAACTCCTGGCAGTGTTTGGGAAATGATAAGCAGTGCTGGGGATCAAACCAGGTTTGTTTGTTTTTTAAGTGAATCTTTGAGCTATTTGGGAAGATGAAAATATCTTCTCATTTCCCTGTACTATCTCTCTAGCTCTCACTTATAATTTTATTGCCTATGAATATCATAGACTTAGTCTCATTTTCTCTAATGCTTACTGGTTGGCAATAGCTAGTTTTTGTTTTACAGGAATGAAATCTTTGTATTACTGGAATTTTATGGACATGTTAGATACCATGATTTTTATATACTTGTTACTGGCTTACAGCTGTTTCTAACATATAGTGACTTCAGTTTCTCAGCTTGTGCTGAATAATATTAAATGAGAGTATTGAACTCATCCTCACTCAGATCTGGATCTTTACTGGAGGAAAGTTAAGTTGGACTGTGGAATGGTAATGGTATTATATATATATGGACAACATATATATATTTATATATTTTATGTACATATATTTATATATATTCAGTCTCTCTTGGATTTTAACATTTCACAAAATAGTATTGCATCTAAAAATTTTTCCAACTTTGGTAGGTGCTAAATTTCTATTTGAATCTTGGGAGAAAGCTCCACTTATACTCTGTCCACCTTTTCCTGGGTTTCCCTAGAATACAAAGAGAGTAATAATGCCATAGCAGTATCTCTTCAGGTGGCAAATTAGTATAGTAAGCAAGTCAGCTGTGCTCCCAGCATCTGGTTTCTACAATGCTACAAACATGACAACCACAGTTCTGTACTTGATCACCCTAGAGGAGCCTTCATTACCTCCTCACAGTGCAGGGTCTGAGAGCCTATACTTACATACAGATAGAATCTTTCCTGCCTAAACAAGTCAGAGTTACTTCAACCTTAATACAAGAGCAGAGTTCGAGGTACCTGGAAATCTGGAAACTCCCTGCCAAAAAAATCTGATCCCTAAAATTGCCCCCCAAAATGTGAAGCACTTGTAAGTTGCTCAGAAAACTCTGAAATTATATTAGAAACATTACAGGGCTGATCAGGATGTTTGACTCCAAAGTCTGTTGAAAACTGTGCCTTTAGGTCAACTCCCCCCATGTACTCTGTTAATTGAGTCACGGAGACTGTTAATAACCCACACTAATTAAAACACGATTTTGCTGATGTGTTTGTTTGATATTACTCTATATGCTGTTTTAATGATTTTTTTTTTAAAAAAAGGACAAGAAGTTATTCCGTTGTTTGAATGAATGGCTTAGCTTTTAGCTGCCTGCAGTGATAACTCAAATGTAGGAATAAATAGGCAGACAAAATAAAAAGGGAAAAGAAAGAACTAGAGAAAGGCTAAATGGTTTGAGCACATGCTTTGTCTGCTGAAGTCTTGGGTGTTGATCCTCCACACCCCACATTCCTCACAGTCACTTCCAAGAGCAAACTCCAGGCATAAACCAGGATTGACCTTGGAGCGCCTCAAATGAACAAAATAAGAGAATTAGAAGAGGGAATCCTGTCTTGAGTGTGTTAGTCAGGCCGTCTGTGGAGGGAAAGGACCTCTGGAGCCCTGGGAGTTGCGCCAAAATGTTATTCAAGGATATCTGGACACTGATACTGCTTTCTCATTTCTTTTTTTTTTGTGTGTGTGCTTATTGGGTCACACCTAGCTTTGCACTCAGGAATTATTCCTGGCAGTGCTCAGGGGACCATATGGGATGCTGGGAATCGAACCCGGGTCGGCCGCGTGCAAGGCAAACGCCCTACCCGCTGTGCTATCGCTCCAGCCCCTGCTTTCTCATTTCAAAAGAAAATTTCTTAAAAATATATGATCCTGATATTTAAAAATATTCACTTAAATAGAGAATCATGTTCATTGACAGAAGCTGAAATATTAACACATGTCTCAGTGTAAAATGACAGCATTTCATGAGACTTCTTCTGCCAGATAATTGTGAGAGGGAGCAGTAGCTCCTAGGGAACACATGTGCATGGGAAAACCACACAAGGATGTGTTGCTTCTCTGAGTCGCCACTTTCTGTGGCTTCTGCAGCCTGGCCAATAAACGGGCTTGTGACAGATATATTTTTGATATTTTACCACCAGTTGCTAACCCAGCTGCATAGCACATACGTTGAATAAATTATAGCCAGTCCATAAAAGTCATTGTGGAATATCTAGGTTTGCTCATTCATCTTAACACTAATGTGTATACGTAATATAAATCAAACATATATATTATACATAATAGCACTGCACTGTTGTCCCATTGTTCATCGATTTGCTCGAGCGGGCACCAGTAATGTCTCCATTGTGAGACTTGTTACTGATTTTGGCATATCAAATACGCCATGGGTAGCTTGCCAGGCTCTGCCATGCGGGCAGGATACTCTTGGTAGCTTGCAATGCTCTCTGAGAGGGACAGAGGAATCGAACCCAGGTCGACCGTGTGCAAGGTAAACGCCCTACCCACTGTGCTATATGTAAAAAAAATTCCCAGTAGTTGTCCTGAGCCTTCATTGTTGACTGAAAACTTGAATGAACTTTCTAATAGCCATGACTACAATATATATTGTGAACCTATGTAAAATCAACAAGTCAGCCACGTCAGACATGACCTATGATTGTTATATATATTTCTATACATACTTGTGAAGTTTATTTAGAATTTATATCAAATCTTGTGGATATGGGACTAGAAATTTTTATTTCTGATTCTTCAGAACTCAGCAGTATTATTTGTTCATTAATAAATAAATAGGGCTATTTATTTATTTAAACAATAAATAGTGGTATCTATCATGTACTTTAGTATGGCTTTTACTATAAAGAAATTAATTCTCTATGTGTTTAAAACTTTTGGCATATGATAGACCACAGTTGTTAAAGGGGACAAAAAGGTTAAAAGGTAAAAGAAAATAATGCCTACCACAGAGGCAGGCTGGGAGCAGGAAGGAAATGGGGGGCATTGGTGGAGAGAAGTGGATAACTGGCGAAGCGTTGATATTGGAACATTGCATGCCTGGAACTCAATCATGAATAACTTTGTAATTCAGTAGCTCATGGTTGTGTAAAAACACTAAAAGAAAAAGAACGGGGGCGGGAGGAGCGTCTCACCTCACTGAGCCAGGCACAGGGCGAATGAAGGAGCAGAGGCAAGATGGTTGGTCTCAATCGCCGTTTATTCCAATCTTCTCTCTATACACTCCAGTCTCTCTCTCTGCTTCTCCTGGATCTGCCCTGGAACTCGCCCCCAGCCCCCTCATACAGCCACCTTAAATCCCCCGCATCCTGCTCCCCATGTGGCAGGCAGGGGCTTATGCATAATGTGGTTACAATCAATAGGGGGTAAAGTTCTGTCCCCTAGGGGATGCTTTCACTAGGACAGAATCTCTTTCAGCAGAACATCAGCCCAAGAGCGGAATCCCATGGGTGTGTTTCTCCTCTCTTTGTCCAACTAACATATAGGTATTCATATTATAAATCATTTTGTATGGACATAGTAAGAGATGCATTGAGTTTATAGAATTGCTCTCCAGGGGTCACCTCGATCTCACACTACAGTGCTCAGGCCAGATTAGTCTTTCCTATCCCTAGCAGGGTCCTAGTCTCGTCATTGCTTCTGGATCATGACATGACATGTCCATGACCAAGCTCTTAACATATAGTTAAGCATTAGGCGCTTTGGCCAGGCCCATCTCGATGCCAGAGTAGCACATAACTCACCTCTTGCCCTGGGTCCGTCCTGTCCCTTGTCAGGACCCTGCTTTTGGGGGTGCTAGGAAGCAAGGGCAGCTGAAGCTTAAGTTGAGAAAGCAGATGCCCAGGAATGAATAATATTTGAAGCCAATTGAATCCCATGTTACCAAAGCATATTAATAAATGTCTTTCTTTGTCCATACAAAAAGGATATTGTTTTATTTATTTATTTATTTATTTATTTTTTTTTACTGGTTTAGAACTAGCTTATTTTATTGTTGAGCAAAGCAAAACCCCGGTATGCATCCAGATAGTCTGCAAGCAATTACAATATTTTACTGAATTTTCAGTTCTGGTGTTAAAGTCATAGTTGTTATGCATCATCATACTTTTTGTAAGCAGCATACATTCAATTTCATCAGTAGATACCTTGAGCTCAGTATTGTTTTAAAGTAAACTATTCAAAACACATAAGAGAGGAGAAAGACAATATTAACTTACAATACAAGTTCACTTGTCCTAGCAAGGTCTGACCTTATAAATTAACAGTTTGATTAGAGGAAGAGCAGATAAACTGGTAGAAGTGGTTACAGATAAACAAAGGAATGGGAGTGACTCGGGAGCACTTTGATGGGTGTGACTGATATACCTAAGCTCCTAGTGGCAAGGGGAGCAGGACAAACTAATGATATCCAACATCTCCCCCTTTTCTGTTTACAAAATTACAAAAATTTGAAATAGAAAGAGGAACAATTCCAAACACAATACAGTCTTATAAGTTGTAGTAAAATTTCAGTCCGACCCTTGGCCAAAGCAGTGCTTGTAGTAAAGCATCCAATTGTCCTGCACTGTCCCAGGGTGATGAGAGTCACCAATAATGAGAGTCATTTAGTCCCATTTTGAAGAAATGAAGTGTCTGGATCAAGATTGAAGAGTTGTTTCTGCAACAGCAGCAGTAGTGGTCACAGCAATGAGCCAGCCCTAGGGGAGCAGCTATAGGAGTCTGATGAACTTCATGAGCTTCATGAGTAGTGGATCAGGCAGGGAGCACTGGAACAGGAGCATCACAACTTCTGTCAGGAGTCCTTCAGCAGGGGAATGCAGCCATTCTCTGGTCAGGTTCACTGGCAGTCATATATGTGCAACCTAGCTTATGTTTGGAAAAAATACTTTTTTAAAGTTATTAGAGGCTTGACCATTGGGGTTTGGTACGTCTCCATGCCTAGGGGTAGAGAAAGAGACAGGGGGAACTCCGACACGAACAGTTATCCCAGAGAGAAATTAAAAGGTTTTCCTATTAAAAGTCATTCTTTCGGAAACTGAGGCACCTGTGAATTCCAAGGAGAGGGTAAAAGTAAAGAATTGTTAGTCCAGACACGGGGTCCTGGCATGGTCCATTCCACAGCCTGTAGAAGAAGGGTATAAGGAATGCTCTTAATGTGACTTCATGATATGTTGGAGGAGTTAGAGGCCTTTGCTGCAGGCCCTCTGATGCAAACTCCTCCTCTAGTTTTCCTTGTGGCTTCCAGCTGAAATCAGTTTGGTGATAGCTTGTGGCTGGAATTTGGAGGGTTGTAAAACTGCAAAGTTCTGAAAGTTAAAGCAGGCAGATGAATTCGGCTCCTGACGAAATGCAAAACGGGACCCAAAGTTTCTCGGTGGGGTTATCTGTTGAAAGAAAAACATAGCCTTTTCCTCAAATGAGGAGTCTCCCTGCTACCCATTCTTTGTCAATTTTTACCCATTCTTTGCCAATTAAGAATTGAAAAAAGATCCTTTTGGCTTGCTTTGTAACTTTATCAGGAAATTGTTTGTGGGAATCAAAGCAATAGTACAGTGGGAAGGGGGTTTGTCTTGCATGCGGTTGACCCAGATTCAATCCTCGGCATTCATGAGTTCCCCAGAGTTCTATCAGGCGTGATCTTTGTATACAGCCCACTGTGTCCCCAAAGCAAAAACAAAAACAAATATAAAAACGAAAGAATGTAATAATTCATGACTTTGAAACTTTTGCCCCATTTCCTGAAATATTAGATGATTAATAACTAATATATAAATTAATGTCTTTCAGGTTTGAAACTGGTCTAACATGGCTTTCCTTGGACTCTTCTTTTTGCTTGTTCTGCAAAGTGTGACATCAGGGGCTACTTTTCCTGATGAAGCTGTTGCTGATTTTTCAGTGAACATATATAATCATCTCCGAGCTAGTGGGAATGATGAAAATATTCTTTTCTCTCCACTGAGCATAGCCCTGGCAATGGGCATTATGGAACTAGGGGCCCAAGGATCTACCCTGAAAGAAATCCGTCATTCAATGGGATATGACAGCCTGAAAAATAGTAAGTGTGTTTAAGTTTGATTTCTCAAGATGGCTTGATGTTGCCTTTCAATGGGTTATGTTTTCTTATGCCAGAGGCAGCAATATTTTATTCAGGGTAAGAAAGTTGATGTCATTGAAATAATATAACACAGAAGAAGAATTTAGAAACTCAAGAAAGGTTTCCTGACTATCCCAGGGTCAGTGAATTTTCAAAAATTTCATATATTATTATCATTATATTTAAGTAAAAGCCACCATAATAAACAAAATTTAACTCATGATAAACAAAAGAAAACATGGTTCTGTTGATTCCAATCAAAAAAGAAGAGGCAATTGCTAACAAATTATATATAAATAAATAAGCAATGTTAACTGATAAATGCTATAAGAAAATAAGATTCTCTAAGAATATCAGAAAGGTTTATTTTATTTAATAACTTTATCTTGAATTCTTATAGGGCATCCAATGTTTTTGAAGTATATTGTTATAAAAATTATATATAGGAATAATTTCTAGCCAAATGTTATTTTGAAATCATGGACCCCATGGATTATTTTTATTTTGATTCTTTATATACACTTAGCACACAGAAGTTAAGAACTAAGGGAATTTTTAATGAATTTCATTGTAATTAAGTTAAAAGTTTAGTAACTATGAAACATAAATGAGTATTTTTATTTTCATAGCATATAAACTTAATTCTTATTCCTGATGATTATAAAATAAGACTAATTTATAAAAGTAACACCAGTACTTTGCAAAGAAAGAGCCAAAAACTGTAGATATTAAGATAACAATTTAAAAAAAGTCAGTTGATAATACTAAGGAGCAAAAAAGTTAATGTGAATATGTCGCACTGTCGCACTGTTGTCCCGTTGTTCATAGATTTGCTTGAGCAGGCACCAATAACGTCTCCAATCTAAGACTTGTTACTGTTTTTTGGCATATCAAATGCACCACGGGTAGCTTGCCAGGCTCTGCCATGCGGACGGGATACTCTCAGTAGCTTGCTAGACTCCAAGAGGGAAGCAGGAATCAAACCCGGGTTGGCCGCATGCAAGGCAAACGCCCTACCCGCTGTGCTATTGCTCCAGCCCATGAATATGTAAAAATGTAAAAATAATGTAAAAAAGAACTATTAGAAACCTCTTACCAATTACTGTGTGAAATAAGTTGCTGTTCTTCCCTGAGTCTCTGTTCCACTCTTCTTTTTTGTAGCATTTTATTTTTTTATTTTTATTTTTATTTTTTTTTGCTTTTTGGGTCACACCTGGCGAAGCACAGGGGTTACTCCTGGCTCTGCATTAAGGAATTACCCCTGGCAGTGCTCAGGAGACCATAAGGGATGCTGGGAATCGAACCCGGGTCGGCCTCAAGCAAGGCAAACGCCCTACCCACTGTGCTATTGCTCTTGTAGCATTTTAGTATCTCCTCCATTTTCTCCACTTTTTTTTCTTTTGCCATTTTGGTTCCACTGGAAAATTTATCCTTTATTATTTTGCAGATGAAGAATTTTCTTTCTTGAAGGATTTTACTAACACGGCAACTACTGAAGAGAGTCACCATGTGATGAAAATTGCCAATTCCCTCTTTGTGCAGAATGGATTTCATGTGAATGATGAGTTTTTGCAAATGGTGAAGAAATACTTTAATGCAGAAGTAAATCATGTGGATTTCAGTCACAGTATTGCAGTGGCTAACTATATCAATAAGTGGGTGGAGAATAATACAAATAGTATGTTATTTTGTTCCTTTCTTTCTTTATGAGCTTAGTTGTATTCTTATTTCTGAGATTATGTCACCTTATTCCTTTTGCATTTGTATTGTAAATATCATTTAATTGAGTAATTAGTAATTCTTTTGGAAAGGTCAGTCTATTGTATTGCTAATTTGTTTAAATTTGGGGGCTGTACCTGGGAATGCTCAGGACTTATCCCTGACCCTGAGCTCAAGGATCACTCTTTGATATGTTCAAGGGATCAAATGCTATCCCAGTGATCAAATCAGGGTCAACCTCATGGAAGGTGAGTACCTTAACCCCTTTACTCTCTCTCTAAACTAATCAAAGTTTAGTTTAGAAAAAGTATTTTTGGGTAAATATTTGAGAAAGTATTGGTTTTTCTGGAAAATATGGGATTGGACACTGATAAATTAATCTAAAACATGTATTCTCTAATGATGAATTTCTTTTGTATAATAATTCTACCACCGTATGGAATTTTGCTTGAACAACTTTAAAAAGTAAATGTTAATTAAAATAGTAGTTGGTGACTCTCAACAATATAATTAAAACAAAACAGAAGAAAGTTAAAACTCAGTGTTCAAAGGTATTTGTTGACCTAAACCCAGAACTTGATTGGTAATCAAAAAATATGTGTAGAATTTCTTTTAAAAGAAGTCCATTTAGCTCTTCGTTCTTGTTTTTTATTTTAAACTTAAACATAATAGTAACTTAAATTCTAATCTAAAAACTGTGGGTCCAGAGTGATAGTATAGAATTTAAACTCTTGCTTTGCACGGAGGGACCTGGGTTCTATCATTGGCATTCCATGTGGTCCTCGGAACTCTGCCAAGAGTGATCCCTAATTGCAGAGCCAGGACTAAGCCCTGAGTATTGCTGGGTGTGACCCAAAAAAAAATGTAGCTGTTTGTTATATTTGATAATGTTAACCTAATAAAATTTTTGTTAAAACTACAAACAAACATATATTCTATGTCCTATAGACTCCAAAATGCTGAGCCAACTTATGTTTCTTCTTTGTTTGTTTGTGGCCACATCCGGCATTTCTCAGGGCTTGCTCCCTGCTCTGAGTCCAGGGATTACTCTTGGCAGGGCTCCAGGAATGATTTGGGTGCCAGAGATCCAATTCCAGTTGACAGCACTCAAAGCAAGCACCCTACCCACTGTGTTATGTCTCCAGGTCCATAACTCATCTTCTTATACCCTAAAACAGTACTGAGTAGGGATGGAGAGATAGTACAGGTTGGCCTTGTATATGCCAACATTAGTTTGATCCCAAGCACCACATATATGTGATGACTCTCAACAATATGATTAAAAGAGACCAGAACGCCCTCCAACACAGCCCAGTGTGATTCCTGAACACAGAGTCAGGAGTAAGCCCTGAGCAAAGCTGGGTGTGGTGGACCTCCTCTCCCCAAAAGCGCTGGTTAATAAAATGAAATAATACACAGCTAGTCTCACAATGGAGACCTTTCTGGTACCCACTCGAGCAAATCGATGGGCAATGGGATGACAGTGGTACAGCAATTTTTTAAATCATAAGATTTAAACAAAGAAAGGCATAAACTTTTTTAACTTTAAAGAATAAGTGTGAATAATATACCTGAAATAGATTGAATTAGATTGTTTCCAAACTTTTCAAATACTTAAAGACATTTGAATATCTTAACAAAATAGTGCCATTTGGAAAGCACTATTTCTAATGACTCAAAACATGATCTCCTGAGTTAAATTGGGTATCACTCATATTTTGACTGTTTTCGTCTTCAAAAAAAAATTTTGGTAGAAATATATATTGAAAGACTACAGGGCCAAAGTTTAAATTGGATCATAATAAAATTGTGTATATTGTTCAAGAATAAACTTAGGAATGTGTGTTGGGCACGAGCTCTTTGAGTTTCACAGGCTTCATTGCAATTAGAAAACAGTAAAACCTTAGACTCTGGTGGGTTTTTTTATGTTTCGTTTTGTTTGTTTGTTTGTTTTTGTTGTGTGTAGTCAGTAGTTTGTGCCCTGATCAAGATGCTACAAGTGTGTCATAGGTTCTATGGATGAGTGTAGGTGATGTCTGGATTAGATATTCTTAATAGCAGATTGTATAGGTGTGTGAATGTGTGCATGCAACATTTATTCCCTTTGAATGTACTTTTAATTTTTGTTGCAAATTTGCATATGATATATTTTTTCTGGGTCACTCTGAAAAATGAATGTTGATCACCTTTTGGTCTCCTTTCACATTTCAATGTAATATAAATTTCCATCTATTTTTTTAAAAATAGGTGTAGTGAAAGATTTGGTATCTCCAAGGGACTTTGACCCTGTCACTCACCTGGCCCTCATCAATGCTGTATATTTCAAGGGGAATTGGAAGTCACAATTTAGACCTGAAAATACCAGAACTTTCTCCTTCACTAAAGATGATGAGAGTGAAGTCCAAATTCCAATGATGTATCAACAAGGAGAATTTTATTATGGTAAAATATTTTGACTTTTATTTCCCTTTTATTTCTTCACATTTTGAAGTAAGAACATAGATTGTGCATTATTCAAATTGGATTGGATTCTAATTTCATTCTCTTGACTCAGTTTTCAAGGGTCTCTAATTTGCTTCTGAATAAATGTTATGTAAACAGACACTTTTTTAATGTTTATTTAATTCATAAAGCTTATTGTTGTAGAGTAGCATTATTCATGTGAAAATTTCTGACCTTGTGTAAGAACATTCTGAGTTACTCCAAAATGTCATTAGCTTTAGGGTGATTTGTAGTGAACCATATGTTGCTCTTGATTTTTACTCATCACTTTTTGAATTCTTTCAGACTTTTGCTGTCAGACTTATAAATATGGGCAGAGTTAACTACTCAATCACAGTTTAACTTATTAAAAGCCTATATTCATTATATAACTCAATATTACTGGCATTTTCAAAGTTTCATTAATTTTTTTTATAAATTAAGATGCTAATAATTCTTACTCAATTTGTTGAACTATAGTAACCTAAGTCAGAAATGTAATTTTAAGCTAAGTATATGTTAGAACTAATAGCTTTCTCTATTTAAAAAAGATTGTAAAATCAAAAGATTGTTATCACAGTTAATCAGATTATAAATTAAATATAATAAACATTCCCGTTATATAATAATGCAAATGCTTAGTGTGATGTTTGATGAATATAGATCAATTACAGGAAAATATTTATTGCAAATTATCATGAAAAAGAAAAAGTATTGTTTGGGGCCATACCCAACTGTGCTCAGGGTTTACTCCTAGCTCTGCACTCAGGGATTACTCCTGGAAGGGCTTAGGGGACTATTCGGGGTGCAAGAGACGGAATCAGGGTGGGCTATATACAAGACAAATAGCCTACCTGCTTTACTATCCTTTAATACCCAAAATGAAAATTTTTAACTAGTGCAAGTCCATTTGTCTTAAAGATATTTTCACTATTTTCTGAAAACCTCTTCAATTTATCTAAGTTAATAGAACACAAAGCTAATTATCTACTTTATTCAATAACCTATTTTTAAGGTATTAGTCATCATAAATACTACACAACATGAACATATCAAAAACATCACAGACACAAACATACTATACACAACTATTGTGGAATGTCTAGATTTCATTCTGACTGTGCAAACTTGACCTCTAAGCTTTTAACTGTTATCAAAGTAGCATAACAGATATTTTCTCTTTTTAGAAATTATGTGAATATTTGTAAATATGATTTGTATCCATCTTGAACTCAGGGCTTTATTTACCTAACCATAGCAGTTTATTGTTTCCAGTTATATTCTTTAAATATATGCCCATTTGACCTCATTAGCTAATTTAGAGCTCATTAAAAATGAGAATCAAATCCAGAGCTCACACTGTGACATGCAAAATTATTCTGCAATTAAAAAAATATGTATGGTGAAGATTAACTTGAATTTTAAATTGTTTTCAAATTAATATTTTATTTCTAACTGCCCAGATTTCTTATATAATGCACAAAATTTTGGACTACAGTTATAAGAAATTAAAACCCTTTGTTTAAATTTTGAGATGAGGCTTTTATCACCTTTGGTTTTAGGGGAATTTAGTGATGGGTCCAATGAAGCTGGTGGTATCTATCAAGTCCTAGAAATACCTTATGAAGGAGAGGAGATAAGTATGATGCTGGTGTTGTCCAGACAGGAAGTTCCACTGGCCACTCTGGAACCATTGCTTAAAGTGCAACTGATTGAAGAATGGGCGAACTCTGTCAAGAAACAAAAAGTGGAAGTGTACCTGCCCAGGTAAGAGTTTACTGCCAAGTGACTAAGAGCTTGGCCAGAATGATATCAATGAAGAGTCTGACCCAGAAAAATTACTTTGACTTAAGTTTTGTGCTACATTATGCTTTTCCTCTTCCTCTTCTGCTTTCTCACCTCTATCCTCCTCCTCCTCCTCTCTCTTTTATGTTCTTTCATTCTCTTTTTTTCACTGGTCTACCTAGAGACATATCATCATTTAGTCATTCATTCAGTACTTGTTATAAAGACCTAATTTCAGATATGAATCTTATATTTAGCTTTAGATTTTAATAGATTGTATCTGAATATCATTTGTAGTGAATCTTCTGTATTTCATTAATTTTTAAAATTAGTTATAGCCAGAGAGAATTTCTGATATTGTTGAGGAATATGCAAGCAGATATCTGTGTTTGTTGTTAAGATTCATCCATAAGTTAGCAGGAAAAAGCTTAAAGTCCTCTTTTCGACTGATCAGAATAAAATCAAATCAGAGCTTTGATGTATTTTGACTGCCCAACTGCTTTCTCAATTCTGCCACTCACTACATTAAATATTTTGAAACATCCATAGGCTTTTAGTTATGCCATATACATCATCTGTTTTTCATGCTTATATTTTTCTATGTATATTCTTGCATTGGCTAAGATGCCTTCCTTACATTTATTTGCCTTGTATTTTTAACTTTGTCTTCAGAAAATAGTTCTTACATTGGTTATTCTACAAAACTTCCACGGACTGCCTGTTGGGGTAGGTGATCCTAACTTTGGACCACAAAGATAACTCCTTCTTATGCTGTCTGGCAGCAACCAGAAATGAACATTCATAGGTGTTGGCGGGTTTTTTTTAATGTTCTTCTAGAATACAGTAATTTCTCTTACCTATAATAGAGGAAAAGCAAGTGTTTGCAAAGCTACACCCAGCAGAAGATGTTGAGTACCTTAAAACCCAATGAGGAAACTAAACCAATAAACATATGCAATCTGTTTATAAACATACTGTGAAAAAATCTAAAGTAGACAAATCACACATATAGACATATGTGTATGTTTTTACTTGCACATGGAGGCATAGTTACAATGGTTATTTCATATTTTAAAACTTGTACAAAATACACAATTAGTATGAATGTTGAGGTGATAACATTGAGAGATATGAACATTGAGAGGCAAATTTATTAACTCATTTTATTTGTTCTAATTATAGAAATTGCTATTTAAAAGTTATATCTTATATAAATACTTATTTTTTGTAAAAACCATAGCAGGTAAGGCGTTTGCCTTGCATGTGACCGATTCAGGTTTGATTCCCATCTTCTCATATGGTCCCCAGAGCACCACCAGGAGTAATTCCTGAATGCAGAGCCAGGAGTAACCCCTGTGCATTGCTAGGTGTGACCCAAAAAGAAAAAAAAAACCTTTCCATTTTACTACATTGGTATTGAAGATGGGTGGTTTATGTGAAGTGGAGAGGAGAGAGAGGGTCACTTTCTCCCAATCCGCCTCTGCCACCCTAGGACCATCTGGGAAGGCTAGGACAGATAACATCTGTGAGGAACCCTGCACAGCGTAGGCCAGGCCCCACCACTTCTGCCAGATGACCATCGAGCACACCTGATGTCTGCTCGGTCTTCTCTGCCTGTGAGTTAATCCTCACCAACTGATTTCTCAGGGAGCCATCGACTCAGGTTGGAGCAGGAAACTGTTCTTTGCAGGAAAGGATAGCCAGTCCTAAGCCTTACCCAGGGTTTCAGGTCTTTGTCCTATCTCACAGAAAGGAATTTCGGGAGATGATGAGCAGTGAAATAAAAACAAATTTTATTTGGAGGTTTTGAGGAAGTGAAAGAAGGGAGAGAAAAGTCAGAGTAACACACTAATGAGAGAACTCGGGCTTCTCCAAAGACGGAGGGAGCCCCTACGCACATCCCAGCATTAGACATGAAAGTACATACCTTAAGAGGGGAGATGCAGGCCACACATTGCTCAGTCACATGGGCACAAGCAGCACACGCTCCATTAGCATGTGCAAGTTCTTCCTTTATTCAGGATGGTTTTCATAGGGTTTTTCCCAAGCCACCCCCACCATGAAGGGTTTCTCCCTAGGTGAGAGTCCATTGCTAGGGTGACTGCCAAGGGGCACAGAGTAGGGATGGTCTTCTCTGAAATTCCTTTTCTCGCCCTTGGTTCCCACTGGAGCTTCTCTTGGGATATAGGTCCAGCTCTCTCTGGTCTGGGCTAATTCCAGGTAATGGTCTTATCAGGTTTTAGTTGCTGTAGTCACAGGTGGGTCCTGACAGTTTTATGACTAGGTGGTGTACTGTTCCCCAGGAATTTCATTGCCATGGGAAGCCCTTCCCTAACCTACCTGCCTACATCAATATCTATCTAATTATATATAAAATCATGACTGTAAAATTATTTATAGCATTAATATTTATATGTAAATAATAATCTATACTAAACTAGTAAATTTTTATTATTAATTTTACTATATACTTTCTTTTGATAATATAACAATTTCAGTATAGTGTTAATGCTTCCAATATTCAATTCCATGAATTAAGTGCAAAATCTCCAAATGCTTCAATTTTGTGAGAATGTGAAGTTATTCAGGATTATAATAACAGAATTCTAAATGAATGTATAATAAGTATATTAAGTTCAGTTCAACCATATCCACTAGAAAATGTGGCCTTCAGATCCTGCCCACGAAGAAACTGAATACGACAAACAGAAGAAAATTATATTTTAATTTTTTTAGAGATATACTTCAATTGTAAAATAATTTCACTTGCTACCTCATGTTAATTCCTGTTATAAATGAGGCACAGCTAATTACCACACATTCATTTCTCCAAGATTCATTGAACTCTCTACATGACGAATACAATATAGGGATATTATTGGCTAGATGAGATAAATTTGTTCAATTTTTTGTAGTACTTACTACCCTATAATAATCATGCAAAAACAATGATCATTAGGAAACTACCTTCTCTATCTTACATCATTAGATGCTACTAAATTTTTCTAACGGTCATTTTTTGTGTAACCCAATCTATCAAAGGTAAAACTTTACTCAATTATGTTCTAGGTTTATTCAGTGTTTGTTTTAAATAGTTACTATATTTTTATTCATATATAGAGAGAAATGTTATTCAGCTTTGCATTTCTGACTATAATCTTGAACTGCTTTTGAGGTACTTTGATTTCTATTCTATTAGATTTCATTGAAATAACATTAAAATGTTGCCCTTAAGAAATATATGGTATTTGGGGGATAGGACAAAGGGACTATTTTTTTATTTTTGTTACTTTTCCCTTGAGAAATAAATGCTACAGCAATTAGATGCTGAATTGATTGATTTTTTATCCCCAACAAAAAATCTATTTAGAAGAGGAGAAGATAGTTATCCCGATGTGATATCACTGAACAGATTGAAATGCCACATGATTTGTGTAGTCATATATTTCTAAATTGTAAAATAGGTTGCTATATCATCTTTAAACTATTAATTATGGTAAATAGCTCAACTAACATGCAAAATCCATGTGTAGCATATAAAGTACGTTAGAGAAATAACTAGCACAAAAAATCATATATTAATTTTTAGCTTACTTTAAAAAAATATTAGTATTTCTCTTTTGCTAAACAAGTAGATTTATTATTCCCAAGTGGAATATTTTGTTGTTACTTGTTTTGTTTTGGGACCAGTGTATGCATAGGTGTTAGTTACTCCAGGATCAGTGCTCAGTGGACATTAATGATGGTGCTTGCAGGACTTTATGTGAAGAATCTAACCCAGTGACTCTGCATGCAAATCGTGTGATCCAGTTCATTGAACAATCTCTCTGGAGTTCTAAATAAAATTTTAAAACTTGATTCATTGTACACTTTTGCTTTTCCATTATACTTATATTACTTAAGTATAAGATTTTTCTAAAATCAAGTATCTTAGTATTTGGAATTCAGAAGTGCCAGATCATACTGTCTTTACTCTCTGACATTCATAGTCTTAAAATTTTCATTCATGATTAGAAAGCTAGAAACTACAGGGTATAAAATGAGTCCTGAGAAACATCATGTTGGATGAAAGGGATAGGACAGTAGTAAGACACTTGTCTTACAGGCATCTACGCTGGCTGCTAGCACCACATGTGGTCCCCTGAGCCTCATCTGGAGTGCTGCCTGAGCAGAGCCAGGAGCAGGCCCTGGACCGGGCCCAAAGCACCCTGTGCACCCCCGCCACCCCAAGAAGCATCATGTTATTTTGGAATTATTTTCTTTCGAAGGAATTTCAACTTTGCATTTGTAAAATAAAACTGTTATACAAACCATTTGACTTTTCTTGGTTTGTTTTTGTTTTTGTTTTTGTTTTTTTGGAGAGGGGAAAACACATCCTGTATGCTCAGGGCTGCTTACTCCTCCCGTTTCTGCATTTATGACTTTTCCTGGCAGTGTTCAGGGGACCACTCAGGATGCTGGGGATCAAACCCCGCTCAGACACATGCAAGGCAAGCTCCTTATCCATTGTACTATCTCTCCCACCTGCATGGTTTTTTTATTTTTTAACAGCCGTGCTGGAACTTTTTATTTTTAAAATCAGTAGGTGAAATGTAAAATCTGCACATCGTTTAGTTTTTCTTTTAAAATATGCTATTAGTGAAAGTATAGTGATTAGTGGCAGGTGCTTTGCATTTTGAAAGATTTGCATTTAGGAAGATTAAATGAAATGCTATACATGAAAGGATTTTTTTAGTGCTTGGGACAAAGTAAGCATTCAATTGTTATATGGGAGATAATGAATGTTTATGTTAACACCTGCCTACATTAACTAGGATGAGACTATAAATGAATACTAGTTGATTTTTTTTAACTGTTTGGTATAGGAAGGAAATATAAAGAATGAATACTAGGAGATTATTTACATTTTTTTAACTTTGAAAAAAGCTCAGAAAAATCAATTTTATTTTACTTCAACTTATGTGTTTTGTCCTAGGCTAGATACTATGATGGTTATATTAATTAGGACTTGACTGATTTGGATAAAGGATAAAGCACTTGCCCTGCATCCCGCCAACCGGGTTTAAACACATAAAGTTCCTGAGCTCTGCCAGGAAAGATTCCTGAGCATGTAGCACTGTAGCACTGTTGTCCTGTTGTTCATCGATTTGCTTGAGTGGGCACCAGTAACGTTTCCATTGTGAGACCTGTTACTGTTTTTTGGCATATCAAATATGCCACGGGGAGCTTGCCAGGCTCTGCTGTGCGGGCGAGAGACTCTTGATACCTTGCCAGGCTCTCCGAGAGGGACGGAGGAATCAAACCCGGGTTGGCTGTGTGCAAGGCAAATGCCTTACCCGCTGTGCTCCAGTCTCCAGTCCTCAGGCAGAAATAGCTAAGCACTGAGCACAGCACCTGGGGGTGACTGAAAAGAAAAAAAAAAACCTCCTTGACTAATGACTAATGTACAGTTAAAGTAGTGGCAAGCTTTCAGAAAACCGATTTAGCCTCTTCAACATTAGTGTTGAATGTTTGGTATTATTATTTTCCAGTTACCAAACAGAGGCTCAAAAATTATGGAACTTGCCCAAGTTCATTTCTTTTAATAAATCATTCTCACTTAAAATGACGGCCTCAGATGTGTGAAACAAATCAAGCTGCTTTTAAGAATTGAGAAACCCCTACAGATATCTGCCTTCATTTTCTTATTTTAGGTGAATCAGTACTTACATGAAACACCTGGATCCATATTCTTGTTATGCTAATAGGTGTAAAACTTTGATTCAATTATTTCATGTTTTTGCCCCTCAGTTTCTTCTGTTGATTGAGAGTGATAACAACCGTTCAAAGAATGTAGTGACTTTAAATTAGTCTGTAATTTTAATACTCTTGGTAATTTTAATACTCTTAGAACAGAACTTGTTATATATAGTTAATCCAAAAAAGTTAATATATAGTTGCTCCCGGAAAAGAGTGATGCAGAATCTTATATGGCAGAGTCTGGCAAGCTACCCGTGCGGATTCGATATGCCAAAAACAGTAACAAGTATGGGCCTCATTCCCTTGACCCTGAACACAACAGGGACAAATGGAGACATTACTGGTGCCCGCGCGAGCAAATTGATGAACAACAGGACGACAGTGCTACAGTGCTACAGTGCATCACTGTAGCACTGTCGTCCCATTGCTCATCAATTTGCTCTAGCGGACACCAGTAACATCTCCATTGTGAGACTTGTAATTGTTTTTGGCATATGGAGTATGCCACTGGTAGCTTGCCAGGCTCTTGCCCTGTGGGCAGGATACTCCCGGTAGCATGCTGAGCTCTCCGAGAGCAATGGAGGAGTGGAACCCGGGTCAGCTGCGTGCAAGGCAAATGCCCTACCTGCTGTGCTATCGCTCCAGTCCAAATACAGTGATAAAATATATACACAAACATCTGAGTCAAGCCACCAAAAATATTGGTCATATTTCCTATTGACTCACTTTTTATAGAGCATACAAGAAAACAATTCTGCTTTTTGTTTTGTTTTGTTTTGTTTTGTTTTGTTTTGTGGCCATGCTATTCTGTGTTCAGAATTTACTCACCGGTCTTCACTCAAGGATCAATCCTGGCTCGGCTTGGCTGACCTTGTGTACTATTGGGAATGGAACATGGGTCAGTAGTACACAAGGCAAGCATCCTACCCATTGTACTTTTGCTTCAGTTCAGGGAACAGTTCTACTGTTATAGACAATATCTGCTTTATTTAAGCAGAAAACAAAATGAACATTGCTAAACCTAAATTAGAGCATGTTTGATATACATTTTTTCAATCTGTTGGTCATATTTTCCATGAACAAGAGAACTAGAACCTGCTAAACTCTTAGCCCCTGACTTAACTCATTTTGATATCTGAATCATGTTTGTGCAATCATTTCATAACCCTTTAAAATAAAGCACCAGAAATCAGGAACACTATAATATTTAAAGACTGGCAAGCTTAGCAGGTGTGTGTGTGTGTGTGTGTGAGTGTGTGTGTATTTGCTGTCAGGGATAGACTTCAAGGCTTTATGCATGCAGGGTATGCATATTTCCCACACTATATTTAGTGCTTATGTACTTACTATTTATTGAGTCACTGTGAGATAAAATTACAAAGCTTTCATGATTGTCTTTTAGTCATAAAATGATCGAACACCCATCCCTCCACCATTTATATTTTCTACTACCAATGTCCCCAGTATTCCTTTCCCCACCCCTACCCCACCCCACCTCCTGCTTCTATGGCCAACAATTTTCTTCTTACTCTCTACTTTGGGGCATTATGGTTTGCAATACAGATACTGAGAAGCCATCATGTTTGGTCCTTTATCTACTGTCAGCACACATCTCCCATCCTGAGCAATCCCTCCAGCCATCATTGACTTAGTGATCCCTTCTCTTTCCCAGCTGCCTTTTCCCCCAGCATGTGAGGCTGGTTTGCAAGCCCTGGAGGAATCCTCCTCGTCAATATCTCTAATATCCTTGCGTGTTAGTCTCTCATTATGTTACTTTATATTCCACAAATGAGTGCAGTCATTCTGTATGTGTGTCCCCCTCTTTCTGACTTATTTCACTAAGCACAATTCTTTCCATGTCCATCACTAATAAGTAAATTTCATGACTTCATCTTTCCTAACTGCTGCATAGTATTCCATTGTGTAGATGTACCAAAGATTCTTTAACTAGTTGTTTGTTCTTGGGCACTAGGGTGTTTCCAGATTCTGGCTATTGTGAATAGTGCTGTAATGAAACTACAGGTGCAGATGTCATTTCTAGTGTGTTTTTTTGCACCCTCGGGATATATATTCCGGAAGTGGTATTGTGGGGTCATATGGAAGCTCAATTTCTAGTTAGCAATTTTAAGGACACAGCTATATTTAGAAATTTACTGTTAATGATCTTTGGCATCTTAGGAAATGTGCAAACTTTTAGTTGCTACCAAGTGTTTTCAGTCTTAAAAATTAATGTGAGGGGACTGGAATGATAGCACAGTGAGTAGTGCATTTGCCTTGCACGCAGCTGACTCGGGTTCAAATCCCAGCATCCCATATGGTCCCCTGAGCACCTCCAGGGGTGATTCCTGAGTGAATGAGCCAGGAGTAACCCCTGTGCATTGCTGGGTGTGACCCAAAAAGCAAAAAAAAAATTAATGTGAAAGTACTTATTTTTAAATCAGAAAAAATAATGTTTGTTTATGCAATTATGTTTGGTCCATATTGCTTACTAGAAAGTCAGGTGATCTAATTTAATAGAAAGTGGTTCCATTTTAGGAGCAATCTGGATTTCAGTAAAATTTGGGTATTTTTAAAATTAATGTTATGTTTGTGACTACTGTTCTTATTTTTGTTTTTAGATAATATTTTATTCTTACCAAAGTTATGAGCATTTATGTGTTGTAATTTACAACACATAAAATCCATTGAGTATAAAAATAGGGTCTGGATGACAGCTCAAGTGATATAATGCATGCCTAGCGTGTCTGAGCCTCTACGTTCTAGGCTTGATACAACCAGGACCCCCAGAACACTGCTAGATATAGCCCTGGTGGCCTCCGATCATGACTGGGTGTGGCCCTTAAGCTCCACAGGCCTTGACAGTGATAGGCTAAGCTAAGCTCTGCCAGTTATGGCCTCAGATCCCCCTAGCACATCAGGTGCTACTTCTCCAGCCTTACTAGGGTAGATCTCAACCATAAACTTGACCTTTTAACTTCATTACTGTCTTTTTTTTGTTGGTGGGTGGTTACTCCTGGCTGTGCTTAGAGCTTACTCCTGGCTCTGTGCTCAGTGATCAGCTGACCAGTTATCCACAGACCATATGGAATGCTGTGGCTCGAACCTGGTTCAGCCAAATGCAAGGCAAGCTCCCTACCTGCTGTACTACTATCCAGTCCTTGATAATGATTCCTGGTAACAAAACATTTACTGTACCACAGTTTTGTGTCCGTATTATAAGTTGTTTCTAATTACAAATATAACAATAACAATTTTGTTACTGTCTGTGATGTCTCCTTTTTGTATGAGCACAAGCAAACACTACTCTCAATAGTCATTAAAATTTTTTCCATGTATAACGCTAACTTTCTAAATCAACATATCTAACATTTTATTCTTGTTCCAAGTAACAAGCTGTTGTAACTAAAGGCATGTTCCCCTCTGTGTTATTCAGGTTCACTGTGGAGCAAGAAATTGATTTAAAAGATGTTTTGAAGACTCTTGGAATAACTGAAGTTTTTATCAAAAATGCAAATTTGACAGCCTTGTCTGGTAGGAAATAATATTTTCTTTCCATTTTACTTTTTGAGTCACACAGTGATACTTGGGGTTTACTCCCAGTGCTATTTATAGTGCTGGGGAAATATGAGGTGATGAGAATTGAAACTTGATTATCATATATGCGATGCATGTGATCTAATAGAGCCCTTTGAAGCACCTCCCTGAATCCATAAATAATGCTAAAAATTTGTTTTTTATTGCAAACAATTACCGAAACTATAACACACCAAAAAATGAGTTTGCTAGAAGGTGGAGTGGATGGTGGAAGAGAACCCTGGACATGGTGTAGGGATGCTGGCATGCTGGGACTGGTGGCGGTTTCAGAACTGGAACACTTTATGCATAAAACTTTATTAACAGCTATTTAAATCACAGTGTCTTAAAAAAGTGATAGTGTTTCTAGCAAGCAATAAAAAGCTTCGGATTCAATCCCTGCCCTAGTCCTCAGAGCTAAACTATGTTTCTATAAAAATTCTTAGAATGATTTTATTACATCATTCTTGATTACATCATTCTAAAGTTACATGTCATTTGACATATAAAAGATATATTAAAATTCTTAATTTAAGAAATAAGCAAACATTTTAAAAATTTTTTTGTTCCATGTCTTACTTTGGACTGGAGGGATAGCACAGCGGGTAGGGCTTTTGCCTTGCACACAGCCGATCTGGGTTTAATTTCTCTGTCCCTCTCAGAGAGCCCAGCAAGCTACCGAGAATATCTCGCCCTCACACAGAGCCTGGCAAGCTCCCTGTGGCGTATTCAATATGCCAAAAAGAGTAACAAGTCTCACAATGGAGACATCACTGGTGTCTGCTCGAGCAAATCGATGAACAACGGGACAACAGTACTACCATGCTACAGTCTTACCTTTGATAATAGAGTATATTTTCTTGAAACTCTCTTAAACATCTTCTATTTTTTTCCATGCAATCTGACACAATGCCTTCAAGGTAATCAATAAATGTGTTGATTGAACATCTCAATATGTCCAGTTACAATAAATCATAGAGAAAAGAAAGAAGAGAAGATAAATGAGGGCCTTCCATGAGAACTAGACATTTTAAAAAGAATGCCCAATATATTGAAGTGAGAATTCTTCAGTAAATAGCAGGTGCCAAAATGTATCTATCATATGATTATTGAAAATTTTATATTAAATATTCCAAGAAATAGAATCCAATCTAATTATTATATGAAAATATTCTATTTGTAGGATAAAATTATAATGCAGTAAGGAGTATTAAAGTATCTGTAACATGCAGAATCCTACTGGAAATATTTTAAGACATGACCCTAAGAAATATATCATTAATAAGTTGCCCATGAACTTAAAGCTAATTTATGTAATGGTTATTTTTTTTCCTTTTTAAAAAATTTTATTTATTTATTTATTTATTTTTTATTGAATCACCATGAGATACAGTTATAAACTTTCATGATTAAGTTTCAGTCTTACAGTGATTGAACACCCATCCATGCACCAATGCATGTTTTCCACTACCAATGTTCCTAGTATCCCTCCCACCATTCCCACCCCATCCTACTCCCTGCCTCTGTGTCCAGTATATTCCTTCTTACTCTCTCCCCATTTGGGGGCTTTATAATTTGCAAAACAGATACAAAGAGGCCATCATGTTTGATGCTTTATCTACTTTCAGCACACATCTCCCATGCCATCTCTCCAACCATCATTTACTTAGTGTTCTCTTCTCCATTCCAGTTCTCCCAGCATGTGAGGCAGGCTTCCATATATATATGGAAGTATAGAGTATAGAGTGATCTGCCTGGCCCTTATCTCCACTGTCCTTAGGTGTTAGTCTCATACTATGTTACTCTATATGTAATGGTTATTTTCAATCACTTCTATAAAACAGGGAAAATAAAACAATGTTTTCTGATGAAATAAAAACATATTTTAGGCTGTTAATAATATGCACATAAAAGAAAAAGGTATATATATATATATAAAGAAGAAAGAAATGTAATGCATAAGACCTTTTATGTGCAGTTTATTGAAAATGTTTTTTATCTAAAAATTGCTAAGAAGATAGAGGGTCCCTTAATAATGGACATGTTACAAGAAAGTATTTTGTTTTCCTCTCCTGAAGTAGTCAGCATCCTAGAGAGGATCAAGCTGACCAATAATAACTTCTGAAACCACTGTGTGAGGACTTGTGACTTGAATGCATTGATATTGATGTCTCCACACCACAGAATTGTTTCTCCACACACAGAGAAGAGAAACAATGTGGACCGAGTGGGTTCTTGACTTTTGAGACTCATGGAGTCTATGATCAACAGGCCTTACCTTATTAGACTTAGGATTGGTTAAGTTCTTGAGCAATAGTCAGCTTCTAACAACGAAATAACATTCTGTATTTTGTTGTACAATTTTGACCTCTGACTTGGAAAAAATACAGTCTCAGAAAATAACAGAGTTTTTCTAAATATAAACTATACAAGTGTTCCTGTATATAGAAAATTAATGAATTTTTCCCCAGGAGAGGTTTTCATGCCAGGTATCTAAACTTCCAGGACTCTGAATTTTTTTACAGTGGGATTGTCAAGAAGCCAGGACTGGTGGAGATTCCATACGAATGGGTACCTTTGTACTTGAGAAATGCATTTTAACCTTCTTAAGTGTTTGAAACAGATTTGGCACCTTCAGATTGGCACCTTTGACCTCCATTCAGTGGCACCCCTAAAGTATAAAGTAAGGTCCTAAGAATTTCCTATTCTGATTTTTCCCTGTATTGCCCTCTTTATTTCAAAGACTCTAAAGTGTTTTGTTCTGTTCTTTACTGGGAGCATTTTTGCCCTTCCTATAAGCTATTTTCTTTCCTGGAATATTTTTGTTTGCCTGGATTATATTCTATAAAAATTAATTTTTTATTATAAAACATTTTGTCACCCATAAATTATTTATTAATAACTAGGTCTCAGGGATACAGTGTTTCAGCACTGATCCTTTCAACAGTGTCCACTCCCCTCCTACAGTGCATCCTTCAGTTCCTTTTCCGCTTCCACCCACCGTCTGCTTCTGTGAGAGGCATTTTTTTCTCCTTTTCCCAGGGGACTATTCCAGCCTTGGGGGTATTGTCAGGAGGGCAGATTTCCCACACTTAAGATTTCTTCTTTAGTAGTTGATAGACTATGTCTTACCAACCGGACAAATTCCAGCTGGTTAATTGCATTCTTCTTTTCTACTAACACTTTATTTTCAGTTTGATTAGGGATTCCTCAGTCACATACACACATCCAGGCAGTTCTTTGAAATACATAGCCCTGAGTAGCTTTGCAGTGGCAAATAAAGTGTTGTGACTGGTGTAGCTTGACAATTTGGGGAAGGTTTATAAAATAAAGTTAATTAATAAAGTTAATTGCTTTATTACAATTGTAGAAAGGCATGCATGCACATTCTTAATGCGGATGATTTTTAGATTTGATATAATACAGGGATCTTTCAAGTTCATTCATTCTGTATGTGAAATCTCTAAAGAAAACATCAACCAGAATTAAATTATTCTTAGGGTCTTCTTAGGCACCTGGTAGATATCCAATAGAGCATTAAATGAGGGAGGAAAGGAGAGATGGTTTCTTGGGGCACACTCATATGTTACATTTTGGGAACAACATGGATGAAACTGGAAGTCATAATGTTAAATGAAGTAAACCAGAAGAAGGATAAACACAGGATAATGTTGCTTATATGTGGTAATTAGAATAACTGAATGAGGGAATACCATGTTTTAAAATGGGGGTTCCCAGAACATGGCCCTATAGGGAGAAGAAGGAAAGAGAGAGTGGGCGAGGGTGGGAGCAATAGGGACCAGGCCAGGGGATGATGGTACAAAGTTTGTGCTAAGGAATGATAGAGCCAAATATCCAAACCACAAAGTCGACAAAACTGAAATCCAGCGACCCAGACTTTAACAACCAAACTACCAAGAGGGAAGGCTGTATGGGACAGGTATTGGGAACTTGGAAGGTAACCTGAGAACATTGGTGGAGGCAAGTTGACTCTGGTGGTGAGAGTGGTACTGCAATATTGTGTATCTGGAACTCAACAATGAAGAACATTGTAAATCATGGTGCTTTAGTAAAATTTAAAATATATATTTATAAAGAATACAGGAGTGATTGTCCTCAAACACCACCCAATTCAGATCTTCAGGATAATTTGATGAAATTGTTAATGAAAGTCTCTTACAGTAGAAATTCTTTGATTCCTAAGTTCATGCCAACCACCCAAGATATATTTTATCTTTACATTTTCTCTCTCTTTCTTTCTCTCTCTCTCTCTCTCACATACACACACATTCACTCACACACTGATTTATGATCTCATTCATTTAAAAGCTCTCTATTCACAACTGTGAAACTTGTCTTTCTGTTTCCTTTTTAGCACTTCTTATTTGGATACTGTATGTTTCACATGTTTAGTTTTTTACCTTTCCAAATTATGTGAAAATATTAATGATTAAAGTATAAGTCACAACAACACAAAATTTATTATCATGCATTTGGTTGTTATGTTCTACTTTAATGGGAATCTGTGATATTGAAGATATATAACATTAGTTATCATCCATTCTATGTCTACTCCTTTCATCAACCAACTTTTCCAAGGTGGCAGGTAGAATGAGCAAGGTCCTCCAAGAGAGTGGTTCTCAATCAAGACCATTTTTGACACCTAGGTTCATTTGGTAATTGCTGGAAACAGTTTTGATTGTTAGATTTTAGAAGTGGGACTGGCACTTACTGGGGGAGAGGGCACAAGGAAGAGGTCTACAGCCTTGTCATTTAGAGAGCACGTAACAATGCCAAAGAGTTACATAGACAAAAGTGTCATATTTGATGAGTAGAGAACTCTGTATTAGAGAAAGCATCGTGATAGCAGAGATGGTGGAGGTGCGGAGAAATATAAAGGCAGAATATGATCATTTTGGGGCAAAACACAGGAGAATATAGATGTGAATATAGACTTTTAAATGCATAGAACCTCTTGAACAACAGTTTAGAAAATAATAGGAGTAGTTGGTTGTAAAATGTGAGAGGTTTTTAGATGATAGCAATTTTACTTCATATACCTGTGTATTGTTCAGCATTTTACCAATGTATGTTACTTCCTCAATTAAAATTCTGACTTAATAACTAGGGAAAACATTAAAAATCATATATTACTAGAAATTGAAAGCACCAAGTAAACCATTCAGTATTATTATGACATTTTTATCTTCTTTTTTTTTTTTTTTTTGCTTTTTGGGTCACACCCAGCGATGCTCAGGGGTTACTCCTGGCTCTGTACTCAGAAATCACCCCTGGCGGTGCTCGGGGGACCATATGGGATGCTGGGAATCGAACCCGGGTCGGCCGCATGCAAGGCAAATGCCCTACCCTCTGTGCTATCGCTCCAGCCCCCATTTCTATCTTTTTAAGTAATGAACATTTCATTTTTCTTCAAAAATAGCAAATGTGATTTAGCAGAGATCACAGAAATAAAACCACCTAAACATACATAAGCACTTTCACTTTCTCTTGTGTCTGAAAAAAGCAAGATTGAGTCTTTTGCTAACACATCCTGAATGAGCTCTTTCATTTTCAAGTCCATGATATTCACCTTCATTTCAGACTCTCATTATTGCAGCCCCAGACTCTTTCAGTAACCTCCTAAGTTGTTTCTAATCCATCTCCCATCTAATCTGTTTTATCTAACCTGGCCAAGATTAATCATCTAACAGTTGGCTCTCAGATCATCCAGTTTCTGTTAGTTTCCCCCAGTGTGCAGTGTAATGTCCTCCCGCTGCTCACCAGGACATCAAAACCTCAGCTCCCTCAGATCCTCACTCTGGCGGCTTCTTTATACACACTGTGCTCCAACCAATCTGGCAGCCCCTCTGTGCCTCCTGTCTACCTACCCCTTCCTTTATGAAATCTCTCCTTCTCAAACACCCTTTTTATTTTGTTAGTTTGGTTTGGAGCCATACCCAGCAAAGCTCAGGGATTACTCCTGGCTCTGCACTCGAGAATCATTCCTGTTGGTGCTCAGGGAACCATTATGGGATGCTGAGAATGAACCAGCTGGACACATACGAGCCAGTTACCCTGCTTGCTGGACAATTGCTTTGTTCGCTCAAACTGCCTCAGTTCAGATATCCCCAACTCAACCTTAATGACACCAACCAGTCGGTACTAATCCTTCTTAAATTCTAAATAGTCTATACTTCTTTATGTCACATGTAGTCTCATTGTCTTATTTATGTATAATTTCTTCCTTACCAGCCCTTAAATTTCCCTTCCCACTGGTTAATTCTTATGTCTATTTCGCAAGCACCTAGCACTGTGCTTTCTGCTTAGTACTCATTGCATGATCTAAGGTGAAATGCTCCATATTTATTGGGTCTGTTTTTTCATCTAAATTTGATGTCTATTGCTTTTGATGCTAAATTCTATTAACATAAAACACAGTAAGGATTTGAATATAAAGTAACAGAGTGGGAGACTAACACCCAAGAGTAGTAGAGATAAGGACCAGAAGGTCTGCCCCACAGCTTGGAAACTGGCCACACATTCTGGGGGAAAAGGCAGTTGAGATAGAGAAGGGAACAATGCGTGCCGAAAGTAGACCATAGACCAAACATGAAGGCCACTCAATACCTCTATTGCAAACTACAACACCCAAAAGGAGAGAGAACAAAAGGGAATGCCCTGCTGCAGAAGCAGGGTAGGGTGGTGGGGTGAGGGTGGTGGGAGGGGTATTGGGAACATTGGTGGAGGAGAATAGGCACTGGTGGAGGGATAGGTATATGATCATTGTATGACTGAAATGCAAACATGAAAGTTCATAAGTTTGTAACTGTAAGAAAAAACACAGTAAGGATTCATATGATAAGCATCTAGAGAGTAATGATGATTGTTTTCTTCTCAGGCTCAATTTAAAATATTCACCTAGTTGCAGCAAGGATCCTGTTATAGAGTAGGGTTATTTTGATAATGGAAATGATTGATTGTCAACATTTGGATTAATATATAATCCTCTTGGAAGGTGTAAGGGGAAGGAGAATGAGAACACTAAATCCTTCAGCATCAAGCACACTCTTTAATAAAGAAGCCAATAAAATAGAGGAATTAGGAAGGAATACAGCAAATGCTGCTTTTAGGTCAGACTTGAGTGCAGCTCTGGTGCTCACACCCTGCCTTTGCTTGTGCTTTTTCTCTTGGAACTTGGAAACCAGAGGATGGTATTTTTCTTCCTTTTCCCTAATTTCAATTCTCCTCCTACTCTCTCAGTTAACACATACCATATTCTTGCCCCTTGCTGTTTTCTCATTCACCCTTTGCAGCGCTTCTATTATTATTATTATTAATATTATTATTGTCTATAAATAATATAATAATATAATTGATTTATTATTATTATTATTATGTAGCTTCTAAAATCAGAGCAGCTATGCCCCCAGACAAAGCAGCCTAGATACTCTAGCCATCAAGGTCCAATTCTTAACATCCGATTTCATCCTCCTCCATCAGGCTGCTTTGTGAGTAAACTCCTATGTTCTGAGCGCCCTACTCTGTTCCTTTTGTTCTTTAAAAATGTTTTTTGGTGGTGGGAGTGCTGTCATACCCAGTGGTGCTCAGTGCTTACTTCTGGCTCTGTTCTTTTTACTGTTTTGTTTTGGAGCTATACCCCATTGTGCTCAGGGATTTCTTCTGCTTCCACACGCAGGCATCACTCCTGGTGAGGTTCAGGGAATCATAGAACCATGGTGGGCACTGAACCCAATGCAAGACTATTGCTCCAGCCCCACTCTGGCTTTGTTCTTAAGAATCACTCTTGGCAGTGCTGAGAGAACCTTACAGGGTGTTGAGGACCAACACTGGGCCAGCCATGTGCTATGCAAGAACCTTACTAACCTTACTTGCCCATCTGTATCTGCCTTAGTCTTTGCTTTTACAATTCTATTTCATCTTCAAGAGCCAATCTAAATATTTTGGCCTCTGAGAAGCTTCCCCCAACATCTCTCCATTTCTTTTTCTCATTCTAATTATGTCACCTCTCCTGACAGCCCTTACCCTATTCTCTGTTACCACTTTTACCTTTTCCTAAGAAAATGTGTTCAAATTCATGTTTCTGACCTCACAGGTCTCCTGATAAGGGACTGTATTCTAGATTCTTCTCTGTCCTGAGTCTCACACAATGTGGGCAGCAGAACAGACAGGGTGGGTGGGCTGGTGCATGCTGTAAAGGGTTGGGAGTAGGCTCCACTCTGCTGTAGATTTGGGCATGCAGGTGCCTCTTGGACGTGTACCTGTCGTCACTCCCCCAAGGTACAGAAAGAAGGTCCTCCTTGGGCTTTCTTAAGAGCACATGTCTTCCATAGTCATCAGCAACCCAATCATCTTATCTTACTTTATTATCTTATTTTCTTAGTTACATTTACTGCACTCTGAAGCTGAGCTCTTTTGCTTATTTCCTTTCCTATTATTTGATGTCTGCAGTTCCCTTCTTATGAAGGACCTGTTTAGATCACTGGATTATAACCAGTGCACCAACATGTGCAGTGCATAGGAGTACTTAGTTCAAGATTGAATAAACAATGATGAATGAATGAATGGTTATTGCTTCAATAATAACATCTGTTCAGGTAAACAAACACTTCCTATCTTAAATGAACTAAGGTTTTATAAATCTTTCTAAATTTCCTGGGCTGTGCTGAAGCTAAAAGTATTTCAGCAACAAAAGCACAAAGATTGTGATTAGTATTTTAGGGTTCTGTTATGGAACTGTCTTCATTTTGTTATTTTAAGCTTGCCTTTGGTGACGCAGAAATCTATTTAAATTGGCTGTGTTTGGGAACAGTGTCCAAAGAAAGGAATGGCATCCGAGTGTCGGATGGGCACCACATCAACATTCTACTAATTATAGATACTTAGTGTTTGGTGCTCCACACAAAAGTCTCATGGGAACAGGGTCCTGAATATACATTGCTCAGTATCCAAATTAATGCCTTCTATTTTTCCCTACCTTGTTCAGAAGAGCTTGAATTATTGCCCAGCTCTTTATCTAGAGAACCTAGTATTTTTCTGACCCTCTTCCCATCACATCCCTCGTCCAAAGCCTGACTCCAGACTGCCTAGAGGAAGATGGGACTAGTCACTTGGCAAGAGGGAAAGACCGCTTGGTTCTAGTGTTGGGAATTTTGTGTTGCTTTATAGCTCCATCTTTAATTTATGTTTTCTTATTTAGCGAGCAATTAACTTTTCTCTACTTCTTCCATGTAAATCATCAATGGAATCTTAATTATCTCATGTTCTTAGTCATTAAATAACAGTGCCTACTGGGTGTCTAGCAATATGAAAATTATTGTGGATGAGAAATGAAAAGGAGAGGCCAGCTCCAAACTCTTAGAGTAAGAGTATGGCCTAGCAGAAAAGGCAACACATAATTACAAAAGGCCAGGCAGTATTGATGAATGAGTTGCAGAAAGCTGTGCACTTGCCAGTATGCCTGCATGACCTAAACTAAGGTTTGGTGACTGCAGACACTCTTGCTTAAACAACTTTCAGCTAATATTTTATTTTAATGTAACTACTTGAACGTTTTCTGCCCAAGGAAAAATGTTTCATTTTCTTACCCCCCTGCCCCCAGAATAAATGAGAGAATGAGAGGATATTTTTTTCTTATTCTTTTTGCTTTCTGGACTATGCCCAGTAGTGCTGAGGTATTACTCAAGGCTCTCTGCCTTAGAGTTCACTCCTGACAGGCTCAGGGGACTTTATGGGATGCCAAGGACTGAATCTTGATCACTGTAAGCAAAGCAAGCACCTTCTCAGCTGCAGTATTGCTTGGGCCCCAGTGAGGGGATTTGTTTATTATAAATTACATTTTCTGAGGTCTCCTTTATATTAGATGTAAAGTTCTTTCTAGGACAAAGTCTCATCCAGCAAGGTAATCCGCCTAAGGGTGGAAACACCATCTAAGGGTATACTTTTCATTTCCTTAGTCCAATAACCACTTAAACATTCATCCTAATTCTACTTCTTAATAATTATTAGTCATTTTACATGCACACAGTAAGAGATACAGTAAGCTTATAGAGTGGCTCTCCTGGTGACATCTGGCTATAGGTCTCAGACTACAGTCTTCAGGCCAAATTAGTCCTTCCTAACCCCAGCAGGAACCTTATCCAGTTGTTTCTCTTTGAATCATGACAGAACTTGTCCATGGCCGTGTTCTTAACTTATTGTTACATCTTATAGGGCTTGACCTGTCCTGTTTTGATGCCAGGATAGTTTGCAGCTTGCCTTGAGTCCATCCAATCCCTTTGTCAAGACCCTGCTTTGGGGGTCCTAGGAACTAAGGGCAACTGAGGCTTAAGTTGAGTAAATATGACAAAAACCTAGGAGTAATATTATTCGGAGTCAATTAACTCCCAAGTTATAAAAGCATAGCATTAACTGTCTACCTGTGTCTATACAAGGACATTACTCTAAACTAAACTATGCAAAGGACATAAGGGAAAGAGAAAAGCAGTATTTCACTTACAAATGCAAAGTCCAGAGTCCTTAGAAGTATCTGACCTTACAAGTTACAGGGTCTGATTTGGGGATATAGGTGATTAGCAGGTAGGGGGAAACAACACAAAGGAGAAGTTAAACACAGAGGAATGGGAATGCCTCAGGAGCACTGTTATGGGTGTAAAACAATAAACATAAGCTTTCTGAGGCAAGGGAGAAAGGAAGGCAAAAGAATGAACCAATGTTATCCTACAGTTTGCAATACAGATACTAAATACCATCAAGCTTGGTCCTTTATCTACTTTCAGCAAACATCTCCCATTCCAACTATTATTGACTTAGTGATCCCTCTTCTATTCCAGCTGCCTTCTTCCCCAGCTCATCAGACAGGTTCCAATTTTGGAACTATCTTCCTGGCCCTTGTGTCTACTCTGATGGGAGTTACCATAAACATAAGCTCCCTGTGGCAAGACAATCCAATGTTTGTCCTTAGGTTTCAGTCTCATATTATGTTATTTTATATTCCACAGATGAGTACAGTCATTCTATGTCTGTCCCTCTAGTTCTAACTCATTTCACTTAGCATGATACTCTCCATGTCTGTAGGATAACATTGGTTTGTCCTTTCTGCCTTGCCACAGGGATCTTATGTTTATTGAGGTGCTCCCATCCCAGTGCTCCCATTCCTCTGTGTTTATCTGTAAACTTTTTCTTTGTGCTCTGCTTCCCCAACAGGTCAGTCACCTTTATGTCGTAATCATACTCTGTTAACTTGTAAATATTGCTTTTCTCTTCTCTTTAAGTCCTTTGCATAATTGATTCAAAGCAATGTCCTTTTTGTACAGACACAGGAAGATGGTTAATTCTATGCTTTTGTAACTTGGGAGTTAATTGGCTCCAAATAGTATTCACTCCTGGGCATCTGTTCTCTCGACGTAAGCCTTAGTTGTCCTTACTTCCTAGCACCCCAAAAGCAGGGCCCCAGCGAGGGACTGGATGGACCCAGGGCAAGGTATGAGCTACCTGGCATCGAAATGGGCCAGGCCAAAGAGCCATAATACCTAGCTATAAGTTAAGAGCATGGTCATTGACAAATTCTCTCATGATCAAAAAGTAACTAGATTAGGATCCATCCTGCTAGGGTTAGGAAAGATTAATCTGGCCTGAGCACTGTAGTCTGAGATCTATAACAAAATGTCCTCAAGAGAGCCACCCTATAAGCTTAATGTATCTCTGTATCCATACAAAATAATTAATATTAAGAAGTAGAATTAGGATGTTAATTAAGATGTTAATTAAGTTATTGGACTAAGGAAAAGAGAAAAACCCCTAAGTGGTATTTTGCCCTTGAGCCTGATTGGTGATCAGGAAGGGCTTTGATATGTTCATTGTGCTACCTGACCTGAGTGTGTGTTTGCTACCACCAAGGTTGGAAGTTGGTGAGACAAGAGAGAGACCAAGGTGGTAGTGGGAGTGCGGAGAGATGAGTGAGGGAGACAGGAGACGGGAATGAGGGGCTTAGTGAGATTGGAGCAGGTGCATGGGGAGAATGGAATAAACAGCAACTGACACCGACCAGCCTGGCCCTCATTTCCTCCTTTGTCTGCTCATGGCATCAGCTGTCCAGGTGGGAAAGTGGCCTGAGACCACTGAATGCAGGCGGTGAGAGAGACCCGAGAGGTTTTCCTCATCACCGATGATTATACATGTCCATCCACTTATAAGCAAATTTCATGACTTCATCTTTCCTAAAAGCTGCATAATATTCCATTGTGCAGATGTACCAAAGTTTCTTTAACTAGTTATCTGTTCTAGGACACTCATGTGTTTCCAGATTCTGGCTATTGTGAACAGTGCTGCAATGAACCTACAGGTGCAGATGTCATTTCTACTGTGCTTTTTTGCACCCTTGGGATATATTCCCAGAAGTGGTATTGCTGGGGCATATGGAAACTCAATTTCTAGTTTTTTGAGGAATTCCCATATTGTTTTCCAGAAGGGCTGGACCAGTCAGCATTCCCACCAATGATAAAAGAGAGTCCCTTTCTCCCCACATCCACGCCAACACCGGTTGTTCTTGTTCTTTGGATGTGTGCCAGATTCTGTAGTGTGAGATGATATCTCATTGTTCTTTTGATTTGCATCTCCCTGATGATTAGTGATATAGAGCATTTTTTCATGTGCCTTTTGGCTATTTGTATTTCTTTTTTTGAGAAAGTTTCTGTTCATTTCTTCTCCCCATTTTTTGATGGGGTTGAAGGTTATTTTCTTGTACAGTTCTACTAATTTCTTGTATATCCTGGATATTAGCCCTTTATCTGATAGGTATTGGGTAATAATTTTTCTCATTCAGTGGGCTTTATCTGTGTTTGGTCACTGTTTCTTTTGAAGTGCAGAAGTTTCTTTAGTTTAATGTAATCATCAGGAGTTACTCTTATCACAGCTCAGGGGACCATTTGTGGTGCCAGGGATTGAACATCCTACCTGTTGAATCTTTCTGCTTTTTCCCCCAACAGTATGATTTTTGTATTTTAAAAAATTAACTGTATTTTAGATATGTTCTTTTCCAGTTTTAATATTATTTATTTTCTCGACATCTTTTTCTATTTCATGATTCTGTTTTATTATTTTTTATAAAACTAGCTTTTGGGGAAGAACCCTCAATATTCTTGTTTTGTTGATCTGTAATCAACTGTTTCCCAGTATTTCTCTCACTATTTTATGTAGGTAAATGAGAGTGTGTGCAATGAGAGAAGGCTAGAAGGAAAGCTTTGGGCAGAGGCTGCATGTAGGAGTTGAAGAGAGGATATTTCCATACCCAGAGCAATTGGAAAATTAGGTTCTTGGGCTTCTTGTGGCAGTTTTCACAGTGTAAGTTGAATTGACTGAAATATCATTCGGTCTTTGTGATCTCTCCATGGAATTTTTAAGAGGGCTGAGATAGCAAGGTGAACACTCATTAGAAGGTGAACACTGTTAGAAACTAGGATTTTTTTAAAAAAAAATACTGTTGTTTAATGGTTTGTTTGTTTTTGGTGTTTGAGGCCACACCTGGCTCTGCTCTGACCTCTGAGGGAATTACTCTTCCAGGCTCAGTGAACACTGAGGGATCAGGGGACCAAACCCAGGCCAGGTTCAAGGCAAGCACCTTACTTGCTGTACTGTCTCTTCGGCTCCTATACACAAATGTTTAAAGTAAAAATGTTATTACTTTCAATTTTCTCTTCATAAAATACATTCTAAAAATAAGTGTCATAATATGAAAAATTATTTCATAATACAGTGTGCTTATGTATATTAGCTGAGGAGGTAATATCTTCATTAAAAATATATTCAGAATGGCTCTATTAGTTTTCTTAAAGCTATTCAGAATCTAAAGATGCTCTGTGACAGATGTACCAAAAATATTGGTAAAAATAATTTTCTGTGTATGTAAGAGAATTATTTGTTTTTGAAAATCCTAAAATAAAAACATGTGCTGTGTAGTGGGATTTTGTTACTTACAAAGTCTTATTAATCATTCTCAAAAAAAAAAAATCAATTGTGTTTTGTGGAATGATGCTTGGCATTGACAGCAGAGTTATTTATCTTAAATTTGACTCAGACTTACAGTTGAAGAAAAGAAGGGTAAAATTTTGGAAATTCTGTGTCTTGTTCACTATATTTTCTTATCTGGGGTGTTTATTTGCTTATTCCATCACATGGATACTTTGGAATCGCAAAACTGAAAGTTATTGTATAGTTTGCCAGACCTTCCACAACAAAGCACCATGGATGGAGTGGCTTAATAATAGGTGTTTTCTCACAGTTCTGTGGATTAAAAGTACAAGACCAAGGCATCTCGGCGCTGGTTTTTATCTTGTTTTGTTTCCTGAACTTACCTCCTTGACTTATAGAGATCTGTCTCTTCCCTGTGTCTTCACATATTGTATTATAATGGTTCACCAGAGAAGAATATAATAAAAGGTACATGTGTCTGTATGTGTATGATTGTGTGCACAGAATAAGAGAGAGGTTCCTTTTAAGTAACAGGCTTAGTGGATTTTGGAGACTTTGGAATATAAAATCTGCAGAGAACTGGCAAGCTGGAGACCCAGGGAGGAGTTTCAGTTGTCTCCAAAGTCACAGGTCAGAATTTCTTTTTGCTTAGAGGTCCGTTTTTCTCTATTCGGAACATCACCTGATTAGTTGAGACCCTGCATACCCTGAGAGTTACCTGCTATTCGAAGTTCATTTATTTAATGGTATTTTCATTCCAAAAAATCTTATCATGACCTTCATGCCTGTGTCCAAATTTTTTTTCATAAGGGTATCAACCGTGTTGAATTTTCAAGACCGACCCTGATAACCAATTTTTAATACTATTTCCAATAAGTTCACGTTGTGAAGTCGTAGGGATTGAGTTCAATATATGAATTTTGAGAAATTATAATCCAGTTTATAATAGCTATTAACTTAAAATAAGCATAAATAGAAAGAGTTCAAAACAAAACAAAAAGCCCCCCTAATGCTGAAAATGTTAATTCCCTTTACATTAGGATAAAGCATTTTTTTTTAATTTTTTTTTTTTTTTATTGAATCACCATGTGGAAAGTTACAAAGCTTTCAGGATTAAGTCTCAGTTATACAATGCTCGAAAATCCATCCCTTCACCTGTGCACATATTCCACCATCAAGAATCACAGTATACCTCCCCCTGACCCCCCACCCCCCAGCCCCCCACCCCGCCTGTGTAGCTGATAAATTTCACTTTACTTTCTCTTCACTTTGATTACATTCAATATTTCAACAAAAAACTCACTATTATTGTTTGGAGTTTCCCCCGCCCAAAGTCAGATCTGCTGAAAAGGAAGCATTTGATAATATGTTTTCCATTGCTGAGAATAAAGAGATAAGAGGTCAAGCGGCCACAATAACGGCCATGTGGTTTTGGATTTCTGTATTTTAGTATTTTAGTAACTAAGTCCAGAGAAATGTCTGCCAGAAGTTGCATCATTGCAAGCTCGTACCTCTCTGCTACTTTATAGTCCACGAGTGCAATCTTTCTATGTCTGTCTCTTTCTTTCTCACTCATTTCACTCAACATGATACTTTCCATGTTGATCCACTTATATGCAAATTTTATGACTTCATCTTTTCTGACAGCTGCATAGTATTCCATTGTATAGATGTACCAAAGTTCCTTTAATCACTCCAGTGTTTTCCAGATTATGGCTATTGTAAACAGTGCTACAATGAACATAGAAATGCAGATGTCATTTCTACTATACCTTTTTTCCTTCTGGGATATATTCCCAGGAGTGGTATTGCTGGGTAAAATGGAAGTTCAATTTCTAACTTTTTGAGAATTGTCTTTATTGTTTTTCAAAAGAGCTGAATCAGTCAGCATTCCCACCAACAGTGAAGGAGAGTCCCTTTCTTCCCACATCCACGCCAATGCCGGTTAAAGCATACTTTTTAATGCTTAGTAAATCATTTACTTGGCATGGAAAGTAACCTTAAAAATGTATTCACATTTTTGTAAATTAAAAATCTATTTTATTTATCTTTGCCAAGTATAATTACATTATCACTGTAATTAGCTCTTTGACATTTCTTATTCAGAATTATATCTGGATTCCTACCTTTATATTTTGTGTTTTTAAATTTTAAAGTAGGTTTTAAACATTTAATATGGTTCTATCTTGAATTATGAACTAATATTAAGTCATTGTTAAAATAGTGTCAAGTTTCCGGATTTTGTGGCACTAAATAGAGTGGGGAAATTTACAAAATAACATAAAAGGAAGACCACTTTGAAAACATCTTCAGTGGTTCTCTCAAATCATATATGTAATCTCACACGGTTATCTCTTATGTTTTGTCTCAATATCTTATGACAAGATATTCCTCAGATCAGAATAACTGATGTAAAATGTTCCCCCATCTCTAATACTGAGTGAGTGCTTCTCTTGTTTCTGTTTTGCAGATAGCAAAGAGATTTTCCTTTCCAAAGCAATTCACAAGTCTTTCATCGAGGTTAATGAAGAAGGCTCAGAAGCTGCTGCCACCTCAGGTGCTAAGCTGTTTTCTAAAATCTCACCTTTTCTAGATTTGTATTTTTAAGGTAATGAGGGGAAGTCAAGGGGTGTTAGTTGTTGTTTTCAGAAGCAAGATAAACACCTGACTGTTCTGGTTCTGCTCTAAGAAGTCAGGCTAATACTGAACCATTTCGAATTTTCTAAGCCATGAAGCATTCGGTCACTCACTCAGTGCCTGATGCATAGAAACCTCCTTCTGTTTTCTGTCTAATGAGAGGTGGATAATATTGGCAGCTCCATAGAATAGATTATCCTGCTATGAGGCTATTTAAATATTTTAAGTATTTTCCTTATCCATTTAAATATTTTTTCTACTTAATTACCTGTTAGTAATTAACTAAGTTAATTACTAACAGGTAATTAAGGCAGTTAGTTCTTAAGACAGTTTTAAATTTTGTTCATGAAAAGTTTAATTCTTTTTGAAAAAGCAAACAAGAGTATACAACTTTGCAAAGTACACATTAAAGAAATAATGTTAATAAAACAGTAATTTTAAATAATTATTGTTTTTTTTTTACAAAGTCATACGTCCAAAGCAACATGCTAAACAGCCTTGATCATTTTGTGAGGTCTGAACTCCCCAGTTAAGTGAGAATGATTTTTCTGTTGCTTTTCTTTTCCTACTTTTATATTTTTGGATTTTTCTCAGTATCAGAGTTAACAACTATCATAACAGTTTGATAAAATTAGTCTCCCCCCAGTCTCTTCCTCCAAATTTAAATGGTAACATAATTATGTCTGCACATGTTCTATCTAATTTTAAGGGATATCATCAAGTTAAAATTGTTTTTTTTTAGAAGGAAATAGAATATTCTCAGGGGTCAACAAGAAAGCTTGAAATCTTACATAATTTAATCTTGACCTTTTCCTGAGAATGAGTCACTCTAAGCAAGTATGAACTGTTTCCCAGCTGTAGGGAACGCCATCTCTTCTGTCACCGGTCTGTCTTTCCTTTAATCACTGCTATTCTTGCAACTAGTAAGAACCCTATAAACTTGCTGTGTAAAAATACCCATTTCATACAAAAGATATAGTGATTTAAAATTATTAAGAAATGGCCTTAAGTTTTTATTTTGGGTGTATTTTTAATTGTTTATTTTTTAAAAAATTCTTCCTTCCCTTAACTCAAAGGTTATTTTAGTAAAAAAAAAAGACAAATATTTTCTAAAATTAAGAATTTTGAATAGGCAAAATGAATTGTCATAGTATTTTGGTGAGGTAGAGAAAGGAAACTGTAGTGTGTGATGGCGTATTTGTTCAAATAACAAATAGAAATATTAACATATTTACAGTTTTTAACTCCTTAAGTCTTTAAAATCTAGTTTGCTGTAATTTTCTGCCTTTGCATTAAACATAGATGAGTTGGAGGAATTACTCATCAGTCCTTGCACTTCCTCAGGCATGTAATTACTCTCTCTCTCTGCATTGTAGGAATGATTGCAATCAGTAGGATGGCGGTACTGTACCCTCAAGTTATTGTCGACCATCCATTTTTTTTTCTTATCAGGATCAGGAAAACAGGTAAATCCATTAGGAGAACAGAATTTCATTATGTAGACCCAAGAGAAATAGGTTTTAAAAAGTAAGTGGTGCAGGAGATACAGTACAGCAGCTAAAGGTCTTGCCTTGTATGCTGCTGAACAGGGTTTGACCCCCGGCACCCCATATAGTGTCCTGAGCCCCAGTAGGCATAAGCCTGGAGCACTGCTGGGTGTGGTCCAAAATAAATAAATAAATAATAAATAAATGAATAAATAGTAAAAAATAGTGAGAACAAATTATCCACATTAGTCAGGTTATTCCTAATGTTCAAATGACTGTTCTGCAGGGGTAGGGGGCTCCTGATCAATGAGGCCAGATGGTTCAGTGATCCTTGAACCTAGTTATAAGTCAGGCTGCTCATCAGGCCAGGGATTGGTAGTGTGGCATGCAGTGCCGGGCTCCCAGCTGGTATGGAACCAGCTCTTGAAGCTCCCCAACTCTCTAGCCCTTCAAAATAATTTTTTAAATGAAAATACTATATATTTAACTTCTGGATTTTGGGGGTAGGGGGTGGTGGGACTTCACCCAAATGTATTTTAAGGCTTATTCCTTATTCTGTGCTCAGAATTTATTCCTAGGGGATAGAACGTAGGTTAGCGTCATGCAAATCAAGAGCCTTACTCCTGTGCTATCTCTCTGGGCCCCCATATTTTAACTTTTAAACACATTGTTAATTATAAGCCTATTTTTTTGCTCACTCCTTTTATTGTTCACTTCCAATCCAATACAGGTACAATTCTATTCATGGGGCGAGTCATGCATCCTGAGACAATGAACTCAAGTGGACATGATTTTGAGGAACTTTAAAACATTTCATTTACTAACAAGAAAGACAACTAAGCACATTATGTTTGCAACCAGTATTTATTTAAGACTTGTGTTTTACATTATATCTTTAGATCATATTTAAAGTAGCTCCAGATTTAAAAAATGTATGTAAATGACTAGCTAACTTGTCCTGGAATGTTAACAGTATTATTGAGGTGATAGTGGTCCTGTTATGTCATTGTGTTTGTTGTGCTGATATTTAAAATAAAAGTACATATTGAATACTTAAATATCCCTGTTTTTCATTTTAGAAGCTGTAAAATATACCTCTAGTGAAAGGAGGTTTCTAGATATCTTAAATGTTTCATAAGTATGCAGAATCAAAGCACCAAAATAAAAAGTATTGTGCACTTATACATAATAATAACAAATGAGATGAATACAGGTAAGTTGCAAAAGTTCTAATTGTCATTTATATAAGGCTGTTGTATAGCACCATAGAAAAGAAAAGAATGTTGGGCTGAAGAGATGTAGCAGGTAAGCCACACGCATCTGACTCAGTTTCAAACCCTGGTACTGCTTATTGCCCCTAACACTGCCAGGAGTGATCCCTAAGCACACTACACGCACTCAGGAGTAACCCTGCGCATCCCTGAGGGCACGGGTATGGAGTAAAAACAACATAAAAAAGTGAGAAAATATAAATAAATAATAATACAAGCTGAATGTATCATCCTCCTCATCATCAGACCATGAAAATCCATAGATTATAGCAGTTGCCTATTTACTGTGTCCTTAACATTCCACTTGGTGTTGTAAGTCTGATGTTGATTCCAGGTCTATTATATTTTTTCTGCTGCAAGTAAAATCCAAACTCAAGCAAACTCCCCCAAATCCCCAAATGAGACAGATGAGCAAATTAATAATAAAACTCAGCCCTTTGGCATGGTTAACTAGAAGAACAATGCAAATGTAGCTACCAAAAGCTGAGATGTCACAAACTAAATGCTGCCCACAGATGTGTGCTACTTTGTTCTGTGTGGGAGGTTTTTCCATTTTGAATCTGAGTGTCTGTAATTGGGTTATCATGTTCCTTGCTTCTCTGCTTGGTTTCCTGATGGCTCCCGGATTCTTTTGTGTTTGAGACCGCTGGAGAGTTAAATTAGTACTTTGAAGGATATTTTGGTCTTAGTTTCTAATACATGAAGCAGTTGATTCCAAGGGGAGCAGTTATCAGTTTTCTAAAGTTTCCAGTAAGTTACTTTGCTGTCTTTGGCTGAAATAATGTTATTCTTTCAGGCAAATAATAATAATAATGATAATAATGATATTTATCAAGAATGGAACCAGGCCCATTTAATGCCACAACTTTCATTCTATGATTAATGGTTTTAGAGAACAGTAGAGATGTATCGAAATGTAGCCAATATAGATTGCATATTATTTTCTGTGGATTAGGGGTTTTGCTGTGATTTGGAGCTATTAACGGAATTGATACATCATTAACTTTAATTGTTAGAGGAAGTTATGGTTTGGAAAACCAAGGCTAACCCTAGGCCTACAAAATTCTAAACTCTAAGGGAAAAACTATTTAAAATGAAAATGGGTGGTCTGTGGAGATAGTACAGCGAGTAAGGTGCCTACTTTGTACTCAGCTAATCCATAATTGGTCTCTGGCACCACATATGTTCCCCTGAACACTACTAGGTATGATCCCTGAGCACAGATCTGGGAATAAGCCCTGAAAATGACTGTGAATGGTTTAAAACAAAACAAAACTAAACTAAAACAGAAAAAGTATTAAAATAAGTATTTATGTTTTCTGGGTTACTCTGAACCACAAATATTACCAAAACAAGGGATACAGGTATACTGTTTATTTACTATGTATGCACATATAGAGCACACATATTTCTAATGTGAGAAATAGGTTGAGAAATATATGAGGTTCCTACTATCATATATGTGTGGTATACAGTTATGTATTATACATGTCAGATATATCAAGACATTAATTTGCTACAGGATTCCCACCAATGAGATGAGCTCCAGATTTCTAAGTATAAAAATACTTTGTTCACTGTTTTATTTTTATAAACCCTTCAGCATTTCAAGAACAATTTTTTTTGCCAGCTCAGTATTCATTTAGTAGTTATTACATCTAGTATCATTTCTAGTAAAATAATGAAACACAGGACAACTAAGCAGTATGAATTATTTCTTGTTTAATATGAAACAGAACATCTAAGAAAGCAAAAATAAAATTATAATTTAAGTGAGCGTAAATTATACATTCAGTGTAATTCAGTGCCAACTTTTATGAAGATGTGGTTTTTTGGGTATAGAGAGCTAGCACATGGGCTAATCCAGGACTAGATTTCCCATACACCTAACTGCAGAGCTTATGCACTTTTATGGTGGTACTTGTGGGGATAGCACACAAGCTGCATTTATTTGTATAACCTATTTTGATACTCACCAAGGGCTGCACTCATAATTGTGGTGCTCAAACATGTGCCTGACAGAGTCTGAGCTTTTTAATTATACTCAGACACATTCTCATTGTAATGTGTACAGGGATCCCTGAAGTACACACAGTGATGCTCTTTTGGGGTTTTACTTCCTGGTCATGATTCTCAAACATCTTTTGGGGGTGCTCATGATGTGAAGGTTATGGTCACACACCTTTAGTTGTGGTGGATACACAGATGGTTGTGAGGTGTTTTGGACAGAAACCACCTGTGGCCAGAAATCACAAACTGCATTATTGTCAGTCTCAAAGAGGTTAGCTCCAAGGATTGCACATGTGGTGGTACCAGAGATTGTATTTACGACCTTATGTTTGCAAGGTAGGTGTTTCAAGCTATTGACTTATTCCCTAGACATACATGAGTTTTAAAATCTGTGTAGATTCCTGAAAAAAAATACTACAAACAAGATACATATATATCCTTACCCCTAAAACTCTCTTTCCACTCCTTAATAACCATATTCTATCTTGGCTTGCAACTACTTTTCTAATTTCTATCACTATGGTTTTGTCTTTTTTCAGGGTGTTATGTAATTGCCATTAACTTTTGAGATATTGTTCTATTCAAAAGTAACGCTCCAGAAAGCCATCTAAGAGATGAAACATCTGTAGTTTATTCCTCTCTATTGGTTTGCAGTGATTTATTGCATAAATGTGTCACAATTTGTTTATTCATTTTAACATTATTAAAAGAATGTTATTTTTAACTGATAAAATAATGCTATTTCTAATTGTTGACAATTGTGAATAATGCTGTTATAAACATTCATATACATGTATGTACCTACCCTATTGAAACTTTTAAGAAAAATTCAATGAAAATACAATATTGGAATTGTTTGGCTCATGTAATAACTTTATTAATTTCTCAAGAAGCTGTTGAAATGTTGCCCGACAGTGACTGTCCCACTTTTGGACTCCAGTCAGTAATGTATGAACGTTCTCAGGGACCCATGTCCGTGCCAGTGTTGTCAGTCTTCGGCTTATTGGTTTTAGCCTGCTAGTATGGTTATGTGTATAATTATTGTTAAAAATCATATTCCTTAACTGTTCTATTTTATTTTCTTTCCCAGAGTTGACTATCATCATTTGCTTGTTTTTAATTTGAATGTCTTATTTGGCAATCATTTTTTAGTCTTTGGCCTCTTGTTTTAGATGAGTGAAGTTTTACATCATACACAAGAGTTTGTCAGCCTATGACTTGCATATATTTTCACCCAGTTTGCAGTTTGTCTTCTTAATGTTACCACTGATTTTTATTTAGTAAGCATTTTTATTACAAAAAATAAAATTTGTTAATTTTTGTTATATTGTTTGTGGTGCCATATCAAAGTTTTGCCTAAAGTCATGAAGATTTTCACCTGATTTCCCTTAATAGTTTTATTATGTTTTATATTTAAGTATATGACTCATTTCCAGTGAAGTTTTGAATAAGGTATAGGGTATAGCTTATTTGACATACAGATATCTAGTTATATTATAAAAATGATTGAAAAGATTAGTCAATTCCTACTGAAATGTCATAGGAATTGAAAAAAATTAATTTTCAGACTTATTCTCAGTTATTTCATCATATGAATCTATGTGTCTATCCTATCTTTATTACCATAGTTTTAGAATAATCTTCAAATAGTTAATTGAGTGTTTTTCCTTTGCTTTTCAAAATTACCTTGACTCTTCTAGCTCCTTCATCATCATCATCATGATCATCATCATCCCATTGATCATCGAATTTCTCAAGTGGTTTCAGTATCGTCTCCATTCGTCCTACCCCTGAGATTTTAGAAGCCTCTCTCTACTCATCCTTCCCAATGATGCCGCATTGGAGACTCTTTCCGGGTCAGGGGAATGAGACCCAGTTTGTTACTGGTTTTTGCATATTAATACACCATGGGTACCTTTCGAGGCTCTCCCATGTGGACAGGAAACTCTCAGTAGTTTGCCAGGTTCTCTCAGAGGGAGAAGAAGGCTATAAGATATTGTGTGGCCGTGCGCTTCCAGCTGCTCTCTTTTAAGTTTCTGGATGCTGGCCGTTGATGGGATTCCACGGCACCAGGGGGGCAGTCCCTGGGTGTGACCATCTAGCTACTGGGAAATGGGAAATCTGGGCGGAGGAGGCCCAGTCCTGATCCGAGTAGCCTTGGAGGTCTCAGCCCCGAGTCCCACACACCTGGGTTCTCTGCTGGTACCTTCATGCATGAGGCTCATGTGGAGAGAGCCCTTGAGCATGTCTGTGGCTAGGCTCTGGAGGTCTTCTAGCTCCTTAAGATTTCTAAATGCATTTTAGAATTTGCTGTGTATATCTACACTGTACAAAATCTATAAGAATTCATTTTATGAGAATACATTAAGTCTATGAAACAATTTTAGAAAAATTAAGAATATTACATCTTTCAGTTCATGAAAATTGTATTTTACTCTAGCTTTACTTGATATTTTTACTTTGTTTTATTAGTGTCATGTCATTTGTAGCACAATAATTTTGAATACAGTTTATGGACTTTATCTAAAGATTTAATTTTCTATGTAAATAATTCTTTAAAAAGTTAGTGGTTAAGGGGGCTGGAATGATAGCACAGCAGGTAGGACATTTGCCTTGCACCCAGCCGACCAGTGTTCAATTCCCAGCATCCCATATGGTCCCCTGAGAACCACCAGGAGTAACTCCTGAGTGCAGAGCCAGGAGTAACCCCCGTGCATTGCCAGGTGTGACCCCAAAAAAGAAAAAAAAAAGTTAGTGGTTTAAAATTGATTATTGTTAATCAATATGACCTGTGGTTTTGTTTAGATATCTAATTTATTCTAATGGTTTTAGTAGATATTTTAAGATTTTTCTAGAATATAAATTATTACATTATCTCTGACAAGAGAGAATTTTTGTTTTCCTCTTTTTTTTTTTTAAGTATCACTCAATCACTCCTGGCAGGGCTTGGGAGACCATGTGTAGATCCCAGATCAGCCACATGCAGAGCAAGCGCCCTACCCACTGTACTATCTCTTTGGTCCTATATTCCTCTTTTCTAGTTAACCTACTTTTAGCTAGTTGGGTGTCTCTCTTAGTAGTGCTCAGATAAACATGCAGTGCCAGAGGTTCTCCCAATAAAAAGCATGCACAGAGTCCATTGAGGATCTCTCAAAACCTGATTTCTGAAAAAAAAAAAGTGTTACTTTTGAAATTCAAAAATAATTGCCAAATACAGGGAAAAAAGGGACAGGCTGGATGATGTGAGACTGTGGTGTAGTGTTGTGGCCACTTTGGTGGTGGGTGGGTGTCATAATTTTGCGTCTTAATACCATTAATCTTAATACTATGGAACTACCTAAACAAAAATAAACTTAAATGAACAATTGATGAATGAATGGATAAATGAATGAATAAAAATATATCCATCCTTTGTATTTTTACTTCAATTTAATTTTCTTATTTTACTGGAAAACAAGTATATAAAATAATATATTACATATTACAAATGCAATGTGCTTATGTTTTGTTGAAGATTTTCAACCCCATGTTTATGTTCTTTAATTTTTTGTACTGTATTTACTTAATTTTAGAATGAAAGAAAAATTGGTCTTACAAAATGAATACAAAAGTATTCTTTCTTCAGTTTTCTGGCTGATACTGTATAGAATCATTTTTTTCATTTAAATGTTTGATAGATTACACCTGTGAATTCATATGACCTGAATTTACCTTTACCTTTTAAAAATAATTTGTTTGTTTGTTTTTGGGGCCACACCCAATGGTGCTCAGAGCTTACTCCTGGCGGGGCTCAGGAGGACCAGATGAGGTGGAGGAGATTGAACTTGGGTCTGCTGTGTGCAAGGGAAGGACCTTATCCCCTGTACTATTATTCCAGTTCCACATTTTTTAGAATATTCTTACTCTTACTATTTAATTTTCTTTAATGGATATAAGGCTATAAAGATGTTTCATCTTGAATGAGTTTAATTTGGATATTGCAATATTTGAATTAAATGATTAACTGATGTAATATTCATTTTAACATATAACTTTCAAATGTGCAATATATATGCTTAAATACACATATTGTTTTTTATCGCATCCAGTGGTGATCAGCCACTACCAGCTGTACTTGGGGTTGCTCCCAGGGGTGCTCATGGACACTGACAATGCTGGGTGTAGAACCTGGGCCTTCTATGTGCAAAGGACACAGTGGCTTTTAGTTTAGTTCTGGCCATTCAAGTGTGCATTGATAAGAATAAAAATGTCTATATACTGCATGAAAATAGTTTAATCCTTTCGTTCACCATAAAATTGTTCTTTTTGCCCACCTACCTATTCTAGTAGTGTGCAAAGCAGGTACCTCCCTTAACCCTTGTATTATTATCCTGGCCTCCTTGGTTATTTTAAAACTACACAGTCATCTCTGACCTTGTCAGATAAAACATCTTTTGTAAAATAAGCAAATTTGAGATTATCTGTGCCTGTTTCATTTATAAACACTTAAATGTCATAGAATGATGAATGTCCAACACTTTCTGTTTTGAAAAGGATCGAGAGGTGGCTGGAGAGTACAGCAGGAAAGGTCCTTGCCTCACATGGGGCTGACCTGGGTTTAATCTTTGGCATTCTATATGGTACTTCCTCAAGCACTGCTGGGAGTGTCCCTGAGTATAGAGCCAGGAGTAATCCCTAAGCCCTGCAAAGTATTGACATAATTAAATTAAAAACAATTAAAGGATATAGAAATTGATGCTTTACACATTTTCTTCTTTGATTTGTGCAAACAGAAAATGTAATGTTTATCCCTGCCAATTTCTTTTATGTAAGCCAACAAATTTATTCTTGAAGAAATGTAGAAGACTGTAAATGAATATGAAAATAGCTTAGAGAGAAAAAAAGCGTGTTCTATGAAGGCAGGGTGAGAAATTTCCAGAGGAGAAATGCTTAACTTGTTTTTATTAGCTTCTTTCAATCAAAGTATAGAGATAATTTAACATTAATAGAACAAAAAATAAAACCGTATATTTATTTTATTAGAGATCCATAGATTTGTGGAAAATGATGTTTAATAATGAAATATCAATGCAAGCAAAAAGCATATTTCCTTTTTTCTAAATTCACATATACATTATGCATAATAAACTCTTTTGTCCTGAGCATTGCCTTGTGTGGCGAAAAAAAAGGAAGGAAGGAAGGAAGGAAGGAAGGAAGGAAGGAAGGAAGGAAGGAAGGAAGGAAGGAAGGAAGGAAGGAAGGAAGGAAGGAAGGAAGAAGAAAACAAACCAACTTTCTGAAAACTGAAGTTTTTTTTATTTGGGGGAAAAACAAAATGATTATTTGTAACATATGGTATGTTTCAGGAAATGTTTCTTCATTAGTCATCACAGCTTCTAGCTGTGTAGATTTTTTTCCCTCTTTCTTAAGTAGGAGACATTGAAATTTTTTCCTTTACTGTGAGTTTTGTGTTAATTCATAAATTTTTAAGTCTGACATTTTTCATACACATGCTCTTTTATTTCTCCTTTGTTCAAGGAAAATTGCTGATAAAGAGATTGTCTTCTTCCATGTGATTGAATTTCCTTTCTTGTATTTTTGCTTAAATATTTATAACCAGGTAGTAATGGAAAAAATGTGCTTTGAAATAAGAAAGACTCAACTTTAAACCCATATCTCACAATAGATGTCTGTCCTACAATAAGAAAGTCGTTTAATTGCCATTTATATCATCATATAATAGAATCTAATTTTACAGGATTATTAACAAGTGATTTAAAATATTATGGATCACTTTACTATAATTTAGTAGTAAATACTAAAATAGATAAGTGTATTTGACATATGACATTCACTCCTAAAAAACTATTAGTTAGGCATTACCATATCTTTACTTTGTAAATCACTTTCACATCTTAACAGTTATGAAAATGGGGTGATAATAGTGTCATCATGTTTAAAATAATAATTAAAATAATATAAGCAAGAAAGTGCTTGATTGATAACAGGAGTCATAATGTAGATCCAAAACCAATGGGAAGTCCCAAGGTGTATTCCACCAAAGTTAAAACATGGGAAAGTTTTCTTAAAAAAGCTCAAAGAGGGAAATGGGTCAAATAAACTTGCCATTTATTCAAACTTTTTAGAACTTTTGACAAGAGTCTTCATACAGAAAGTTGGACTCTAAGGTCTTTTGTAACAGTCAATAACAGTCCTTTTATTTCTTCTCTAATCATCTCTTTATATGGAGAGAACAAGGTATTCTTTAATAGACATAGATAAAGGGGATTTAGTGAGTTGATGTTCTTTTGTAGTTGCCACTAGAGAGTTGAGGTAAGCTGCTTGCTTTTCACCTAAAATTCTCTTTTTTTTTTCTTTTTGGGTCACATCCGGTGATGCACAGAGGTCACTCCTCTGCACTCAGGAATTACCGCTGGCGTTGCTCAGGGGACTATATGGGATGCTGGGAATCGAACCCGGGTCGGCCACATGCAAGGCAAACACCCTACCCGCTGTGCTATCGCTCCAGCCCCTCACCTAAAATTATCATCAGGACAGTTGAAGCAAGACAAAGTCTGTTTGAGTAAAAATAACTTCCACCGTGTCTTATAATTGACATTGGCATACATTGCCTGTGTATGCAGTGATCTTGGTACAATGACTTTTGTCTAATAATCCCTTGATTATTGACTCTTGACTCTTGTCAACAAACCACTTGAGAAAAAAAAATATCATTATTTGAGAACTGTTGTAGATCTTGGTAACACTAAAAATGTTCTACTTTCTGTAGTATAAAGTAGTTGTTTCAAAGCTTGTGGAATACCTTGGAAGAAAGTTCTAGAGACAGAGGTTTTTCTCTGGTCTAAGTCACCAAGGCTTTTAATGACATAGGCATGGTCATCAAACACTGCGCAGAAAGAGTTGGAACTTGGCAGTATATTAGAAATACTTTATTTTTCTTATATTTCATTTTAAAATACATAAGCATAATACAGAATGAAATGTATTTATTAGTCTGAAGGCATCCTGTTTTGAATATCACTTAAATAAACATTCTAAGGTCAGAGATAAAGTACCATGGTAAGTATTACTTGTTATTAACCCTGGTTCTAACCCTGGCACCACATGGTCCCTTAGTGTTGCTTCGAACAACCCATTAGTACAGAATATAGAGTAGTCCTCTGACTCCCGTCCCCTCCACCAAATACCACCAGGTTTAACTCGCACCACCTATACAAATAAACATTTTATTTAATGTGCTACAGACTACAGACGGTGAGTTTTCTCTTAACAGTGTATAAAAAAGGGATGTATTAATTGATGTCCAAATTGAATAAAATAGCATATTTTTCATACTTAGACTTTTTAGAGTATCATATTACCAAAAGCAAATAGCAAGTCATAATTTTATCTACAGTGTACAAAAGGGGTTGCTTTTATTCATATATTTAGATGTTTAAAATAAAATGTAGGGCAAGAAGGAAGTAGAGGGAGAAGAAAGGAAGGAAAGAGGATAAAAACAAATATTCACAAGATATTTGTGAATGCTGTGAATGGTAATTATTCTCGGTACACTGACCTTGTGGTACCTGTAGTAGGATAAATGTGACCACTGAAATATATCTGATAGAAATTTTCGGACATCCATTATGTAGAAGTGAATGTTAATGATTGAAATGTACATATATAGGTACAGGGATTTGAATCATTTGTTTAGTTTTACTTTTTACCATACCATCTTTAATACTCCAAATACTGCTTTCACACACAGATACTTAGGACTTTCTTCCTCCTCTAAAGTTACCTTTCCTACATTGCTGATGGTTCAGTAAAGTGGGAAGCAAAGAAAGTAGACTCGAGAAAAGAAAGTTTCTACCTCTCTACATGTCCTATCTCAGTCAACAGCACTCGAGAAATGGCTGGTGTGGGTCAGGACTGGCAAAGTTTTCTGGGAGCACCTACAAGGCACATCCAGCTAGCCCCACAAGGCAACCATCAAGCTGACCCTGGAGTCCACTGATTCTGCACAGCTTAGAGGATGATCCCTATTTCTTGAATTATTGTCAACTCAGGCTGGAGCAAGGAATTGCTCTTTGCAGGAAAGAAAAGTCAGTCCTGATTTCTTCACAGACATTCTCATCCTGGGTTCATCACTTTCCCACACATTAAAAAAAAAAATTCAGGAGGAGGTGAAATAACGAAACAAGATAGACTTTTCAAAATTGTATTATGACACCATGATTTACAAAGTTGTTCATGATATGGATTTTCAGGTAGTAAAGGTTCTGACAGTAATACCACCAGTGTGACTCATTTCCCACTCACCAACTTGGCTTGCCCTCTTAGCGCAAACAGATTCACTTCATATTGCTTGTTAATGAAGGAAACTTAAATGTGAGGGGAGAGAAAAAGATGAATTTTGTGTTTATGAGAGAACACAGGCTTTTCCAGAACAGATAAAACAAGCAAAGATACATAGAGACAAGCAACAAGAGATGTGACCAAGGAAGGACATGGGCTTGACAGGGCAAACTCAGTTTCTCTTTAAAAAAAAAAAAATCACACCTCTTAGAGCCAGAGCAATAGTATAGCTGGTAAGGCTCTTGCCTTGCACAGGGCAAGTCAGGGTTCAATTCCCATAATACCATATGGTCCCAGACTGGAACAATAGCACAGCAGGTACAGCATTTGCCTTGCATGCGGCTGACCCGAGTTCGATTCTTCTGTCCCTCTCGGAGACCCCGGCAAGCTACAAAGAGTATCCCACACACACACGGCAGAGCCTGGCAAGATACCCATAGCTTATTGGATATGCCAAAAACAGCAACAACAAGTCTCTCAATGGAGATGTTACTGGTACCTGCTGGAGCAAATTGATGAATTGATGAACAGCGGGATGATAGTCCCAGGAGCCCACCAGTGCAGAGCCAGCACAGACACACACACACACACACACACACACACACACACACATACACACACACCAAAAAAAAATTACACTTTTTAATATAGCATTCTCACTTTAGTATTATACTACTAGTTAGAATTCAGAGGGAATCTAATAATTCAAATAACAAGTTTATTTTTCTCTGAAAGAAATTTTTAATAAAATCTTTCCTCCAATAATCTTGCTTTTACTAGCTGGTCTTAACAACTCAAGGAAGCTATTATCACACAAAACTTCCTTAGTAGGAGTTTTCATTTTTAATTTCATTGACTAAGTCATATTGAAATAATCTTCTGGGTTTTTCCTATGTCCTAGTAATTTCCATGGATGAGAATTAAAATAAGCACAACAAGATCATTATTATTTTGTTGTAGTTGTGGCAATGGTACTTGATGGTCAAACATGGTGGTGCTTGGTGTGAAGCATCGAACTAAGAGTCTTACATATGCAAGGCATGCTCTACTACTTTAAGCACATTCCTGATCCCAGACTTTGTTATTTTTGAAAAGAAAAATTCTAACAGAAATTACTAAGAAAAAATTGCTGTAGCTAAGTAAAGTGGAATGCATTTTGTTCATTTGACTTCTACTTCACAGTAGTTAATGAGCTTTTTCATTGATATGTATTATGTCAATGAAGTTAAAATTATTTAACTTGTTAAACGTTTACCTGAGTAATTTTCAAAGGAAATGATATGCCACAAGATGTCACTGTAGTTCTGATAAACTGATAAGAGTAATTGATTTGATTTCAGCATTTAAAGGAACAGGTGGGGGGAAAGTCTCCTGAACAGACACAAAGGGTTAATAATGCTTCAGCTTATTTTTCCAAATCTAAATATAGCTATAAAAAGTTCACTCTGGAAAGAGCTCTGGCATTCAATAGAAACACAATTCCATCTAATCTATTTCTGATTCAGATTAAACAGTAATAATACTTTTGGTTTGCTGGAAATCAAAACTCCATATTAAAGATTCAGTAAAGCTTTTTTATTCCCAATCTATGGATGATGTCCTTAATGCCTAGGAAATATTTCACTGCTGGCCAAAGTAAAGATAAAATTCTGAGGAAAGTCACTAATTTATTGGAAGAAAGGAAGAAGGAAAGGAAAACAAGGAATGAAGGAAGACAGGGAGAAAAGAGAAAGTTAGAAAAAGGAGAGAGAAAAAGAAAAACAGAAAAAGGATATATATATATAGAGAGAGAAAATAAACCTCATGAGTTTTTGAGACACAAATAAAAATGAACTAAATAATCAAATTTTCTATTAAAGGCTGATTCACAATCTATATCCAAATAACGAGTGAAAGGCTTTGGGAGGGAGGTCAGTGGGGTCAGGAAGGGCACAGCTGGCAATGCGATGCTTAGAGATCTGCTCTCAAGGCAGTGCTTCGAGGACCATGTGGGATGCTGTGGATTGAATTGTCAGCCAGGTGCAAGGCAAGTGCCCTACCCACTGTACTGTCTCTTCATCCCGAAAGGAGAAATTTTAACCCTATTTCAAATATAATGACATACCCATGGGAAAAATGGGAGTTTTATTGGCTCTTATCAGATTGCTTTAACCATTTTTCAAGAGAAATTAACATCATTCATTAAAGAAAGTCCCTCTAACTTTGAGCCTGCAAATGATGCTATATTCAGGGTTTTCAGCAATTAGTTACACAAGACTTATTGCTTTACATATGTGAATTTGAAGGCAGCTCTTTTTACTTTGTGAGAACAAATGCCTTGAGTTTGAGTAGGTAGCTCAAGGCCTTGTGTTCGATTCCAATCACAGCCTAACCTATGCTCCTCCCTTTTAGGACTACTGTATGTGGGCATAGTGATTCCTATTTCTTCTTAAATGCCCATTGGAAAAACACTTCAAAAACCAAACACTTATAACTAACAGGAAAATCTTTACTGCCAGACACTTTTGTGTTCACTTTTCTTTTTTTTTTCTTTTTGGGTCACATCCGACGATGCTCAGGGGTTACTCCTGACTCTGCACTCAGGAACTACTTCTCAGGGGAGTATATGGGATACTGGGACTCGAACCCGGGTCAGCCGCGTGCAAGGCAAACACCTTACCTGCTGTGCTATCGCTCCAGTCCCTTACTTTTCCTTTTATTGAAGTTGTCCCCCAATTTGCTCACATGGCTTATGACTTATTGGAGATGTAGAAATAAATTGAATACTGCTAAATGACTCTAAATCTATTTGAAAGAGGCAAATATATTAAGCAAAAACTCATTTTGAGTGGAGCTGGGGCATAAATAAAATGCTACATTTCTTAAGAGGCAGGTATTGGGATTCAGTTCTAAATAAATTCCAAATGGGAAGTAACAGTGATTGTTAGCTATTGCATTTTTACTTGATTATTTCCCCCTTGCTGAAAGAAAACCTCCAAAATGTAGATTTTCCTTTTATCACTTTTTTTAAGTTTGATAAATTACTTGACAATCAAATCAACATTTTCTAATTTGAATGACATAGTTAACACAAAAGAAATATAATAAACTGTTTATTAGTGTGTTGAAAACATTTATAAAAACATGTTTCTAAAGTAATGCTTATATGATTGCAAAATCATATTGAATTCTATTAGCAGCACATGGGCTGGAATGATAGCATATCGGATAGGACGTTTGCCTTTCAGGCAGTCGACCCGGGTTCGATTCCTTCACCCCTCTCGGGGAGCCCAGCAAGCTAATGAGAGTATCTCGCCCCCACGGGCAGAGCTTAGCAAGCTACCCATGGCATATTCAATATGCCAAAAACAGCAACAAATCTCACAATGGAGACATTTCTGGTGCCCCCTTGAGCAAATTGATGAGCAAAGGGATGACAGTGATACAGTGACAGCAGCACATATTCTGCATACAACTTATTGCAAAAGTAGGCTTATCTATTGATGTAATAGTCTGTTTAAAAGGCAAAAAACAGGGGCTGGAGAGGTAGCACAGCGGGTAGGGTGTTTGCCTTGCATGCGGCCGACCCGGGTTCAAATCCCAGCATCCCATATGGTCCCCTGAGCATGGCCAGGGGTAATTCCTATGAGTGCAGAGCCAGGAGTAACCCCTGTGCATCGCCGGGTGTGACCCAAAAAGCAAAAAAAAAAAAAAAAAGGCAAAAAACAATCCACTTTAATACAGGGGAAAACAGATACAATAGACTATGAGTTATTCCTGAGTCCAAGATCTGAATGGTCATTGCTTGAAGGTTGATTTTTAGACACGAGAAACACAAGAATTGAAGGGAGATAAATAAGTTCATTTCCAGTGCTAACAATCTGATTGTGAATTAGCCATACAGAAAAGAATTGGTGGACTGGGGGGGATTCAGTGTCCATTAAAGTGCCTTGATAACATGAGTGATTTGAAGAAGTCATAGGTATAGCTAAAACTGGTATAGCTTAAACACCATTCTACAAATTTGGCCTTTTGTGGTCTCTGACATCATCAGGTATGTGTTGTCTCTTCATTCCTCTCATTTACAGTTAAATCTAAGTTTGACACTAAATTCATAGATTATAGAAACATTTCTTAATTCTAGGGGAAAGGCAGAGAGAGTGATCTTAGAGAGAATGATCTAAAAATACTGTGGAGGACAGGATGGAGTTTCTAGTTTTTGTTCACTTGCACTTGTTTTCCACATTATATAAAGCCTATTTTGGATTCTCTAACACTGGTCTCTGGATTTAAGAAAATATTTCTTTCATGCTTATCATCAGAGGTTATTCAATGCTCTTAGATACACTATGTCTTTTCCTATACAGACATATATATGATGAAATGTTATTTATAAATTGCACTCAGTTAAGTGATTGACAAAAATAACTATAAAATAGAGGAATTACAGCACGACAGTACAATAAAATGTTTATGAATGTTTTTTGGCTCTCAAGTAATGCAATGTTTTTAGATTCAAAACTGAAACTGCAGAAAGCAAAATCATAAATAGGGGACAACTACATATTTACAAAGGGACCAGATTATTAAGTTGCAGGTTTATAGTCATACACACACATATAAATTGTTCCTGGTACTGACCTGGCTGGGAGGTAAGGAGCAGGAAGTTCAAAATCTTTAAGTTCTTCCCTTTGGAATGTTTTCCCACCAAAGATACTGCAAGAATCCTTAACACTAGGACAAACTACCTGGAATGTTATTTTTAAAGTTTGTCTTTTGCATTACATTTATATTTGTGGAGTAGACTCAAGTCCTGCCATTCCACATTCAGTCCAAGTTATCCCCACATCTTATCTGTACCCCCAACTTCTTTGTCTGGTCTAATACCTATTATGGTTTCTACTTAAAATAAAACTCCTGAACTATTGTCAAACAGTAGATATATACTCCAGATCATTTTTAGTTTAAAAACAATTATTTATAAGATTCAGTAGAAAACCCTACTTTAGGAGACCATTCCCATAATCTGGGAGCTTCCCTACCTTACTTTCCCTTCCCTCCTTCTTGTTTCCCTAAATAAAATCATTTAATGAATTCATGGAAAAAAATTCACTAAAAAATTAAAAACTCAAACTATTTAAATAAAAATGGCCAAAGAAACAGAAGAGACAGTTTTGCAAAGATGATATTCAGATAGACAATAGGTACTTGAAGAAGTGCTAAACATCATTACGAGAGAAATGCAAGTCAAAATCACAATGAAATTATACTGTACACATGTTACTGTCATTGCCACTGTCATCCCGTTGCTCATTGATTTGCTCTAGTGGGCACCAGTAATGTCTCCACTGTGAGACTTGTTGTTACTGTTTTTGGCAGTGATCATCAAGATATTAACTATACTGTGTCGTTGCAGTAATAATTATGAGGCAAGACATGGAAATCTGTGACATATTCTATATGCCAAAATCAGTAACAACAAGTCTCACAATGGAGACAAGTTAACTGTTGCCCACTCGAGCAAATTGATGAGCAACGGGATGACAGTGACAGTGACAGGGGCACAAATATTTTCTACTGGAGCTTCCCCTGGCCACAGTAAATAGTAATGTATTTACACTTGAGAACCTAGTCCAGTTCTATAGCTTTACATTGTGGAAACTGAGATCCTAAGAGCTACAGCTCTTGCTCAACAATCTTTATCAATTTGACAATAATGTTGACACTTGCTTTGCCCTTCCTGTGTGCTTATCTCTATGCTGTACATACGTTACACCATGTCACTCTTTTAACAACTCTGTTTTACTCATCATTTATTAGTGAGGAAATGTTCTATATAAAAATCATATAATGTGCTTAGGATTGCAGAGCTAAAATTTTAAGTTGTTGGGTTCCTTCTTGGAGCTGTCATTACTTTTAAAAATATATTAATTTGTTTGTGTATATTAATTCATATTAATTAAAATTACGTAATTTTAATTAATAAAATTATATTATTAAAATTATGTAATTATATAATACTTATGATTTGTTTATATAACGTTAAATTATGTATATGGGTCATATCTTAGGGTGCTCAAGGGCCAAGTGCCACATCTAGTGGTTCTCAAACCATGTAGTGAAGGGCCTACATTCTCAATCATTGCACCAAATAGCTTATTGGTTGTGATATTATAATTACTAACCATGAGTCAGAATTAATAACCAGAGTCAATATAGTTATCACACAATTAATTTGCCACACTTTACACACTCAAAAACATTGCTGAGCAAATGAATGAATGAATGAAAAATAACACGTAAAATACAATTCTTTTCTGAAATAAAATTTCACCGGCACATTAAAAAAGATGGTTTCAGTCACATATTTAATTTCCTTTAAAGCTTACCTTTTCTTATGACAGCTATTTTAACAGAAAATAAAATATAACACAGTATGTAGAAAATTGTGCATTTTCTGCATAGAAGTTTTTAACTAAAGGAAATAGCAAATAATGAGAAAGCTGTTGCCATATATTTTAAAAATAATTAATAAAGTACAAACTTTTGGGTGTTTCTAACAAAATGATGATCTTAGAGTATATAGTGATAACCATGTCACTCACGTAACAAAACAAATCTTTATTTCTTAAATGGGAGCTGATGTATATGGAAATATTCTGTGCCTCATTGAAGGTTGAATGTAATAAATGAGTAATGAAGAAAAGAATCTGCCATAATCTACCATATTCATATCTTTCACATCTTAGATTTCACATATTAGGTTTTCTTTTTCTTTCTTTCTTTTTTTTTTTTTGTTTTTCTTTTTGGGTTACACCCGACGATGCACAGGGGTCACTCCTGGCTCTGCACTCAGGAATTACCCCTGGCAGTGCTCAGGGAACCATATGGGATGCTGGGAATTGAACCCAGGTTGGCTGTGTGCGGGGCAAATGGACTGTTCTATCACTCCAGCCCCAGATTTTCTAAGAAAATATAAATTTAAAGTGTATGTTGTGTCTGTACTCTTTTATTTTTGTTTTGTTTTGTTTTATGGCTACATCCTGTAGTTGCTTGGGGCTGTGCACTCAGGAATTTAATCCTGGCAGTGCTCGAGAGAACTGCCAGAGCCTTGTACAAGGCAGATTCCCTACCTGCTGTGCCTACTCAGGCCTCTATGCTCTTAATTCTAAAACACATAAGTGTTTCTTCAACTTATATGTTTTGGCCAATATGCCTTTGCTCTGATTTTCTTTCAAAGGCAAAATAAATATGTTAAATATCAATTTATTCAACAAATATTTGCTGGCCATTCATTATATGCCCCTTGAATTAAATAGTGAACATTAGCCTGACCTTTGGGTTAAGAAAAGTAAGCACCTCTTTATCAACCTGATAGTAAAATATACACTAAAATTCAGTTGACCTTTTAAAAAGACCGAAACTGTCTCTTGCTGGATGTGTGATTGCTTAGGAAACTTCCATTACACTGTATCATTCCATTACATTGTATCAGAAGCTAAAGTAGATTTTTGATTTTTTTCTGGTAAATTCTTTTTAAGATTTTTGAATGAATCACCGTGAGATACAACTACAGACTTACAAACTTTCGTGATTACATTTAAGTCATACAATGATCAAGTACACATCCCTCCACCAGTGCCCATTACTCACCAACAATATTCCCAATATCCCTCCCAGCACCCCCTACTCCTTTACCCCTCCCCCACCTCTGTGGCAGGCACAATCTCTTTTACTCTCTCTCTCCTTTTGGCTATTATGGTTTACAGTACAGGTATTAAGTGGCCATCATGTTCGGTCTATAGTCTACTTTCAGCTTGCATCTCCCTTCCCGAGTGAGCCCTCCAACCATCCTTTACTTGGTGGTCCCTTCTCTGTCTCAGCTGCCTTTTCCCCCAGCATGTGAGGCCAGTTTCCAAGACACGGATAAATCATCCTGGTCCTTACCTTTATTATCCTTGGGTGTTAGTGTCCCATTCTGTTACTTTATGTTTCACAAATAACTGCAGTCATTCTGTGTGTGTCCCTCTCTTTCTGACTCATTTCACTAAGCATGATACTCTCCATGTTGATTCACTTCATGACTTCATCTTTTCTAACAGCTGTATAGCATTCAATTGTATAGATGTATCAGAGTTTTTTAACCAGTCATTTGTTCTCGGGCACTCGGGTTTTTCCCAGATTCTGGCTATTGTAAATAGTGCTACAATATTGTAAATAGGGCTACAATAAAAATACAAGTGAAAATATCATTTCTACTGTATTTTTGCATCTCTGGGATGCAAATACCAGTGATATTGCTGAGTCAAATGGGAGCTCAGTTTCTAATTTTTTGATAAATGTCATATGGTTTTCCAAAAGGGCCGAACTAGCCAGAATTCCCACCAGCAGTGAAGGAGAGTCCCCTTTTCCCCACATCCATGCCAACAATGGTTGCTTTTGTTCTTTTGGATGCGTGCCAGTCTCTGTGGTGTGAGATTTCTCATTGGTTTGATCTGCATCTCCCTGATGATTAATTAGTGATGAAGAACATTTTTTATGTGCCTTTTGGCCATTTGTATTTCTTCTTTGAGAAAATTTCTGTTCATTTCATCACCCCATTTTCTGATTGGATTGGATGTTTTCTTCTTGTAGAGTGCCTGATATGTCCTTGATATTAACCTCTTATCAGAAGGGTATTGGGTGAATATCCTTTCCCATTCTGAAGACTGACTTTGTATTCTGGTCACTTTTTCTTTTGAGGTACAGAAACTTCTTAGTTTAAGATAGTCTCATTTGTTTATCTGTTTTCACTTGCTGGGTCACTGGAGTTTTGTCTTTGAAGATACCTTTAGATTCAATCTCTTGAAGGGTTTTGCCGACCTTTTCTTCAATGTACCTTATAGATTCTAGTCTAATGTTGAGGTGTTGAGGTCTTTAATCCATTTTGATTTGACTCTTGTGCATGGTGTTAGAGGTTTGAGCCTGTTTATTTTGCATGTACCATTTGCTAGAGGATTTCCTTGCTCCACTTCACACTTCTTACTCCCTTATCAAAGATTAGATGATCATATATTTGGAGTGTAAGGATATTCAACCCTATTCCATTGGGCTGTGGATCTGTGTTTGTTCCAATGCCATGCTGTTTTAATTATTACCCCTTTGTAGTAGAGTTTGAGGTTGGGAAAGGTGATGCCTCCCAACTTTTTCCCCCAAGAATTACTTTCGCTATTTGTGGGGGTTATTTGTTCCATATGAATTTCAGGAATGTTTGATCAATTTCTTTCAAGATTGTCATGGGTATCCTTGCAGGGAACACATTGAATCTCTATAATACTTTTGGGGAGTATTGCCATTTTGACCATGTTAAATCTCCCAATTCATGAACAGGGGAGATTTGTTTCCGTTTCCTCATGTCTTGTTTTATTTCTTGAAATAGCGTTTTGTAGTTTTCTTGTACAGGTCTTTTAACTCCTTAGTTAAGCTGATTCCGAGGTACTTTATTTTCTGAGGCATGATTGTGAACGAGATTGCTTTTTTTCATATCACTTTCTTCTCCCTGTTTATTTGCATATAGGAAAGCCATGGAGTTTTGAGTATTGATTTTATATATTTTTTGCAACTTTACTATACAAGTCTATTGTTTCTAGGAGCTTCTTGGCAGAGACTATAGGGCTCTGCAAATATAGTATCATATCATCTGCAAATAGTGAGAGCTCGATTTCTTTTTTTCCTATCTGGATGCCCTTAATATCTCTTTCTTGCCTAACTGCTATTGCAAGTACTTCCAGTACCATATTGATTAGGAGGTGAGATTGGGCATCCTTGTCTTGTCCCTGATTTTAGAGGGAAGGCTCTTAATTTTTACCCATTGAGGATAATACTTACCATAGACTTGCCATAGGCTTTGGCTATATTGAGGAAATTTCCTTCAATTTCCACTTTGGTGAGAGTTTTCATAAATGAATGCTGGATCTTGTCAAATGCTTTCTCTGCATCTACTGATCATATGGTTTTTATCCTTTCTATTATTGATATGATGTACTATGTTGATTGACTTGCAAATCAAGTCAATCCCTTGCATCACCAGGATGAATCCCACTTGATTGTGGTGTATGATCTTTCTGATAAGTTGTTGGATTCTATTTGCTAATATTTTGTTGAGGATCTTAGCATCTGTGTTCTTCAGGGATATCGGCCTGTAATTTTCATTTTTGTGGTGTCTCTGTTTGCTTTTAGTATTAGGGAGATATGTGCCTCATAGAAATTATTTGGGATTGTTTCTGTTTATTCAATTTCCAAGAAAAGCTTGAAAAGAACTGGCAAAAGGCCCTCTTTAAATGTCTGGAAGAATTCGCTAGTGAATCCTATCGGGACCTGGGCATATGTTTTCAGGGAGATTTTGATTGCAGTTTCAATTTCCTTGATAGGAATAGGTCTATTCAGGTATTTCAAATCTTCTTGGTTCAGCCTTGGAAGATTATAAGAATCCAGGAATTTATTCATTTCTTCTAGGTTCTCTTGTTTTGTGGCATACAGACTTTCTTTTTTTAAAAAAAAAATTATTGAATCACCGTGAGATAGTTACAAGCTTTCATGTTTGGGTTACAATCTCACAATGATCAAACACCAATGCACATTTCCCAACACCAATATCACAGGTGTACCCCCCCTTTCACATCCTCCCCCTCCTCCATGGCAGACAATATTCCCCATACTCTCTCTCTACTTTTGGACGTTATGGCCTACAGCACAGACACTGAGAGGTTATCATGTTTGCTCCATTATCTACTTTCGGCACACATCTCCCATCCTGACTGATTCTTCCAGCCATCATTTTCTTAGTGATCCCTTCTCTATTCCCTCTGCCTTCTCCCCTCTGCTCATGAATCAGGCTTCCAGCTATGGGGCAATCCTCCTGACCCTTGTATCTACTGTCATTGGGTGTCAGCCTCATGTGATGCTATTTTCTACTCCACAAATGAGTGCAGTCCTTCTATGTCTGTCCCTCCCTTTCTGACTCATTTCACTTAACATGATACTCTCCATGTATATCCATTTATAAGCATATTTCATGACTTCATCTCTCCTAACAGCTACATAGTATTCCATTGTGTGGATGTACCAAAGTTTCTTTAACCAGTCATCTGTTCTAGGGCACTCAGGTTGTTTCCAGATTTTGGCTATTGTGAACAGTGCTGCAATGAACATATGGGTACAGGTGTCATTTCTACTGTGATTTTTTGCATCCTAGGGATATATTCCTAGAAGTGGTATTGCAAGGTCATATGGAAGTTCAATTTCTAGTGTTTGAAGGACTGTCCATATTGTTTTTCAGAAAGACTGGGCGAGTTGGCATTCCCACCAACAGTGAAGGAGCGTCCCTTTTCCCCCACATCCATGCCAACACTGGTTGCTTTTGTTCTTTTGAATGTGTGCCAGTCTCTGTGGTGTGAGATGGTATCTCATTGTTGTTTTGATTTGCATCTCCCTTATGACTAATGATGTGGAGCATTTTTTCATGTGCCTTTTAGCCATTTGTATTTCTTTTTTGAGGAAACTTCTGTTCATTTCTTCTTCCCATTTTTTGATGAGGTTGGAGGTTTTTTTCTTGTACAATTCTACTACTGTCTTGTATATCCTGGATATCAATCACTTGTCAGATGGTTATTGGGTAAATAGGGTAAATATTCTTTCCCATTCTGGGGTCTCTTTCTGTATTTTGGTCACTGTTTCTTTTGAAGTGCCAAAGCTTCTTAGTTTGATGTAGTCACATTTGTTTGTGCTTGCTTTCACTTGTATGGTCAGTGCTGTTTCATCCTTAAAGATGCTTTTAGCTTCAATGTCATGGAGAGTTCTGCCTACATTTTCCTCTATGTACCTTATAGATTCATGTCTGATATTGAGGTCTTTAATCCACTTTGATCTGACTTTTGTGCCTGGCATTAGACAGAGGTCAGAGTTCATTTTTTTGCAGGTAGCTCTCCAGTTTTCCAAGCACCACTTGTTGAAGAGTCATTCCTTGCTCCACTTCATATTTCTTGCTCCTATGTCAAAGTTAATTAAGTGGCCATATATTTGGGGATCTGTGACAGGATATTAAACTCTGTTCCATTGGTCTACAGGTCTGTTTCTAGCCCACTACCATGCTATTTAATTACTACTGCTTTGTAGTAGAGTTTAAAGTTGGGGAAGGTGATGCCACCCATCTTCTTTTTCCCAAGGATTGCCTTAGCTATTCATGAGGGTTTATTGTTCCATATGAATTTTAGAAGTGTTTTGTCTATTTCTTTGAAAAATGTCATGGGTATTCTGATAGGGCCTACATTAAATTTGTATAGTGCTTTGGGCAGTATTGCCATTTTGATAATGTTAATTCTCCCTACCCATGAGCAAGAGATGTGTCTCCATTTCCTAGTGTCCTCTTTTATTTCTTGAAGTAGTGTTATGTAATTTTCCTTGTATAGATCCTTCACCTTTTTTGTTAAGCTGATTCCAAGGTACTTGATTTTCTGAGGTACTATTGTGAATGGGATTGATTTTTCTTAATGTCTCCTTCTTCTCTTTCATTATTTTTATATAAGAAAGCCATGTACTTTTGGGTGTCAATTTTGTAGCCTGCCACTTTACTATATGGACCTATTGTTTCTAAGAGCTTTTCTGTAGAATCTTTAGGGTTTTCTAAGTATAGTATCATATCGTCTGCAAATAGTGATAACTTGACCTCTTCCTTTCCTATCTTGCATACAGACTTTCAAAGTAATCTCTGATGGTCATTTGAATTTCTTTTGTTTCTGTTGTCATGTCTCCCTTTTCACTTCTGATTCGGATATTTAGGGTTCTCTCTCTTTCTTTGTGAGTCTTGCTAGTGGTTTATCAATTTTGTTTATTTTCTCAAAGAACCAGCTCTTGGTTTCATTGATCTTTGGGTTTTTTGGGGGGCGTTTCTTGGGGAGGTTTCCACGTTGTTAATTACTGCTCTAAGTGTTATTATTACTTTCCTTCTGCCAGGTTTGGACTCCTTTTGTTGGTTCTTTTCTAAGATCTTGAGCTGTAAAGTCAGGTTGTTTGTGTGGGCCCTTTTGTCTTTCTTGAGAAATGCTTGCAGGGTTATAAATTTTCCCCTTAACATGGCTTAAGCTGTGTCTCACAGATTCTGGTGGTTTATGTCTTCATTCTCATTTATTACCAGGTATCTTTTGATTTTTTTCATTGATTTCCTCCCTGATCTACTCGCTGTTCAACATTGAGTTGTTTAATTTCCAGGTGTTTGATTTGATTCTCTGCATCTGTGTGTAATTAACTTCTATCTTCTGTGTATCACAGTCTAAAAAGACAGTTGATACAATTTCTCTCTTCCTGACTCTATTGAGGTATGTTTTGTGACCCAGCATGTGGTCTATCTTGGAAAATACTCCTTATGCACTGGAAAAGAATGTGTATTTAGCTTTTGGACCCGGCTGTGGAAGGAGCATGATGGAGGGGCCCGAGGGAGCGCCCTCGGACCCCAAACAGCCCACTGAACTAATTCCGGCATGGGACCAGAGACCCCACGGCGTGCGGAAGCTGTGGGACCCGGGCATCCCCCAATTCTTTTAACCTGTCTCTCTCTCAACTCCTCCCTCCCGAGCACAGCGCAGGGGCCGCGGTTTTCCTGAGCGCAAAACGGAGTCGCCGATTCAGCCAAAACAGGACGTGAGCGCGCTTGCGGGAGTCCCCAGGGGGCGGGGGCGGCGACCCCCGCCCACCGCAGTTAGATACTTAAACCCACCTCCCCCACGTGTGCTTCCTTTTGGACCCGGCTGTGGAAGGAGCATGATGGAGGGGCCCGAGGGAGCGCCCTCGGACCCCAAGCAGCCCACTGAACTAATTCCGGCATGGGACCAGAGACCCCACGGCGTGCGGAAGCTGTGGGACCCGGGCATCCCCCAATTCTTTTAACCTGTCTCTCTCTCAACTCCTCCCTCCCGAGCACAGCGCAGGGGCCGCGGTTTTCCTGAGCGCAAAACGGAGTCGCCGATTCAGCCAAAACAGGACGTGAGCGCGCTTGCGGGAGTCCCCAGGGGGCGGGGGCGGCGACCCCCGCCCACCGCAGTTAGATACTTAAACCCACCTCCCCCACGTGTGCTTCCTTTTGGACCCGGCTGTGGAAGGAGCATGATGGAGGGGCCCGAGGGAGCGCCCTCGGACCCCAAACAGCCCACTGAACTAATTCCGGCATGGGACCAGAGACCCCACGGCGTGCGGAAGCTGTGGGACCCGGGCATCCCCCAATTCTTTTAACCTGTCTCTCTCTCAACTCCTCCCTCCCGAGCACAGCGCAGGGGCCGCGGTTTTCCTGAGCGCAAAACGGAGACGCCGAGCCTCTCTCTAGGTTTCTCCATCTTATGAGCACCATAAAAGGGTAAAAGTTTATAGTGATGTTATTTCTGGTTGTACTTTCCCTGGACTTTATACAGAAACCCAAAACCGCGCGGCCGCTGCCGCGGCCGCGCGACTTAATGTCATCGTAGTATGAGCAATATGTAATGGTTCCTTTCTAATGGGGCGGACTTTTGTGGGAGATCCTAATAGTAAGTCTATTGCTGAAATATTGAAGGCAATCTAAGTGGTAGCCATCTCACTAGACTGAACTAAGCTATATCCCCACGCCGGCTGAGAAGAAATTTTCTTCTTTCTCGGGAAGAAACGCGGCGTGTCATCAACTACAGTGTGATGTCCATTAAGCAAACAGACCTGGTGGCGTGGGAATGGGATATAAGGGGAAAAATTATGTACAAGGAACAGCGGGACGCTGGTGGAATCTCGAGCCGGAGCCGACACCAGCGCAAGACCGTCGGTTCCAGAGACTGCTTGCAGATACTCTACAAGTCTATCAACTAAGCCAGAGCCCCACGCCTGCTGATGACGGGAAATAACCATCCTTTTCGGTTTTTTTTTCCCTTGTCAGGCAGCGTGGCGATTACTAAAACAGGCGTGAACTCGGTGGCGCGGGGCAAGGGGGAAAAAGAAAAACTATGTAACAAACAGCGGGACTTAATATCTCTATATTCTTAGCAATGGAGAACTATCAAATGCCTCCTTGGCAATAGGACTGCTTTTCTTTTTTGGGGGAAACCCCAACAACGGTAGTGAGTTGTGTGTTGAAACATGGAATGTAATCGAAATAAGGCGTAAACGAAGTGAAACATATCATGTGCAAGGGTTGGGACTGGGGAGGTGGGAGGGGGCGGCAGGTATACTGGGGGGGTTGGTGATGGAAGATGGGCACTGGTGAAGTGAAGGGTGTTTGAGAACTGTATAACCGACATAATCCTGAGAACTATGTAACCCTCCACATGGTGATTCAATAAAACTTAAAAAAAAAAAAAAAAAAAAAAAAAAAAAAAAAAAAAAAAAATAAAAGAAATTTATGATAAAAAAAAAAAAAAAAAAAAAAAAAAAAAAAAAAAAGAATGTGTATTTATGGAAAGCCCTGTATAGATCTATTAGCCCTCTCTCTTCTATTACTTCCTTCAAAGCCAATGCTTCCTTGCTGAGTTTTAATCTTGTTGATCTGTCCAGAGGTGATAAAGCTGTTTTGAAGTCTCCAACTATTATTGTGTTGCTACCAATGTCATTCTTGAAGTCTATTAGCAGTTGTTTTAAGTATTTAACTGGTTCCTCATTGGGAGCGTATATGTTTAGGAGTGTGACTTCTTCCTTCTGTACATATTCCTTGGTTATTAAAAAATAGCCTCTGCGACCCTTCTAATCTTTTTCAGCCTGGAATGTATATTATTGGATACTAATATGGCCACCCTGGCATTTTTGAGGGAGTTGTTCGCTTTGAAGTATTGTTTTCCATCCTTCAACTTTGAGTCTGTGTTTACTCTGACTGTACCAATGTGTTTCTTGTAGGCAGCAGAATGTTGGATTCAGTTTTTTAATCTATTTTGCCACTTTGTGTCTTGTAATTGGTGCATTTAGTCCATTGACATTGAGAGAGATTATTGTCATGGGGTTTTATGCCATCTTTCTGTAGAGGTTTGTTGTGCTTGTAGAGGTCTGACTTGTCTTACAGTAGCCCCTTTAGTCTTTCCTTTAAGTTTGGTTTTGAGTCTGTGAAGTTCCTGAGCTATTGTTTACCCATGAAATAGTGTATTGTTCCTTTGAGTTTGAGTGAGAGTGTAGCTGGATAAAGTATTCTTGGTGAGGCATTCATTTCATTTAGTTTTTTTCACTACATCCCACTATTGTCTTCAGGCTTGGAAGGTTTCCTCTGATAAGTCTGCTATAAATCTAAGGGGTGCTCCTTTGTATGCAATTTACTTCTTTGACCTTGCTGCTTGCAGTATTGTGTCTATATCTGTGGTATCAATCATTCTGATTATGATATGTCTTGGAGTCTTTTTATTAGGATTTCTTTTAGCTGGTACCCTTTGGGCTCCTCCGATCTGATGCCTCCGATCTGATGCCATTCTCCAGCTCTGGGAACTTGTCAGCAATGATATCTTTAACTGTTGCTGTTTCACTGGGGTTGCCTCCCTGTTCTTCTATTACTCCAATGATTCTTATGTTGTTCCTCTTGAGTTCATCCCCTAGGTCTCTGACTCAAAATAGCTCAAAATACCTTGAGCTATTTTGAGGTCTTTTCCGATTGTATGTTGTTTCCTGTTGGCTTTCTGCAGCTCATCTGCTCATCTTCAAGCTCACTAATTCTGTCTTTGGTTGTATTCATTCTACTGTTGAGGGTACCCATTGAGTGTTTTATTTCATCTACCGAATCCTTTATTAGTGACACTTCTGTTGGTAGCGTTTTGATTTCTGCTCTTGTTTTTTCCTGTATTTTCTTGGCTGTCCATTCCATTATTTCTTTCATGTTCTCCTTTAATTTACTGGATGTCTGTTCTCCCATTTCTTTGAGTTCATTGAACATCCTTAACATTTCATCTCTAAATTCTTTATCAGGGAGATCATATTTGTGGGTAATTGCTGTTGAGGCCTCTGGACTCTTTTCTTCATCCTCTCCTTGTGGTGGTAATTTGCACTGTTTCTTCATGTTGTGGTGGTAGTATGGAGGTGGGACCCTCCAGTTCACTATCAGTGTACCCCTCTTGATGCGAGAAAGGATTCTGGATGAGATCAGTCGATGGTGGTTGCCTTTTTCCCCTTCTTAAATACTACCTTCCTCTTTGGTGTTCCTCTGTGACTTACATGAGGCCTTTAGTGAAGCTTCTGAGGATGTGTTTTTTTATATTACACTTGTACAGCTTCTTGTGTTCACCATTATTTTGGTGAGATTAGAATAGGCTTGGTCTAATGTGTTGGGATAGACAGGATGTTCTCCTCAGAATTAGGTAACGAAGATCGAGATGAGATGTGAGTCCGGAGCACTGGGAAAGGGGAAAGTAACTTCGGCTATGTGAGCACCTGCCACCCTGGAGGCCACGCCCCCCCCGTCACACTGTACCTGATGGAGGGAGTTGGGGCAGTGCTGTAAGCGGGCTGCAGGTCACATAGGATGCTGGGAGGAGTTGCCATCCGTGTTCCGGTTGGGGAGCACATGCACGTGGGGAATGGGTCACCAGCCAGGGCAGTCCGCACACCTAGTGGAGGGAATTGGGGCAGCACTGGAAGCAGTCTGCAGATCCTGCAGATGCTAGGAGAAGTTGCTGTCTGGGTTCTGGGTGGGGGCGCATGTGCCTCTGGTAAATTCTTACATTTTCAGAGTGAAGAACTATTTTGAAATTTAAGATGAGATTTTAATTTATTGTCAGTTCAACACACTTCATTTCTTTATAGGGGAATACTTGGATATTTGCATTTTAGTGGCAAAATCAGAGAAGCCCTGCAAGTTATTGAAACCAGATCTTTTGTTTGAATTCTATAGTGTAATATTTTCACTCTCAACAGCTCAATAATGTCCGTGATTTTGCTAGAGTAACAGCTATATGTATTGGTTCTATTATAAATGAAATATCCATCAAAACAGGAATGGGTGAGTAGATTATCATAGATTAAAAACACAACGCTTTTTGTCTGTAGAGTTTCAGCGATTAACACAAGGGAAAAAAACAGAATTGAGCAAAAAAAAATAGATGTCATATGATACCAATTCCATGAAAGTTTAGAGACCAAAAAAAAATTCCATAAGCTCCTATATAAATGCCCAGAATCAAATTATACAAGTCTATGTAGATTGATAAACGGCAAAAGTAGGAGAGTGGTGATAGCGAAACTAGAAAGAAAACCAAGGAAGGGTATCCGAGGAGGAAGATGTCAAATGTATCTGTAGTACAGAAAATTTCAGCCAGGCAGCACATTTGGATTATGCTAAGGCTCATCTGCTCTGTTTGCCTAAAGAGTCTCATGCTGGCTGCCATTTCTCCATTGACGAGAATATGTCGCTTTCTCTAATTTAAATTTTGAAGTTCTTTTAAGAACTTCACAACTCTTGAGTTTTAAAATTGTATTCTGGCTTGCTGTGTAAAATATTATTTAGTTATGAAGAAAAAAGAAAAATTTTGAAAAGGAAAAGAAAACATTACTGCAATTTAGTAATGTTAGAAAATTTCATTTATGTGATGTTTATTAAATTAAACATTATATCATTTGAATGTTCAAACCTTGCCATATTTTATATTCTGCCAAAACTTTAAAAAGTACATTTCTGAAGGCAAAATGAAAAACACTTTTGAATCCAGTTTATGCCTATCACGTGTAATATAAACATGGGTTTTATCTTGGCACAGACTGGCCCTGTGAGAACTGCAGGTATAACCTCTAAACACCGAAAAAAGAAAATAAAGTTTTCAAAAGATAGTGCTTCATAAATTTCAGTGGATTGATTTGATAAAGTGAATTTCGTTTTTACACTGAACTGTTAAATCAAAAATAAACTTTTATTATTATACCACCTTAATACTACAATTCAAAAGTACCTTGCTCAACCTGGTATTGTTTATATTTCACCATATATAAGGGAAATTGAACCAGAACTTTTAGCATTTAAAACTTTCTATAGCAGAGCCAAGGAGATGGCTCAAAGGACTGACACATATTCATGTATTTTTTTGTAGTTCACCATGAAAATTTCCTTGAAATTTAGTTTCATAAGTAAGTCTCTGGGCTGGAGCGATAGCACAGCGGTTGGGCATTCGCCTTTCACGTGGCTGACCCAAGTTCGATTCCTCCGCCCCTCTCGGAGAGCCCGGCAAGCTACCGACAGTATCAAGCCTGTGCAGCAGAGCCTGACAAGCTACCTGTGTGTATTGGATATGCCAAAAACAGTAACAATAAGTTTCTCAATGAGAGACGTTACTGGTGCCCGCTCAAACAAATCGATGAGCAACGGAATGACAGTGATACAGTGACAGTGATACAGTGAAGTAAGTCTCTAAGATATAGTCTCAAGTACAAGTATAGTCTAGTAACTAAAAAATATGCAGCATTTTTAGATTTAAATTTTGATTTTTTTCCAAAAAAATTTGGAAAAAAATGGCTTTGACATACTGTGTTCCATCACTGATCCCGCCATCAGTGTCAACTTCCCTTTACCAGTATTCCCAGGTTCTCTCTCCTGCCCCCTTGACATACATCTTTTAAATGTGGTATTAAAGTTGGGTTTCATGATTTCAGTGTTACTGAGTCTTTGATTTGGATATTTAGCTTTATAATTTCTTAGCACTACTGATACCCCTGACCCCCCCCCGACCACTTCCCCCATTACTTCTCATCTATATATTTTCCCCCTTCCCCTCACTCTGTTTCTTTCTTTTTGTCCTGTACTCTGGGTCCATCTCTATTCAGGGAAGGCAGCTCTCTTCGACCAAGTGCGCAGATTCGGGAGGGACGCACATGGAGCAGTGAGGGAGGAAGGGGACACCTGCCTAGCTAGCCAGATTAGTTGAATCAACCCTGGCAATCAATGGGTGACAGATGTCGCAGCTCTCACATCAGGCTGTTTCACATGGGGCACCCCAGCGCCGGCAGCCAACCTCCTCTACCCAACTGCCGCCACACTCCAAGCTGCTTTCTAGACACATTATAAGACACTTCCTACCCATTTTCCATAATCACCACACCATATTTGATGGAGTTCAGACAGTAGGCAACAAATTATATATGTATATATATATATATATATATTCCATGGCGTATTCAATATGCCAAAAACAGTAAGGATAGGTCTCATTCCACTGACCCTGAAAGAGCCTCCAATCATTGGGAAAGACGAGTAAGGAGAGACTGCAAAAATCTCAGGGCTAAAAGGGACCCTAACAAAAAAACTCTAAGGCATGTCATAGTCACAGTGATGGATGCTTCGGATAGAGACACCATACTGCAAGCAGCAAGGTCAACGAAGGAAGTCACATACAAAGGAGCACCCCTTAGATTTACAGCAGACCTATCAGAGGAAACCCTCCAAGCCCGAAGACAATGGTGGGACATAGTAAAAAAGCTCAATGAAATGAAAGCCTCACCAAGGTTACTCTATCTGGCTAAACTCTCACTTAAACTCGAAGTAACCATACACTATTTCACAGATAAACAAAAACTCAAGAACTACATAGACTCAAAACCAAACTTAAAAGAAGGTCTAAAGGGGCTGCTGTAAGACAAAGAAAAAACCCTAACAAGAACAACAGATCCTACAGAAAGATGACACATAATCCCATGACAATAATCTCCCTCAATGTCAATGGTCTAAATGCACCAATCAAGAGAAACAGAGTAGCAAAATGGATTCGGAAACTAAACCCAACTTTCTGCTGCCTACAAGAAACACATCTGAATACTCAGAACAAACACAGGCTCAATCCTACAAGCAAACAACTCCCTCAAATAAACTCGGGTGGCCATACTAGTATCTAACGACATAGATTTCAGGCTGAAAAACATTAGAAGGGACAGTGACGGTCATTTTCTATTCATCAAGGGACATGTACAACAGGAAGAAATCACACACTTAAACGTTTACGCACCTAATGAGCGACCAGCTAAATATTTAAAACAACTCCTAAAAAACTTTAAGGAGGACATCACTAGCACCACAATAGTAGTCGGCGACTTCAACACCGCCTTATCACCTCTGGATAGATCAACAAGAACAAAACTCAGCAAGGAAAAAATGGCCCTGAAGGAAGAAATAGAAGAGAGAGGGCTTATAGACCTATACAGGGTTTTACACCTTAAAAAGAAAGAATATACATTTTTCTCCAGTGCACATGGAACATTCTCCAAAATAGACCATGTGCTGGGTCACAAAACATACCTCAACAGAATCAGCAGGATAGAAATTGTATCAACCATCTTCTCAGACCATGATGCACTGAAAATAGAAGCTAAGCACACACAGACACGGAGCACCAAATTGAACATCTGGAAATTAAACAACTCCCTGTTAAACAACAAGTGGGTCAAAAAGGAAATCAAGGAAGAGATTAAAAGATACCTCGAAACAAATGAGAATGAAGACACAAGCTACCAGAACCTATGGGACATGACTAAAGCTGTGTTAAGGGGAAAATTTAAAGCCCTGCAAGAATTCCTCAGGAGGAAGGAAAGGGCTTACATAGAGAGCTTGATTTCACAGTACACGATCTTAAAAAAGGAAAGGCAAAAGGAACCCAAGCCAGGCCGAAGGAAAGAAATAATAAAACTAAGAGCAGAAATTAACAATATGGAAACCCAAAAAAAATCCGAAAGATCAATAAAACAAAGAGCTGGTTCTTTGAGAAAATAAACAAGATTGATAAACCACTAGCAAGACGCACAAAGAAAGAGAGAGAGAGAACCTTAATAAACCGAATCAGAAATGAAATGGGGGATATCACAACAGAAACCAATGAAATTCAAAAGATCATCAGAGACTACTTTGAAAATCTCTATGACATGAAACAAGAGAATCTAAAAGAAATGGACAAATTCCTTGATTCCTACAATCTCCCAAGACTGAATCAAGATGACTTGGAATACCTGAATAGACCCATTAATATCAAGGAAATTAAAACTGTTATCAAAAGTCTTCCCAAAAACAAAAGCCCAGGCCCGGATGGATTCACTAGCGAATTCTTCCAAATATTTAAAGAGGACCTGTTGCCTCTTCAAGTTATTCAAGGAAATTAAAGAAACAGGGACTCTACCAAACAGTTTCTATGAAGCTCGTATCTCCCTAATACCAAAAGCAAACAAAGATACCACTAACAAAGAAAACTACAGGCCAATATCCCTGATGAACACGGATGCAAAGATTCTCAACAAAATACTAGCAAATAGAATACAACAACTCATAAAAAAAATCATACATCACAATTAGTAGGATTCATCCCAGGGATGCAAGGATGGTTTAACATTTGGAAATCAATCAACATAATCCATCATATCAACAAAAGTAAAAATAAAAACTATATGATCATATGAATAAATGCAGAGAAAGCATTTGACAAGATCGAACACCCATTTATGATGAAAACTCTCACCAAAATAGGTTTAGAAGGAACTTTCTTCAAGATAGTTGAAGCCATCTACCACAAACCCATGGCAAGCATTATCCTCAATGGAGAAACACTAAGGGCCTTCCCTCTAAGATCAGGGACAAGACAAGGATGCCCTCTCTCACCACTTCTGTTCAACATAGAGCTGGAAGTACTTGCAATAGAAATTAGGCAAGAAAAAGACATTAAGGGTATTTAGATAGGAAAGGAAGAAATCAAGCTCTCACTATTTGCAGATGACATGATTCTATACCTAGAGAACCCTAAAACCTCCGCTAAGAAACTCCTAGAAACAATAGACTTGTACAGCAAAGTTGCAGGCTATAAAATCAATACCCAAAAATCCATGACCTTCCTATACGCAAATAGCGAGTCAGAGGAAAGTGACATTAAAAAAAAAATCCCATTCACAATTGTGCCCCAGAAGATCAAGCACCTAAAAATCAGCCTTACTAAGGAAGTAAAGGATCTCTACAAGGAAAACTACAAAACGCTACTCAACGAAATAAAAGAGGACACGAGGAAATGGAAACACATTCCGTGCTCATGGATAGGAAGACTTAACATTGTCAAAATAGCAATACTCCCCAAAGCACTATACAGATTCAATGCGATCCCTATAAGGTTACACATGAAATTCTTCAAAAAAATTGATCAAACACTCCTGAAATTCATATGGAACAATAAACCCCCACGAATAAAGCAATACTTGGGGAAAAGACGATGGGAGGCATCACCCTCCCCAACTTCAAACTTTACTACAAAGCGGTAACAATTAAAACAGCATGGAACTGGAACAAAGGCAGAGCTGCTGATCAATGGAACAGGGTGGAATATCCCTACATGCAACCCCAAATATATGATCATCTAATCTTTGATAAGGGAACAAGAAATGTGAAGTGGAGCAAGAAAAGCCTCTTCAACAAATGTTGCTGGCATAACTGGACAACCACATGCAAAAAAATGGGCTTAGACCTCGACCTAACACCATCCACAAAAGTCAGATCAAAATGGATTAAAGACCGCAACATCAGACCACAATACATAAGGTACATTGAACAAGGTCGGAAATACCCTCCGTGATATTGAAGCCAAAGGTATCTTCAAAGATGACACGGAACTAAGCAATCAAGTAGAAACAGAAATAAACAAATGGGACCATATTAATCTAAGAAGCTTCGGCACTGCAAAAGATACAGTGACCAGAATACAAAGGCAATCTACAGAATGGGAAAGGATATTCACCCAATACCCATGCGATAAGGGGTTGATATCAAGGGTATACAAGTCACTGGTTAAGCTCTACAAAAAGAAAACATCCAACCCCATCAAAAAAAATGGGGCGAAGAAATGAACAGAAACTTTCTCAAGGAAGAAATATGAATGGTTAAAAGGCACATGAAATATGCTCTTCATCACTAATCATCAGGGAGATGCAGATCAAAACAACTATGAGATACCACCTCACACCACAGAGACTGGCTCACATCCAAAAGAACAAAAGCAACCGCTGTTGGCGTGGATTTGGGGAAATAGGAACCATCCTACACTGCCGGTAGAAATTCCAACTGATTCAGCCCTTTTGGAAAACAATATGGTCGCTTCTCAAAATATTAGAAATTGAGCTCCCATTTGACCCAGCAATACCACTTTTGGGAATATATCCCGGAGAGGTAAAAAACTATAGTCGAAATGACATCTGCACCTGTATGTTCATCGCAGCACTGTTTACAATAGCCAGAATCTGGAAAAAACCCGAATGCCCGAGAACAGATGACTGGTTAAAGAAACTTTGGTACACCTACACAATGGAATACTATGCAGCTGTCAGAAAGGATGAAGTCATGAACTTTGCATATAAGTGGATCAACATGGAAAGTATCATGCTAAGTGAAATGAGTCAGAAAGAGACAGACACAGAAAAATCACACTCAATTGCGGAATATAAAATAGAATAGTAGCAATAAGTATCAGGAGGCCTGCTCCACGGCTTGGAAGCTGACTTCACATGCTGGGTCAGACAGAGAGGGGAACACCAACAAAAGTGCAGTGGAGGATTCACTCAGGATAGGAGAGGCGGGTTGAAAGCAGACTATAGATTGAACAGGATAGCTACCCAGTATCTCCATTCAAACCATAATACCCCAAAGGAGAGAGAGAACACTGAGAAATTTCCTGTCACGGGAGTGTGGGGGCGGGGGCGGATTGCGCGGCAGGGGGAGGGACCCTGGGGCTATCGATGGAGGAGAATGGGCACTGGTTGAGAGATGGGTACTCGAGTATTGTATGACTGTAACACAGGCACGAAACTCTGTAGCTGCACTCTCACGGTGACTCATTAATAAAAAAAAAAAAGTAAATTAAAAAATTTTTAAAAATATAATCTCAGGTCTGGGAAGAATAGAGATGTTACTGGTGCCTGCTTGAGTAAATTGACAAACAACAGGATGACAGTGATACAGCGATACTCTGGGTCCAAGGGTAATCTTTTGGGGGCATTACTTCAGCCCCCCACTTCAAACAATTGCTTTTCCTCATCCAGTTATTCTTTTTTTTTAATTTTGCTTTTTATTTTGGATCACACCCGGTGATGCACAGGGGTCACTCCTGGCTCTGCACTCAGGAATTATCCTGGCGGTGCTCAGGGGACCATATGGGATGCTGGGAATTGAACCTGGGTCGGCCGTGTGCAAGGCAAACACCCTACTCGCTGTGCTATCTCTCCTGCCCCCACATCCAAGTTATTCTAAATGCCACATCAGAGATTTCCTCCTGTATTTGTCCTTTTTCTTCTGGCTTACTTCATTTAATAGACTATCTTCCAGTCCCATTCACATTGCAGCTAAATGCTTGATTTCATTATTCCTTACAGTTGCATAATATTCCATTATATATATTTATATAAATTTTTATATGTTTATATATGTATATATACACACTGCATCTTCATGATCTAATGTTGGACACCTAGGTTAAATCCAAATCTCTGCTCTTATACTGAGAGCTCTTACACTGGGCTCTTTTTTTTAATAATTTATTGATTTTTTAATTAGTGAGTCACAGTGAAGGTACAGTTACAGATGCACACATTTTCGTGCTTGTTTTACCCTCATACAATGTTTGAGAGCCCATCCCTCCACCAGTGTCCATTCTCCACCACTTATGAACCCAATATCCGTCCCACCCCCATCCCATTCCCCCACCTCACTCCACCTCTGTGGCAGAGCATTCCAATTTGTTCTCTCTCTCTCCTTTTGGGTGTTGTGGTTTGCAATAGGGGTATTGAGAGGCCATCACGTACAGTCTCTAGTCTACTTTCAGCGTGCATCTCCCTCCCCACTCTGGATTTCCAATCACATTTTACTTGGTGTTCCCTTCTCTATCTGGGATGACTTTCCCTCAGCGTGTGAGGCTAGCTTCCAAGCCATGGAGCCAAACTCCTGGTATTATAAACTACTATTCTTGGGTATTAGTCTTCTACTCTGCCATTTTATATTCCACAGATGAGTGCAATCTTTCTAAGTCTGTCCCTCTCTTTCTGGCTCATTTCACTTAGCATGATACTTTCCCTGTCGATCCACTTATATGCAAAGTTCATGACTTCATTTTTTCTAACAGCTGCATAGTATTCCATTGTATAGATGTACCAAAGTTTTTTTAACCAGTCATCTCTTCTTGGGCACTCAGGTTTTATCCTACACTGGGCTCTTATTTTTCCTTTTTTTTTAAAATTAATTTTATTGAATCACCATGTAGAAAGTTACAAAGTTCTCAGGCTTATGTCTCAGTTATACAATGCTCAAACACCTGTCCATTCACCAGTGCCCATATTCCACCACCAAAAAAAAAGAAAAACCCAGTATACATTCCACACCCCACCCCCAACCACCCCCCTGTATAACTGAAAATTTTCACTTCCTTTTCTCTTTACCTTGATTACATTCTATATTTCAACACTCACTATTGTTGTTGGAGTTTCAACACAGAACTCACTATTCTTGTTGGAATTTATCCCCCAAGAACACGGCCCTATTGACAGGGAAATATTTGATAATTACTTTTCCACTGATGAGAATGAAGAAATATAAAGTCTAGGTTTAGGATTTCTGTATTTTAGTAATTAAGTCCAGGGAGATTTAAGTTGGAAATTGAATCATTTCCCTTCCTGGGGCAGCATGGAGCAAAAGCTTAGTTCACAGTCTGGAGACATGGCTGCAAGCACTCACTGGAACCCCAAGTCATATAGCTGGCTCTGGATCCTGCTTGTTCAGCAGCAAAGCGGCTGTGCAAAGGCATGGCCACCCGGATCGAATCTTGGCGGAGCTTGAGCCAGCACCGGCCCCGGCTCAAGACTGCCTACACTGGACTCTTATACTGAGCTCTCATACCAATGAATAATGGTGGACATATGTCCTTTTGAACGAATGTTTTTCTGTTTTGATGTTATATACTCAAAATGGATTTGCTGGGTCATATGGTAGCTCAATTTTAAATTTCTGAGAACTCTCCATACTGTTTTCCATAGAGGCTGAACCAAAAACATTCTTACCAGCGGTAGATAAGAGTCCCCGTTTCCACCCTATCCCCACCGAAGATTGTTCCCAGTATTTTTCATACGTACCTTTCTCACTGGTGTGAGGTCGTATCTTATTGGTGTCATAACTTCAGACCAGAATCTATAAAATACATTGAGGAAAATGTAGGCATAATGCTCCAAGATCTGAACCTCAAAGGTGTTTTCAATGGCACAATGCCATGGGCAAAGGTGATAGAATAAAAAATAAATGGGACAACATAAAACTAACAAATTTCAGCAAGGAAAAAATAATTGTATCCTTCAAATATTCAAATTCTCTTCTGTGCCCATTGGCAAAGTGATAGTAACAGAAAAACACAAGATTAGAACATGTTTTTTCTATATTTGAGCTACAAATTTAGACTAACTCTGATAAAAATTATGATTTTCTTGAATTCTTCCCCCAAATGTTTCAAGGCCATGATATATTCCTAAATGTCTAGGTGTCTCAACAACCATGTCTAGCAGTGCTCAGGGCTAACTCCTGGTTTTGTACTTAGAAATCATTCCTGGAAGGTTCTCAGGGCTATTAGGAGTGCCACTTCTTGAAACAGGTCGGCCATGTGCAAGACAAGTGCCCCTACTCACTGTACTATCTTTCTAATCCACTCTCACGATTTTAATGTTAACATATACAAAACAGAGAGACTAATAATAGTGAACTATAATTTGTCCATAAAAATATTTGTTGCTATTAACATTTTGGTTTTTTTTGTCTCAGTAGTTTTTGGTATGGTAACACCATCATCCTCTTCTTTCGATAATATTCTGTCTTCATCAGTGCATCCATCTCTTAAATTATCAATTCACATTTGACTTCAATCACTCCCATGACTTCATTTATTCTATTTGAGAAATTTTTAAGTTTACGTGTCATACTCAAATTACTTTTTCTCTTATTTTTTTTCTTCTTTTCTGCCATGCCTGGCAGTGCTCAGGGTTTATCCCTCCTAGCTCTGTACTGAGGGATTCCACCTGGTGGTAACAGTGAAGGGATAGGAGGTGATTTTGATCCAGGGTCAACTCCATGCAAGTCAAGTGCCTTAATCACTGTACTATATCTCCAGCCTCAAATTTATTTTCAGAGGAAAATAATTTTATTTTATTATTTTATTTTCTCAACTCAATGTGGCTACGAGCTTATTATATTTCAAATTTTGCCTCATTCAGCTTCTCTTTCAATGTATCAAGATGTAACAAAGGCATTTAATTATTCATGCCAGAAACAGCAACAAGATCCTTGATAATCTTCTCTTTCACAGTAAATTATGAAATTAATCATTTTAGTATCCTAAATAGTTTTCAGGTGTGTCACTACCATTCCCTATCTACTGTCACCACAATGACCAATTCTATCAGAGAAACAATAATTGAATCTGTTGATATAAATCACACGAATAATTTCAAACTTTTAGAATTCACATTAAAAATAGGCAAAAACAAATGGTATGGTATATTATTTAGTTCACTATATCCAAAATTATCATTTACATTTGTAATTTTAAAATATCAGTATAAAATGTTATTTCCATATTTACTTTTTTTGGGGGCTTTTGAGTGTTTGGATCACACCTGGCTATGCTCTGTGACTACTTCCAGTTCTGCACTCAGGAATTACTCCTGGAAGTGAGCTGGGAATTGAACCAGGGCCGGCTGCGTGCAAGGCAACCCTGCTAGCCACTTTACTATTGCTCCAGCCCAAAGATATTTACTTTTAAAAGTGTTTTTTAAATATTTATGATAACCACAACAAGTCACATTTCCAGCATTCAGTAGCCATATTACCCAGTGCCTAAAAAATTGGACCGAAAACTGTAGTACAAGCAAGAACTATCTCTTGTTGTAGTGTCTATTGAACTTTACCCATGACCATCTGGTCCCCTTTGAATTCGTTCTTTATGGCTAAAAGGAGTCATTTTTCTTTTAACAAAATCAGATTTTTATTCAAAGTCAAAATTTTGTTTACTTTAATTTTCCCCACTTTATTTAAACACCGTGGATCACAAAGTTGTTCGTGATGATTTATTACAGCTATTCCAACACCAATCCCACCACCACTGTCAACATTTCTCACCATTTTCTTCATTTTCCCAACTATCCCACAAGCCTGCCTCCCTAGCAGACCCACAATAATTTATTTTGCATTGCTTGTTACCATTAAATAGCTAACAGGATGAACAAAAAATATTTCCATAGATGAACATTTGTGAAAATTGTTGTATGTTACCATCAGGATATTAAATCCTTGTCTGAGTGTTTATTAAGCAGTTGCAAGTTGAACCCTCTGTGTTAATGTTTTTGTTAGTTGCGATTGGTTGGGTTCCATGTCAAATCCCATCCAATCTGCTGTGCTGCTACTGGGATGTCAGTGTTGTCAAGTTTGGAGACATCCCTCCAGAAAATCTAGAGTATTTAAGTGGGCAGTCCAGTAGGAGGCATAGTGGGAATCAAAGGTACTGTGGGGGGTGGGTTGGGATGTGGAAGCAGCTGCTGGGGCTTGGTTTGGGCAGAAGCTGGCCCATCCTCTATGAGGTTGTCCTGGAGGTCTCAGCCAGGAATTGGTAGCCAATGAATTTTTGTGGCTAGTTGATCTCTGTAGAGATTTAATTATGTCTCTGAAAAATCAATTTTTTATGACTTAAAATCCTTCAGTGACTTCTCATATTTTGTGTTAGCTGGTTTAAAATTCCCAACACAATCTTTAACATCTATGATATAACCCCATTTAGTACCTGTGATTTGTATAATCTAAACATATTTTTATATTTGTTTTATATAAGTTTCACAAGTTTATTATGGATTCTTTTTATTATCATATTTTAAGACATTGTGATTTACATAGTGATTCTTATAGCAGATCAGGCATAAATATCCCAACACCATTCCAACCTCCAGGGTCAACTTACCCCACCAATGTCTCAATGCACCCTCCCTCCCAGCTCCCCCGGGGAGGCCCCCCCACCGCGGTCTGTACTATTTCTTAATTTAAATTCTTCTAACTAAAAACATTGTCCTGAACCCTATTTCTCTGTCTTCTCCCAGAATAAGCTAGAATTTCAATTCTAAAGTCTTACTGCACACAGTAACTTTTCTTTATGGTAGAATTTTTTTGTGCTATTTTTTTTTTTTAATTCAACATAGGCCTCCCATTTTGGGGCTGTTAGCCAGTCTTGCTTATACCTCAACACCAAGAACCGTGATTATTCTGAAAATAAAAATACAGCGAGTCCTCAAATAACACCACTTTTTTCAACATTGCTTATTTTTAATGCTGGCAACAAAGAAAATATTATGGATGTTAGATGAAACAATAAAATTTGAAAGCCTGTTTTTTCTAAACATAATTTCACTTAGAATCACAGTTTTCAAGAACTTTTTAATTACATTAAATTTGGACTTACTGTGTAAATTAAATGCATAAATTGATTTACTTACTTTTCATATAGGGAAAAATTTGATTACCAAGATGGTCTTTAGCCAGACAGATTCACACTTCTGATTAAGGAAAAAACTTCTTTTCTTTAATACAAGCTTACTTCCTCTTTTAAAAAAAATTAATATCCATTGACAAAATCATAATTGGTTATTGGGTAGGAAACCAAAGGTCTACTAGAATTCCCAGTTTATAGTTGTGATAGACTGCTCACCTACTTTGCCATACAAAAGAAAATAAGTTTAATTAAACCAAGAAAAGAAAAGCAGAGCCATCTGGAGAAAAAAAAATAGAATGATTTTTGTGTTTTAACTGTAAAAATGAAGGGTAAAACACATATTGCATTAGTCAGGGTTTACCACAGAAATAGAACACAGTATATATAGAGAGACACAAATAGAGGTGATTTAATTGTTAAAATTGACTCATGCGCTTATAGAGTCCTAGAAGTCTCACAATCTGCTTGCTGAAAGCTGGAGAGCCAGGAAAACTAATGATATAATTTAGCTGTAGATGGAAGAACCAAAGACTTGCTGATTTTTGGTTTTTTGAGTTTTGCACTGTCATACTATGCAGCATTGTCCTCTCTATCCAAATAGCACATACTATGTCTTGTATATAATAAAATTCACCTCTACACTCAGGAAAAAGGCATTGGGCTGATTTTGAAGCCAAGCAAGCATTATAAAAGTGTTACTTTGAACCAACTGCTTGCTTCATCTACTCATCATTTGGTTCTTGAATTCTAGAGCACATTAAAAGTTCCCCATCAATAAAATGAATACTATGTTTTTAGGTTCCAAAACACATTAGAATTATCTGGATGGCTTGCAAAAAGAGACAAAAAGAATGGTGGACTTTTATGCAGATTTGGGTTACTCTGGTGTAGTGTGAAACCTGAGGATTGGAATATCTAAAGATACCAGATGAATCTTGCCTAGAGATCACTCTTTGAGAGCTACTGAAATAATGGGATTAGGATGATAAAATTATAGTGGCTTGAAGTAACCACCTAATAAATTTTAGTCTATAGTCCTGTGTCTATTCCATGTGCCCTCAAAGCAAAACAAGTAGATGATAAAAATGAATTCATGATATTTGATTTTATTGGAATTGAGCTAAATGCAGTTATTTTGGGGCAAGGGCTTTTTGAAAGCAAACCAAAAGAGAGATTTCTGTGAAAATAAATTGAAAGTTATATTTTAGGTTAGTGAATCTTTGAAAACTACTGACAAAATATTGGTATAGACATCAGACATAAGACACTTCTGTATATGGTTAATAAAGAAATAAAATATATATAATTTTAAAGTGAAATTTGTTAGTATCTACACAAATGTGAAATATATAAATATGTAGGCATATATTTATATTTCAATATATATTTATATATTTTGACCTATAAGTTGTACTTCTAGAATCCTTTAGATATATACATAACAGGAATTCAGTGCAACATTTTGCATATCAACTTTAAAACCAAGTGTACAATGTGTTCCCTAATAAGTCAAGTTGATTTATATTTCTTTTTTAAATCTGTTTTTCTTTGCTTTGGGGGCAACACCTGGTGGCGCTTGAGGGTCACTCCCAGCTCTGTATTCAGGAATTACTCCTGGCAGTACTCAGAATACCTTATGGAAGGTTCGGGATCAAACTGGGATTGGCCACATGCAAGACAAGCACAATACCGACTGTATTATACCTCTGGCCCCATTGATTTATATTTCAAAACTAGCATGCCATGTGGTAGAATTAAATATCATTCATTTCAGGATTCCTTCCCTGACACTTTAATGAAGTACATATGAGGACCAGGATAGACACAGAGCTGAATATTTTGTGTGCATGTCAATATGTGTTTGTGTGTTCTCATATCATAATAAGCCTGTGTTGCTATAACCTGAGATAGCAGTCATTCTCTTGGTATATATTTCTGCTGCCATAAGGTGCCATTTACTCCTTTCAGTACTATCTTCCTGAAGTTTCTCTTATTTATCTTCCTCTCAGGTGGGTTGCTTGACACTATAGAAGGCTGAGATCGTCACTCTTTAGTGTCACATTCATATGTTTGAGATCATCTTGTTTTGTAGATTCCAAGGCTAAATAGGATTTCAATCAACTACTTATATACATGCATCAGCTTTCTAATATCATAGACCAATAAATTCCAACTATTAGTACTGAAACTATCAGGTTGCCATCTAAAATTATGTACTACTTTATAAAATACAGGAGAAAGAAGAAAATTATGATTAAAAAAATCTAGTTTTCAGGACAAACCATAGATGTAAACTGCTCCTTAATCAGTGACTCAGTAATTATAACTTAGCAACATGCACTTCTCTGTTAACTATATATAGCTCTATTTTTGTATGCATTGAAATGAACTTCTGATGGCCAAACTAGTTTAATATTTTCAAGATGATAGCAGCTTCTTATTCTAAATTTTAAGGATAATTGGGGAACTATGTGCTTTACTTTCCCCCCCAAAAGATAGAAATAACTTCACTGTTTAGATATAGAAAAAAATGTTAAATCATTCAACTTTTGCTGTGTTGAATAGATTTCTTCAAAGTATTTTTTATTGTGTAAGTGTTCTGAGCTAAACTTGGCTTACCAACTCTCTGAATGTTATGGACTGCTTAGAAAATACATATTTAAGAAACAAATACAAGACACACAAACAAATCTCAGAACCGAGCGGCTCTTGGCAGAAATGTCTCTGGACTTTGCATTAGGCCACATTCACCGGCCACTCCAGACAGGAGCAGATGCCATCCCTCCACCTGTTCCCCAGGAATCCCGGCAGCCGCCATCTTCCAGAATTCATGGGAAAACCCAGGTATGGGCCAGCAGTAGCGGCAAACGCCAGGCCTCATGGGATAGGGCAGGAGCCGGCCCTTCTACTCCCATGCCCCAACAGGACCCTGAGATGACACCCATGAATGGCTCCTGGCTACTTCTTAAGCTCCTTAATGGCAATGATCCCAGAAACACACAAACAAATCTTGGAACCGAGCCGCTCTTGGCAGAGATCTCTCCAGATCCTAGTTATTAAAGTTTAGAATTCCAAGACTGTGTGGCCATGACATAATATGCTATTCATAACCCATAATATAAAACAAATTGTTTAGTATTGCCTTTTTTCGCAGGTATGAGCATTGGGGGGAAATTTCCAAATAATAATGGTGGGACTGGTGTCAAAATATTGAATGTAATCAAAGTAGAGAGAGAGTAATGTGTAAATTATCTGCCATACAGGCAGAGGTAGGGTTGGGATGGTGGGTGTACTTGGGGTTTTGGTGTTGGAAAATGTGCACTGGTGAAGGGATGGGTGTTTGATCATTGTATGACCAAGACTTGAACATGAAAGCTTTGTGACTGTTCTCATGGTGATTCAATAAAGGAAAAAAAAAAGAACAAATTTGGGGCCAGGATATAACTTGGTGGTAGAATATGATAGAGGTCCTAAGTTTGAGGACAAAGATACAAAATAGCAAATTTGGGAATATATGGTGGGGGCACAAAGGGTTGGGGTGCATGCTTGGCAAACAGAGCCCTGGAATGTGATCCCAGGTGCTACATCATCCTCCGAGCACCACTAGATGTGACCATGGTAGGGTCCTTTGGAACCTAAGCACTGAATCATCCAGCCACCCAAATATGACCAGACATGGTCTCTGGTCTCCTTGAGCACTGGTTAGCCTGTCCCCATCTACCCACCTTCCAATAAAGAGGATCATCATCATCATCATCATCATCTTCATCATCTTCATCATCATCATCATCATTATCATCATCATCATCATCATCATCATCATCATCATCATCATCATCCCATTGATTGTTGAATTTCTTGAGCGGTCTCAGTAATGTCTCCATTTATCCTAGCCCTGAGATTTTAGAAGCCTCTCTTTACTGATCCTTCCCAACGATGTCACATTGGAGGCTCTTTCAGGGTTAGGGGAATGAGACCCAGCATTGTTACTGGTTTTGGCATATGAATACAGCATGGGGAATTTGTGAGGCTCTCCCATGTGGGCAGGAAACTCTCAGTAGCTTGCTAGGTTCTCCCAGAGGGAGAAGTAGGCTATAAGATGTCTCACAGCCGCAAAGCGGCCGCACACTTCCAGGAGTTTGGTTTTAAGTCTCTGGATGTTGGCTGTTGGTGGGATTACATGGCGCCAGGAGCAGTCCCTGGGTGTGACCACCTAGCTATTGAAAAATGGGAAATCTGGGCGGAAGAGGCCTAGTTCTTCTCCAAGCAGGCTTGGAGGTCTCAGCCCCGGGTCCCACACACCTGCGTTCCTCTGCCGGCACCTTCCTGTATGAGGCTCGTCCGAACGTGTGGAGAGGGGCCTTGAGCATGGCTGTGGCTAAGCTCCGGAGGTCTTCTGCCGCAGGAGCTCTGCTGGGGGCGGGAAGGGAAGCTGGAGCCCACCCCCTCCAAGGGTCCCTGGAGAAGACAGTCAGGCACTCAAGCAAGAGTCTTTCTGCATAAAGAGGATAATTTGTGAAATATGTAATTTCCAGGAAATAATGATTTCATGTAAAACTAGTCATGTTAGTCTGGATCTCTGAATCCCCATTGAAAATTGTGGGTTTTTCCATGAAATGGCTCAGCATTGCAAGTTTTCCTAGCAATGAAAATTCTAATAAAAGTGAGGAATTTTGCCTCTTGAAAGTTCAATAGAAAAAAGGAACGAAAGAAAGAAAGAAAGAAAGAAAGAAAGAAAGAAAGAAAGAAAGAGAGAAAGAAAGGAAGGAAGGAAGGAAGGAAGGAAGGAAGGAAGGAAGGAAGGAAGGAAGGAAGGAAGGAAGGAAGAAAGAAGGAAGGAAGGAAGGAAGAAAGAAAGAAAGAAAGAAAGAAAGAAAGAAAGAAAGAAAGAAAGAAAGAAAGAAAGAAGAAAGAAAGAAAGAAAGAAAGAAAGAAAGGAAGGAAGGAAGGAAGGAAGGAAGGAAGGAAGGAAGGAAGGAAGGAAGGAAGAAAGAAAGAAGAAAGGAAGGAAGAAAGAAAGAAAGAAAGAAAGAAAGAAAGAAAGAAAGAAAGAAAGAAAGAAAGAAAGAAAGAAAGAAAGAAAGGAAGGAAGGAAGGAAGGAAGGAAGGAAGGAAGGAAGGAAGGAAGGAAGGAAGGAAGGAAGGAAGAAAGAAAGAAGAAAGGAAGGAAGGAAGGAAGGAAGAAAGAAAGAAAGGAAAGAAAGAAAGAAAGAAAGAAAGCAGAAAGGAAGGAAGAAAGAAAGAAAGAAAGAAAGAAAGAAAGAAAGAAAGAAAGAAAGAAAGAAAGAAAGAAAGAAAGAAAGAAAGAAAGAAAGAAAGAAAGGAATATATAATTGAGTTTTTTCAGCCTCTTATTTTTTTTCAGGAATAATGATATTAAGGGCCTTGCAACTGTAGCTTGAAGCTGGAAGATGGCTTAAATGAATGAATCGCATGCTTTGTGTGTGGCATTTCAGGATTTGATTCTAGGCACTGAATTTCCCCCCAAACCTGTTTGGCTACTTCTGAGTGTGGTTCAAAAAAAGAAGGTATAATTTCGGAAATAATTTTCCCATTAAAATTTTAGTTTTCAGATTTTAAAACAAATTTTATTGATTTACATTGGCCCACAGTACAAAATTTCAGGAATATGGTCACACACCTCTATGGGTATAGAAACCCTACCACCAGAGTCTCAGTGCTACCACATAATCCAAATACTGACCCCCCCTTTCCTCTTCTTTCCACTCTTCTCCCCCTTCCTTTTAGTAACCTTCATATATTTCACATTTGGTGTTATTTTTGCTGTATTTTGCCAGTTTGTTTTCAATGTGCATTTTTAAGCATCCATAGTAAACCAGATGTTCTACATACAAAGATAGATCAGAGATTTTTGTGATGAGTGTGATCTCAAAATAAGCTGAGAGATATTTGAGTAAATAGAGACAAAGTTCTTTCAAACAATAAATACAAAATATAGATACAGGTAGGCTCTACCTGAGCAAAGACTTCTCAGTGAAGGTAATATTTAATTTATGATAGAAGAGTGGTGGAAGAAAATTTAGATCTAAAAAACAGAATTTACCAAGACCAAAAAATATTCTGCTCTAAGCTACCCATAGCATATTTGATATGCCAAGAACAGTGACAACAAGTCTCACAATGGAGATGTTACTGGTGCCCGCTTGAGCAAATCGATGAACAGGACATCAGTGCTACAGTACAGATATACAAGGAAATTGGATTTCATATTTGATAAGCAAAATCTGAGGCATATTTGCTACCATTCTCCCAAATGTGCAGTGACTCATGCTCAGAAAAATATCTATATGATCATTATATGTCTAAAGGGACTTTGTAGATATGCTTGCTTAAAGATCTCAAGGTGGAAGATTGTACTGGATTATGATCTGGATAAACTTAATGTAATGCTCAAGGTTTCTCTAAGTGAAGTAAATGTGGGAATGGAAATGGAGGTGACAGAGATAATCAGGGGATGCTGCATGATATCTAGAAACTAGAAAATACAAGAAGAGAGATTCTCACTGGAGGAGGGAAGTATGATGCTGCCAGTCTATTTCTGACTCTTACCTTCAAGACTGTGAGGTAATAAATTTATGTTGCAAGTCACTATATTTTGTTTGTTAAAATTGCTATAGCAACAAAGGGTATACAAAATATTACATAGGAGTTGAATTAAGCATTATGTAATTCATAAATGATTTGGGAAATAGTATAAAGGGAAAGCTGAGAGATTGTATATAAAGCGATTTTAAAATAAAAATTTTCAGTCTCGCATCTTTCCTTATAACTTGAAATTTTATATTGCTTATTTAAATCCCAATCTGAGATATAAGAATCAAAAAGAATCCCAAGGAATCAACCATCATTGTTTCTTGGATTTCTTGGTTGATCTGCCATCCTTTTTCACATTTTGATCTTTGTACATTTGTGTCTTATATGTAATGTCTAAGAGTTTTAGCTGTTGTAGCAGAAAGAATAAATATAAAATATTACATTTAAAAAATATTCTGCTCTTAGATAAAAATTTTTGTTTCTTAAGGAAGAACTCCTGGTTTACCCTAATGTTCTTGATTCTTGTAAGAGTGCCTGATTCAGTATTTGGATGAGCAATATAGCAATCTTCCAGGATATTCTATCTTGTAAAAATATAAAGAATTTGTAATATAACAGATTAAAGGAGCCAAAATGTTAGATTAAAAAACACAAATACATTAAATATGACTTTACATTTTCTCAAAGGCAATGGGAAGGCATTAATAGTGTAGAGCAGTGGAAATAATAGCAGTGACACAGGTAAGTACATTATGGGTTACTGGTGTTTTCAAATTTTGTGGAATAAGTCTCATAGGTGAAAATTAGTGCCAAGTATTATGAATAAAATAGCAACATTTCACCTTACCCTTCCCTGAACAACTCCTCTAACCTGAATCTCCCCTACTAACCAAACACACACATATAAGTAGCACTGGAGAAAAATAAGAATATGAAAAAATTCTTATAGTTCTATATAGTCCTATAGCCTTTACTACTATGACTTGTGTACTCCTGGACAGCAGTCCATGGAAATCAGAGCGGTTTCTTCTACTTTCTCTGAGAGTCACAGGATATAGGGGGATGGTAGTATAACCTCCTTTTTACTGTTCTTTACAGGAGAATTATGTAATTGTCTCTTGGACTAAGTATATTGTAGTGATAGGCCTCCTACATTTATACACTTCTAGACTAGGAAAAAACCAGTCTCCACATTAAGAGCCACCGCAGGATTTACTCATGGGCTTTCAATGTACCTTATGGATTGTGGTCTGATGTTGAGGTCTTTAATCCATTTGTTGATCACAATTTTTAAAGAAATAGAAAATACTTTAAATTTTTTTGATTTATTGAATCACCATGAGAATAGTTACAAAGTTTTCAGGTTTAAGTCTCAGTCATACTATGATCAAACATCCATCCCTTCACCAGTGCACATGTTCCACCACCAAGAATCCCAGTATACTCTCCATCCCATCCCCCATCCTGCCTATGTGGCAGATAATTTTCACTTTACTCTCTCTTTGCTTTGATTAGATTCAATTTTAGACAGCAAACCCACTATTATTATTTGGAATTTTCCCCCAACAATCAGACCTGTCGAAGAGGCATCATTAGACAATTTGTTTTCTATTGCGGATAATGAAGAGCATATGATGTTGCACAGACACAACATTAAAATTAGTGGATTTTATTTTATTTTTTAAATTTTGGGTTTTCAGTCACAGTCAGCTGTTCTCAGAGCTTCCTCCTGGTTCTCTGCTAAGGGCTCACTCCTAAAAGTTCTCAGGAACAATCTGTGATTCTGAGGATGAAACTGGGTTTTCTGCACATGAGCCAAGTATTTATCCCCAGTACTATCTCTCTACCGTGCTGGATTTTACTTTTAATTTCAGAAGTAATGCACAATTTTACCAGAAAGTAAAATTGCATGATTTCAGTGTTAGTAGGCATTTTTCATCTTGTTATTTCACATGGGAATGAATTTAAAATAACAACATTCAATATAGTGACTTTGTTCTTTTGTTTTAGAAAAGTAATATGCGTGTATTTACATTTCATATTTTTAAATTCAGGTTGTTTTACTTTTTTATATTAATCTTCTTTTTCATTCTTCTTGTTTTCATCAGAGTTGACCCAAGAGGCAGAAAATGAGAAGGATAAAGCAAAACAGGAAAAGAAAAGAAACAGGGAATAAGAAGTACTGGCAGTGACTTATGAAAGTACCCACAGCATAACAAATATGGGAAACATTTCTCACTACTAAAAATAAGCACCACAATTAAGATTTTATTTAATATGATCTCATTAAACAGATAATATAACAATTTTAGGGAGTTAATGTAATGTTAGGGGTGAAAACCAGAGATTAGAACTTTGAAATTTTAGCTACATCCCTGGCTTGATTTTAGATTGCAGTCTTACAGTTTTCTTTTTCATGTATCTGTTAGTAGAAATGCACACATTCTCTACTTAGACACGGACATGTTTGTCGATATCTTTACACTTTCAACTAATTTATTGTGGCTATTATTCAATGTCTGTACATAGAAATTCAAGTCACCATTTTAACTTCAATATATGGATGTATACTATAAATAATAAATACCTCACTAATAAGTGTTTGTAAAAGTTTAAACAGTTTTTCTATTGAGAATAGTGAGTAAACTTAATTTTACATTCATTTTACACAATTACATAAGTATTTACTTAATATAAAGCTTGAAGAAATTATATTTTGAATAGTATCTAAACTACTTAATACAAAGTATAGATATAAGAAATGTTATTCAGACACATCAATATGTTTTCTTAAAATTCATACCAATTTATATTCTTACCACTAGTTAAAGTAATTAGTTTATAAAGGTGTGTAATATTCATAAGATTCATCTAACTTGTGTTATTCCTTATTAAACAAACTCTGTAGATATCTGGGAAAGTAGGACTATTCTTGCTACATATATTCTAATGCCCACAAAACTGCTTCATCCTTCAGTTTGTGTAGGACTGAAATCATGACCTACATCAATATTAAATCTCTGCATTTAATATATCCTCCAACCTCTACTGCAAAATTCAATTTCAATTTATATTTGTCCTTATCCTTTCATATGTGACTTGAACAAAAGCACATTATTGAATATCATCATCATCCTCATCATCCCGTTGATCATCAATTTTCTCGAGCGGTCTCAGTAATGTCTCCATTCGTCTTAGCCCTGAGATTTTAGAAGCCTCTCTTTACTCATCCTTCCCAACAACAGTCTTTTGCCCCACACCTTGCTGTCTTCACCGGGGCCCCTCGGAGGGGGTGAGGGTGAGTTTCCCTCCCCGCTCCCAGCAGAGCCCTGGCAGCTGAAGACCTCTGGAACCCAGCCACAGCCATGCTCAAGGCCCTTCTCCACATGTTCAGACGAGCCTCATGCATGAAGAAACCAGCAGAGGACCCCAGGTGTTTGGGACCAGAGGCTGAGATCTCCAAGCCCACTCAGATTGGGACTGGGCCTCTTCTGCCCAGATCCCCCATTTTCCAGTAGCTAGGCGGTCACACCCAAAACCTGCCCCCAGTGCCATGAAATCCCATCAGTGGCCAACACACAGAGACTGAAAAACCAAGCTCCCAGAAAACAGCTACACAGAGTCTCTTGCTCCCATGCCTGGCTGTCTTCACCTGAGCCCTCGAAGGGGGGTTGGTGGTATTTCTCTCCCTGTCCTGAGCTGAGCCCTGGCAGCTGAAGACCTCCAGAAACCAGCCACAGCCATGCTCAAGGCCCCTCTCCACATGCTCGAATGAGCCTCAAGCATGAAGGAAATGGCAGAGGAACCCAGGTGTTTGGGACCAGAGGCTGAGATCTCCAAGCCCACTCAGATTGGGACTGGGCCTCTTTTGCCCAGATCCCCCATTATCTAGTAGCTAGGTGGTCACACCCAGAAACTGCCCCCAGCGCCGTGTAATCCTATCAACAGCCAACATCCAGAGACTATAAAACCAACCTCCCAGAAGCGTGCCGCTGGTTTGCGGCCACTCAACATCTTAAAGCCTAGTTCTCCCCCTCAGAGAACCTGGCAAGCTACTGAGTTTCCTGCCTGCATGGGAGATCCTGGAAAGCTTCCCATGGTGTATTCATATGCCAAAACCAGTAATAATGATGGGACTCAATCCTCTGACCCTGAAAGAGCCTCATTATTGAATATAATAAGATAAAATTATTCAGTGCTTCCCTCGAGCTATTTCATAGTTTCTGCTTTAACAGGTTTGAGATAATAAAAAAATAATTATTCAGCTATTTCTGAAAGACGTAACAATGCTACATCCAATAAAAAATGTGAATTCTTGGAATATGTGATATTTGTGAAGCATTTAATGCCCCATGGAGGCTTGAACATATCAAGTTCAACTCAAGGATTTCTTTTCTTTTTTTTTTTCCTTTTTTGGGTCACACCCAGCAGTGCACAGGGGTCACTCCTGGCTCTGCACTCAGGAATTACCCCTGGTGGTGCTCAGGGGAGCTTATGGAATGCTGGGAATCAAACCCGGGTTGGCTGCATGCAAAGCAGATGCCATACCCACTGTGTTATCTCTCCAGCCCCAAATCAAGGATATTATAGTGCAGAATCTGTTAGTTTTCTGAGTTATAAAATGGGATTGGCATATCACTAAGTTGCAGATTACTTCAGCAGAAAATTATATTAAAATATCTTTAAAGTTGGGGCCGGAGCGATAGCACAGCGGGTAGGGCGTTTGCCTTGCACGCGGCCGACCCAGGTTCGATCCCCGGCATCCCATATGGTCCCCCAAGCACCGCCAGGAGTAATTCCTGAGTGCAAAGTCAGGAGTAACCCCTGAGCATCGCTGGGTGTGACCCAAAAAGCAAAAAAAAATATATATATATATCTTTAAAGTTTAGCTCTTAACTAATTGCTATCAATTAATTCTTTTTCAGTTTATAAGAATATTTAAAGCAAGATGCAGATGATAGAATCTTGCTTATACTACTATCTGAATTATAGCACTGTAGCAGTGTAGCACTGTCATCCCGTTGCTAATCAATTTGTTCGAGTGGGCACCAGTAGCATCTCCATTGTGAGACTTGTTGTTACTGTTTTTGGCATATCAAATACGCCACAGGTAGCTTGCCAGGCTCTGCCATGCGGGCAGGATACTCTCAGTCGCTTGCCAGGCTCTCCGAGAGGGACGGAGGAATTGAACCCGGGTCAGCCTCGTTCAAGGCAAACATCCTACCCTCTGTGCTTTCGCTCCAGTCCCTATCTGATTTATGAATGTGAAAGATATACTAAAGTCAAAGGCATAAAAAGGCAGTACTATATTCTGCCTTTCATTTGAGTATTTAATAACTCATTGTCACTGTAACTGTCATCCTGTTGTTCATCAATTTACTCGAGCGGGCACCAGTAACGTCTCTATTCCTCCCAGCCCTGAGATTTTAGCAGCCTCTCCTTACTCGTCTGCTCTTTCAGGGTCAGGGGAATGAGACCTATTGTTACTGTTTTTGCCATATTGAATATGCCACGGGTAGCTTGCCAGGTTCTGCCTGTGTGGGCGGGATACTCTCGGTAGCAGGCTCTCGGAAAGGTAGGGCTCTCTATGATTTGTTGCTGACTGTCTGAACACCATCAAAAATGGTGTGGTAATTATGGAAATTGGGTAGGAAGTGTCTTATAATGTGTATGTCCAGAAAGGAGCCTGAAGCCTGGTGGCGGTTGGGTAGTAGAGGTCGGCTGCTGGGGGGCTGGGTCCCTTGGGGTGGGAAGGGTTCTCAACCAGCCCCCTCTGGGGCGCCCCGAGTGAAAACAGCCTGGCGTGGAGTCACAGTGATAAATTCCTTAAATGACAAACCATGAGATGCCATGGATTGTAAAATACACACATAGAACAAATTTATAATATGAATATAAATTAAAAGTTTAGAACTTTTCAACACATATTCCTAGACAGAAAGAAATATTCTTCCATAAAATATGTAAAAAAATCAGATTGTTGCTGTCATACCCAGGTATAACAAGGATGAAGAGTTTGCTCAGAATGGAAGAGCAATATAAGAACCATAGAAAAGGCTCCTCTCAAGGGAGAGCGAGGAAGAAAGAGAGAACAGAAAGTGATGGGCATGTAAATACTTTGGTTCCTATATTTACTTATTAATTTCTGTGTGTTAGCAGATACACAAAAATTATAATATTTTCTTAGCATTATAAGCTAGCTTTGGGGAGCATTTTCATATTATGACCAGAAAATATCAAACTGGGTTTAAAATATATAATAGGCATGAGTTTATTCTAAGAAATACATAAAAATTAAAGATAAAATATGAAAGTAAAATGATGTTTTAAATTATAAAGAAAATGCAATATAAAATAACTGAAAATATTAATATATAAGATAAAAAATTTATAACAAATATGTTTAGTGAGACAAAGAGGTTATAATATTAAGGAAAAGTCATAACACAAAGTTTTATTATTCACCAAGCACATTTTATCAAAAATATATAAAACAAATTATTCAGCAATACAAAGAAACTAAATCAAGCAAAACTGCAATGTATATTATCAGCAGGGTTCTTTTCAAATATTTATAAAGTTACACATATATTTAAAATTTTTATCTACTACTAGCTGACTAATTATTCTTTTCTAGTATATACAATATTTTTTGATCATATACTTCATCTTATAAAGAGTTGCAGAGTTCAGGTTCTCATGAAATATGGTAATAGTAGGAATCAACAAAATCATGAATAACCAATAACAGTCTAATAAACAACCACCAGATAGAGTAGAAATACAATGATTATTAATATCAAATTAATTCATTTTATGAGAACCACACATCAGAATTTATGACATTCTTGCCTGGAGTTTTTTAATATCATTAAAAAGAACCTGAAATCTAACAATTAAAAATTAATTTAAGAAAGTGAAAGACCAAAATTATATTCCTGTAAAAGCTCAACTATTTCAGGCTTTGACCTATCTAGTATCTATCTTAAGGTCATACAAAGAAATCAAGGGAAAGCCTGGCAAGGATTCAGGCCTATTTCTGGCAATTTCCAGTCACGTACAAGAGCATGAGTCAAACTGCCAAGGTCCCTTGAGACCAATCAGCAGATCCTCAGTCAGGAATGCAAAGAGATCTCTGTCTAGTGTGGGAACAGTTATGGCAGGATCTTATATTGGCTGGTCCAATATGACACAGAGACTTGGTTCCTTACCAGTTTTTCTTAAAGTTTCCTTCAAACCCTACTGGCCTTGTTAATCATAGACAGGGATTTGTGAGAAGCAGCCGCGTTCAGAGGTGGGGTGCAGAAAAGGAACCACTGCTGGGATTTGGGGATGAGATTGTTGTGAAGGAGCTGCCACCATTTTCACTGCATTGTCAGTGCAAGTACAGTTTGGCTGTTCCTCAGCTGACTGATGATGGTGCAGGATAGTAGCTGCAAGGAAGTGCAAGTAGTACTTCTCAACTGATTGATGGTACAGGAAATGTAATGGTGTGGGTTGTGCATTGCCAGAATACATCTCAGGAGCCAGTAGCGCTTTTAACCTATCTCCATTCCACTGACCATGATAAGCTTTATTTGTTTCCACATCTCTGGCCACACTCTAAAGGTCATCTTTTGAATAGCACAAAGTCTCTTGGGACTATAGGTGGTTTAGTATTTCACCTTCCTGGGCCCAAAGACGAGTTGGGAAACTCAACAGACAACATAGTGATGAACTGAGGTAGCCATTTAGATTAACATTCCACAGGAAGGTGGGATACAGAAGCAGAACGTTGTCTTGTGGCTAGTTGGAAATTTAAAATCACAACACCAGAGCATCAGCATTCTCTTCTTTGCTCTGCCTGGAGCTCCCTGAATTGAGGACACAGTCTTTATAGGTCATCACGCCATGTGGGGAGGTGTGAAGTTGGCCTCCATTACCAGACCTGTGCTCCAGGGAATGCTCAGTCTTAAGCTTACATAAGGAAGAGTCATCCCTTTTTGAATAGCATATTGATGAAATATGGCCGAAACATGTACCAGGTACCTGGGTACCAAGAGGAAGTGTCCTGTGTTAGGCTTGAAGACTCCCTCTACTGCAGTTACCACTTTGAATAGTCCATTTGAGAAAATGGTAGAAAAATGGTCCCAGGCAGAGAATCCCAATCACACTATTAAAAAGTCAATGCCCGGAACCCCAACATGTCTTATCTATGATGGATATGCCAGTCCACAGAACTCTTTTTTTTTATTGAATCACTGTGACATACAGTTACAATGTTTTCATAATTGAGTTTCAGTCATAAGATGATCAAACACTCATCTCTCCACCAGTGTACATTTTCCACCACAAATGTTTCCAGTATTCTCCACACCACCCCCACCTGACCTCACCCCCTGCTTCTGTGGCAGACAATTTCCTTCTTACTCTCTCTCTACTATTGGGCAATATAGTTTGCAATACAGATACTGAGAGGTCATCATGTTTGGTCCTTTATCTATTTTCAGCACCCATCTCCCATCCCTATGATCCCTCCTACCATCATTGACTTAGTGATCCCTGCTCTATCTCAGTTACCTCACAGAAGAGCTTTTAACTCTTACAGAACTCGTCCACTCAATCTTCACTAAGAAATGCCAACTCACAAAATTTACAGAAAAAATACCTCCAGCCTTCACTTACCATCTACAAAACTACAATCCACAATGGAACTGGCAAGCCACAGTGAAACAGGTAGTGCCAATTCCCTTTAATTTCCTAGCCGGGCTCTCCGAGAGGGGCGGAGGAATCGAACTCGGGTCGGCGACGTGAAAGGTGAACGCCCAACCGCTGTACTATCGCTCTAGCCCACTTATGTCCTCTAGTGATAAAAATTTGAATAAATACAAACAAAAATCATGCAGAGAGAATTATAAACAATTGCTGTGTGTATACATGCATCTTAGTGTGTTATAGTTTTCATATTCTTTGGTCCACCAACCATACAAAAACTATAGGTCTAATGAAAAAAAACTGAAGTTGTAAAAGTACTTTAGTCATCATAGATTATAGAATAATCTTCAGAGAGAAACTTGGAGGTCTAGTTCTATGCTAGGTAAAGTTAAGGTGATGTATCACTCTAGACTTATTTAGTAGTTTCTAAGGAAAACTCATGCATATTTTAAGGGGTATGGGTGGGCATGAACAGTTTTCAACCATTACATATCCAGAAAACGACAAAGAGATGCCATTAGGGGCATAATTTTTAGTATGGTAATGAGAAAAATGACTAAAGTTTAGGAAGTTTACATTGCACAGTCTCTATTGATGAGTATTGTCTAGACAAAAATCTGGAGTCTTTATGTCTTTTACAGTATTTGAAAGGCTCTTTGTCCAATTATTGGTAAAGAATGTAACACGGTTGAAGAGGAAGGCCTTCTCCAAATTGAGACGAACCATCTTTGGTCGAGGGTGCACGAGTAGCTGCGCTCCCCTGCTAGAACCTCCAAACAAGCTCTCAAGAATGTACCAAGGTGACTTCTTCAAGAGAGGGGTCATCGTATACTCCAAACTTCACGACACAGACCTGTCTTAATTCCAGATACTTTTTAAGTCTAGCAAGGAAGAGGGGAAGAATAATGCTACAAAACATCTTCATTGTTTAATTATATCATATGGTGTTTTGATTTTTAGGGTTTTTGTTTGATTTTGCAATTTTCATTTTGTTTTCTTTAATGATTGTGCCAATTCACATTTTCAAGAATAATATGCAGGTATTTTTTTGGATCACAACCTCTCAAACAATTATTTGTAATTTTAACAAATCATTATCAAAATGTGAGATGACATCTTATAGTTGTTTTGAGTGCATTCCCCTAACAATAAAAGATGATGATATTTTCAGTTGACTGTTGACTGTATATCTGTTTTGGAGAAGTGTTTATTCAGATTCTCTGAACATTTTATTTTGATTTTTTTGTGAACTTTTTTGTTGCTATTTCATTATTTAAATTATTTATATTTTTAATATTAATCCCTACTCAGAAGCATGAGATAAAACTGACTTTTCATTAAATAAGACAACATTATATTTCAGTGATAATTTCTTTTGCTGTGCAGAAGTGTTTTAGTTTAATGTAGTTTTGTCTTGTTTTTCTTGTCTTTGGAGTGCAATTTTCTAAGACATCTTATCACACCAAAGTTAAGCATGTTTTTTATGTTGTCTTCTATGTATTTTATGGTTCCAGGTCTTTACTGTTGAATTAATTTGTGTGTATGACATTAGCGAGTGGTCCAGTTCCTTCTTTTTATTTATTTGTTTTTTTATTTATCTATTGGCCTGTGGTAATCTAGTATTTCAAATTTAATATATTTATAGGGCTTTTATGCTTTATTTTATACCTTTGGCTCCTTTGTTGTAAATTAGTCTATATATGTGTACTTTTATTTCTAAGCATTCTATTGTTCCACTTTGTGTGTGTGTGTGTGTGTGTGTGTGTGTGTGTTTACTTAGTCCTTTGGCTAGCAAATGATCATTCTGCAGTAGAGTAGGAAATTAGGGAGCAGATGTCTCCACTTTCATTCTTTTTCTCTGCATTATTTCGACTACTCTAGACTTTTATGGCTTCGAACTTTTATGATTGTTTATTTTATTCATGTGAACAATGACTTTCATTGCAATATGGTTCAAAATAAAAAAGAATTAGAAACAACCTAAGTCAAGGTCATGTGTTATGGTACTTGTCATGCATACAACTGACTTTAGTAAAATCATAGCAACCTTATATGGTCCCACAAACACTGCCAGGAGTGATCCCTGTGTGGAATCAGGAGTAAGACTTAAGGGGCTGGAGCAATAGTACAGTGGGCAGGGCACCTGCCAATTGCTTATTCTAGGATAAAATATTTATGAAAACTTTATAAATATCTTTTATTTCTAAGTCCATGTTCTTATTATTTTCTTTGGAAAAGAATTGTAGTCTAAAATTCCTATATTGTCTTCTGATCACTGCCAGGTATAAGCCTGGAGTAACACCTGAACATTGCTGGGTGTGCCCCCCCACCAAAAATGAATAAGCCTTACTGTGTGCCCCTCACCCCCCAAACCCCAAAAGAAACAAACTAAATGTCTACTTATTGAGCAAAGATGATGTAGTTGATTAAAATAAATACTACTTAGATGTAAAAGGTGAAATTTCATCGTTTCCAACAACATGGTTGACATTAAAGAATAATCACTGTATCACTGTCATCTCATTGTTCATCTATTTGCTCAAGCAGGCACCAGTAACGTCGTCTCCATTCGTCCGTGCTGCGTGCTACTGTAGCCCGATGGCATACTGGGGGCTCTTTCAGGATCAGGGGAATGAGGACTGTCATTGTTACTGTTTTTGGCATATCAAGTACGCCATGGGTAGCTTGCCAGGCTCTACCATGAAAGAGTAATAAGCTAAGTGAAGTGAAAAAAATAAAGACAAACTGCATAGTTTTATTCATATGTGAAATATAGAGAAAAATGAATAAAAAGAACAAAATAAAAAGATTTTCAGACATTAAAAAAGCAATGATTATGAGGAAAATGGGGGATAGGTAAACTCATTTGTGAGGAGAGGCAGTTTGACTTTTGATATTACATAGTACATAGAGATGATGTTGATTTATGAAGGAGTTCACCTGAAACTTATGTAAATTTTATGAAATAAGTTTGCTCCAGTAAATCATTTTTGGAAGGTTGTGGTTCTGACTCGTGGATCTGAAGAGCTGCTGCTGGCTCTGTGCTCAGGGATAACTCCTGGCACCAGTGGTCACGTCACTTTATACAATGATACAGTGTCAAACGTGGAATGGCATCATGCAAAGCAAAAACCCCTCTACAGCCCTAATAACACATTTTGAAATAAAACTGCAAATCCAAACAGAAAATAAATTGCTAATTGTTTATCTAGGATAAAATATTTAAGAAAACTTTATAAGTATCTTTCCCCCCCAGTCATGTTATTATTATTTTAAGAAAGAATTGTAATCCAAAATTCCTCAAGCTTTATTGCATTTCTGGCATACACTCCAGTATCTTTTTGTTTTAATTTAAGCAAGAATGTTTATAATGATCTCCCGGAGGAGAAAAAAATAAATCTAACTCTAGAGTTGATTTTTTATTATTTTATTTATTTTTAAGAGTTGAATTTTTATTGTAGAAGACATTACAAAAACAAGGTTCAAAACAAATAGGTTTTAAAAGTGCCATCTGTCTATTTTGTCTCTGTCTCATTGTTGATCTACTCAATCAATAGTGTCTCACTTGTCAGTCAGAGCTGCAAAGCCCCTACCTTGCCAATGCAGGCAAGAAACTATAACACATCATCAGTCTTTGAAGTGGAACAAATATCCTATACTAACACAAGTGATTCAAAATGAGAAAGAATATATTAGAGCAGACTGTGGAGGCTGTCAATGAAGATATTTCACAGCAACCATTCACTCAAAACACAATGAACAGCTGCAGTGCTCTATGATCCAAATGACAAATACCTTTCCTAATAAATTTATATTTACAAAGTTAGGGAGGTCTATTTTAGACTTTGAATCATTTGAAATTGAAAATAATCCTAATTATAATAAAAGCTTATTTACATAATTGTTAATTTGAGTTGCATTTTTTCCTAAATTTTAGCTTCAGAAATCGACATGGTGCCAATGATAGATATAATTGTTATCAGTCTTATTGCTGGAGTTTCTTCAAGATTCAGTTTATCTTAAAAAGTCTTATGATACCAATACCTACTTCATAGGAATTCTAAGAATAAAATAATACAGCTAATATGCTTTCAAAAGAGTTGAGAGAAATGAGAGCAAACTGAATTTTTATTATATCTTGAAGGAATGCTTTGTACACATTTTAAGTAATTGAAAGAATATTTTATCTGCTATCTAACATCCAACATTCAAAAAGTTCTGCATAACTAGGTACTGCCTTTCAAGACACAATTTCCTTGCTACAATCTTTATAAAAATGTATTAAAGTAAAACAGACACAAAATTATTTATGAAACACTGCTCTTGAAGATCCAACTTATATTAAGAAAGCTGTATTACTATTATCTTGAGAGATTGCACAGAAAAAGCTAGTAAATTCTTTACATTTTTTACAATCAAGACTTTAAAATTCATACTAATTTCAGCATATAAAACTTATTATAAATGTTGCATGCATGCACTACTTTAATATCAGAGAATTGTTTGAAAAACAAATATTGTCAACTACAAATTTCATTAATTTTCCCCCCGTATGGTCTGCTCTGTTTATTTATATAAACAAACACACACACACATAACTTTTGATGCTAACAAATTATCAGGCACAAAAGGCAAAGCAGTAGAACTCCTGAGGCATTCCAGCAAAGGAGAGGCTTACTGTCATAATATTCTTATTTCTGTCACATATAAAGTGTCATGACGGTCTTATTTCTGTTACATATGAAGTGTCATGGCACTCATTCCTTAAACAATAAGGAAAATATGTTTTAGTTGCAACCCCAAAAGAAAGTTTATTTTCCAGGCTCATCATCATCATCATAAAATAGAAGAGAGCAAGAGAGTCTCTTGCCCGCATGCCTGGCTATCTTCCCCGGGGCCCCTCGGAGGGGATGGGCTCCAGCTTCCCTCCCCACCCTGAGCAGACCTCCCGGCAGCCAAAGACCACCAGAACCTAGCTACAGCCATGCCCAAGGCCCCTCTCCACATGTTTGGACAGGCCTCATGCATAAAGGTACTGGCAGAGGAACCCAGGTGTGTGTAATCCCATCAATGACCAACATCCAGAGAGAGACTTAAAAGCAAGCTCCCAGAAGATATCTTGTAGCCTACTTCTTCTGAGAGTTTCCTGCCCACATGGGACAGCCTTGCAAGCTTCTCATGTGTATTCACATCCTAAATCCAGTAACAAGCTGGATCTCATTCCCCTGACCCTGAAAGAGTCTCCAGTGCGACATCGTTGGGAAGGCCAAGTCGAGAGAGACTTCTAAGATCTCAGGGAAAGGACGAATGGAGAGGTTACTGAGCCCACTCAAGAAATCAACGATTAATGGGGATTTCGTGATTCGTGATCATCATCATCATCATCATCCCGTTGATCATCAAATTTGTTGAGTGGTCTCAGGAACCTCTCCATTCATCCTATCCCTGAGATTTTAGAAGCCTTTCTCTACTTGGCCTTCCCAACAATCCCGCATTGGAGGCTCTTTCAGAGTCAGGGGAATGAGATCCAGCTTGTTGCTGGCTTTGACATATGAATACGTCATGGGAGGCTTGCGAGGCTCTACCATGTGGGCAGGAGACTCTGAGTAGCTTGCCAGTTTCTCCCAGAGGGGGAATCTCTCAGCAATTTGGTATAAAACTATATTGACTGTCCTGCTTTCATATAAATAGATTAAAAACAAGCTCTTCCTTCGTAATTATTATGCAAATTACAGCCCACTCTGCTATCAGCTATTCCAGGAGACCACTGACCCCTTCCAGCACCCCCGCCCCCAGACTGTTTCCTTTGCTCAGCTACAGTGAGTACAGTAACTAAAGCTAGTTCGGTAATTGTATATGTTCAAAGTAGGCTCCTGAATTGGAACAAGCACTTGAATTTAGAGACAACTGTGCAACTATTTTAATCTTCCAACTACTTTTCACACATGTCCACAAAACCACCTATTTGCCCCCCCCCAATCTGTAGGGATGAAATCGAGATCATTATGCACTTGTGGTGTTCTGTAGATGCTAAAGAAAAATATCTATGGCACTATAGAGATGGCTAAGCTGGCTCAACATAGGCTTTGCACAGAGGTCCGAGTTCCATCCTTGAGCTCGAAGCCAGGTGTGGCCCCAACAACCAGCCCCCAACACACGCACACACACACACACACAAACACACAGAGGGAAAATGCATGAGATCATGCAGTTGTCTCTGCAAAAAGCCTTTATAATCAAATCCACACATCTTGCTGGAACAATCAGACGCACCAGCATCTCCCCTTGCTGGACAGAAACGCAGTTTTCCTTCCTCCAGTATTAGCTGCTTTAGGAGCCCTGAAACATGTAGGAGTCCCAGAATGCAGCACTAAAAGGGAGTGTTGTTAGGGCTCCAAGCTCCACGTAGTCTCTGTCTTAACTTATCATGAGAGTCAGCAGGCAACGGATAATGATTCTGAGGAAGGCATCAAGAGAATATCAGCAAACAGAGAAAAGACATACCTTGTTAATAAAAGCTCTTATCCCAAGGCATTCCCTCCCACCCCCCAAAATATACTTGGAGTGATTCTTCGCAGTAATCTGTGAGCTTTCTTTTTTTGGCTTTTTGGGTCACACTCAGTGATGCTCAGGGGTTACTCCCGACTCTGCACTCAGGAATGACTCCTGGGGCTGCTTGGGGGACCATATGGGACACCGGGATCCAACCTAGCTTTGCTGCGTGCAAGGCAAATGTCCCGTTTCTCAGCAGTCTGTGACTCACAGTCTTCACTATGAGAAGTATAATGGAGTTGGAAGGCATAGTCTTCAAAATAAGTGGTGTGCTCATAGAAGATACATGAATAAAACATGAAAGAAGCATCCAGCCTGTGTTCAGCAGAAACACATTACTTGGGTATATCTAGAAAAGTTAATTATCAGTCTTGACTAAGATGGCATCAAAATCCAATCCTATGTACTTGTATATATGCATATATACAAGTCACTCCTATGTACTTGTATATATGCAAGTTTATATTAACTTATTAAAATTAAAATATTACTTTTGAGCTATTTTGTGAATTAAGTCATTCTCAAGTAAATCTTTTGCTGTGCTTTTAGCACTTACAATTCTTATTTGATGTTTCAATAGTACAGGCTTCTTAGTGGTCTCTGTTCTGTAATAGCAGCCACATTCACAGTAGGACAGACGTCTTCTCTTTCTTGTTTATCTTGATGTCCCCAGAATTAAAAGTATCTGGCACAAAGAAGACACTAAGTATTTGTTACATTTTTAAAAAGTATTTATTTTATAATATGTATTATATATATATTATATTTCAAGTCCTTTCATTCTCACATCCACTATGTTTTAAGTCCATTGTTTTATTTATTTATTTATTAAAAAATTATTTATTTTTAATTAGTGAATCACCATGAGGGTACAGTTACAGATTTATACATTTTTGTGCTCATGTTACCCCCATACAAAGTTTGAGAACCCATCCCTTCACCATTGCCACCACCGGTACACCCAACATCCCTCCTACCCTCCCCAATCCCGTCTCCCCCCACCCCACCCTGCCACTGTGGCAGGGCATTTCCTTTTGTTCTCTCTCTCATTAGGTGTTGTGGTTCGCAATAGAGGTGTTGAGTGGCCACTGTGTTCAGTCTCTAGACCACATTCAGCCCGCATCACCCTTCCCCCGCATGGCCTCTGACCGCATTATACTTGGTGATCCCTTCTCTGAGTTGCCCTCTCCCCAGAATGTGAAGCCAGCTTCCAAGCCATGGAGTCAACCTCCTGGTACTTATTTCTACTATTCTTCTATTCTTGGGTGTTAGTCTCCTACTCTGTTATTCTATATTCCACAGATGAGTGCAATCTTTCTATGTCTGTCTCTCTCTTTCTGACTCATTTCACTGAGCATGATACTTAACATGCCGATCCACTTATACGCAAATTTCATGACCTCCTTTTTTCTAACAGCTGCATAGTATTCCATTGTATAGATGTACCAAAGTTTCTTCAACCAGTCATCTGTTCTCGGGCACTCGGGTTTTTTCCAGATTCTGGCTATTGTAAACAGTGCTGCAATGAACATATAAGTGCAGATGTCATTTTGACTATATTTTTTAGCTTCTCTGGGATATATTCCCAGAAGTGGTATTGCTGGGTCAAATGGGAGCTCAATATCAAATTTTTTGAGACTCGTCCATATTGTTTTCCAAAAGGGTTGAACCAGCCGGCATTCCCACCAGCAGTGTAGAAGGGTCCCTTTCTCCCCACATCCTCTCCAACAGCGGTTGCTTTTGTTCTTTTGGATGTGTCCTAGTCTCTGAGGTGTGAGGTGGTATCTCATGGTTGTTTTGATCTGCACCTCTCTGATGATTAGTGATGAAGAGCACTTTTTCATGTGCCTTTTGGCCATTCATATCTCTTCCTTGGGAAAGTTTCTGTTCATTTCTTCGGCCCATTTTCTGATAGGGTTGGATGTTTCCTTCTTGTAGAGTTCAACCAGCGCTTTATATACCATTGATATCAACCCCTTATCAGATGGGTATTGTGTAAATATCCTTTCCCATTCTGTAGAAAGTCTTTGTATTCTGGTCACTGTATCTTTTGCGGTGCAGAAGCTTTTTAGTTTAATGTAGTCCCATCTGTTGATCTCTGTTTCTACTAGATTGCTTAGTTCTGTGTCATCTTTGAAGATACCTTTATCTTCAATATCTGGAGGGTTTTGCCGACCTTGTCTTCAATGAACTTATGTTTGTGGTCTGATGTTGAGGTCTTTAATCCATTTTGATCTGACTTTTGTGCATGGTGACAGGTCGAGGACTAAGCCCATTCTTTTGCATGTGGTTGTCCAGTTGTTCCAGCACCATTTGTTAAAGAGGCTTTCCTTGCTCCACTTCACATCACTTGCTCCCTTATCAAAGATTAGATGATCATACATTTGGGGTTGTGTGTAGGGATATTCCACCCTGTTCCATTGGTCTGCTGCTCTGCCTTTGTTCCAGTACCATGCTGTTTTAATTGTTACTGCTTTGTAATAAAGTTTGAGGTTGGGGAGGGTGATGCCTCCCATCGTCTTTTTCCCAAGAATTGTTTTAGCTATCCGTGGACGTTTGTTGTTCCATATGAATTTTAGGATTGCTCGATCCGTTTCTTTGAAGAATGTCATGGGTATCCTTATAGGGATCGCGTTGAATCTGTATAATGCTTTGGGGAGTATTGCCATTTTTACAACATTGATTCTCCCTATCCACGAGCAGGGTATATGTTTCCATTTCCTCATGTCCTCTTTTATTTCATGGAGTAGCGTTTTATAGTTTTCTTTGAAGAGGTCTTTTACTTCCTTGGTTAAGCTGATTCAGAGGTACTTGATTTTCTGGGGCACGATTGTGAATGGGATTGCTTTTTTCATGTCCCTTTCCTCTGCCTCATTGTTTGTGTATAGGAAGGCCATGGATTTTTAGGTATTGATTTTTTAGCCTGCAACATTACTGTATAAGTCTATTGTTTCTAAGAGTTTCTTAGTAGAGGCTTTAGGCTTCTCTAGATATAGTATCATATCGTCTGCAAATAGTGAGAGTTTGATTTCTTCCTTTCCTCTCTGGATGCCCTTAATCTCTTTTTCTTGTCTAATAGCTATCGCAAGTACTTCCAGTACTATATTGAAGAGAAGTGGTGAGAGTGGGCATCCTAAGTCTATTGTTATATCAACTACAGATGAGAAAATTGAATAGACAAATGAATTTACCCAAGTGTAAATGTTGGAAGTAGCAAAGTCAATATATGATCCCAGGCAGACACTACCATTCATACTTCAACTTCTGTCCATAAGTGTATACATGTTATGTAAATAAGTGTACATTAATTTCTCCTTGAATATATAATGCATTGAATTATAACTAAATTCTATCAATAATTCAAACATCTTCCAACCATAGACAATGTAATAAAGGACATAATGATAATCCCATAAAACATCTGGTATTGTATTATTGCATATGTTTTCTTTGCAACCTCATTTATACTTGCTTTTCTATTACCAGGATTCCGTGAAATTTAACAAATGGAAAAGCATCACTTTTATTAGACATGTACACATTCATACATTTTCATAATGATTTTTATAAACATAAATTTGATTTTGTGATCCCACATTTTTGTTGTATGATATTTTGTGACTATTGTGTTTTACAATGTTTACTGACTTAATTTGGTTATTGCTATTATTGACAGCAAACTAAAATTTGAAGGATATTTCAATAAATGGTATGAAAGAAACATACTTGAATATTTGAAATTGTTAGCCAGAGCCACAATTTCATTCCCTTCCCCTTCTGTTGGTAATTGTTGCGATGATGGTGGTGCTTCTCAGGAGACTTTCTTAGTACTTTTAGTTGTGGATTATGCACATCTGCTTGCTAAGGGCCATATACCTGGTTGTAGTATTTGAACATACTTTTCAGTTGTGAATCTTGCACAATAGCAAACTGCGGCAGTACTAGTTATCAGAAACAGAAAAGTCTCTGGTCTCTGGCAACATGTTCAGCAGATGCAGATAGAACAACAGGTAGAATTCATAACCATAGACATTCATGGCCTCAACGGCTTGCAAGGAGAGTGATTTTTGCTTCTGAGTCATTCCTGTGGTGCAGTAGCTATCATATTTATAGAACCAACAATATTTTTTTCAAGAATTCTGTTAGTGAGATGTCATTGTTCTTTTCTTGCATTTCTATGTAAAGGATACAGACAGCTCCAGTCTTAAAAGCTATTTAATGTTAATTTGGGTGAAAAGGAAACAAAGGTTTTTTTTAGAACAGGTTAAAAAACTCAAAGCTGTATGAACTGTGTTTTAAAATTTTATTTATTAATTTTGGTAAAGGCAATAAATGAATAGTTTTTTTAATGATAACCCAATTTGGTAGTAAATAAACTTTGAAAATAATGTATAGTAGGAGTCAACCACAACTTCCTCATTGTCTGGAAGAAACATGAAAAGCCAGTTCAGAATCAGGAGGCAGGGGTTTGAAGGAAAATCAATAAAGAGGTGAACAGAGGATGTAGTCATTCAGCATTTCTGTCCTGAATACCCTTGAAAACCAAAGTTGTAGGAATAAGAAGATAGAGTTAGTCATCATTTTTATTTTCCCCTTAAAATTCAATTACAGGAAAAACTGCAGTATAATAACTAATAATCACAAAATTGGTCTTACATAGTGGCAATTTTTGCTTACTTCTAACATTCTTTTTAGAAATAGGGCTGCAGTTCTTGTCAGCTACTTCCTTGCATGTGTCTGACCTGGTGTTGATCCCTGGAATCCATATGGTCCCCCTGAGAGCTCTCAGGGCTCATGCTGAGCGCAGAAGTAGGAATAAGCCCTGAGCATTATGAGATGTTGTGCCACCCAAAATTAAAAAGTATATGTGATGAAATATTGCAGGATATTCACAATTATCTTGATGAAATATTTATAAAATTATAAAACAGAAAACAATGCCATAAAGAAACATTTGTATATTAATAGGAAAATTACAAACTTTAAAAGGCTCACATTTTAGCTTTACCTTCTGCCTACTGTCCACTGTTCTAGGTGAGGCTTGGCTCTGGCTAACATTACTGGGTCTAAAAGGGAACAAGAGGCTGAGCCCTTCCTGACTAAATCCAGGCAGCCTCCATACCTGATCTGCACCATATGAAGGGGTCCACACCACAGCTCCTGAGGGCACTGCCCCTTGACAGATTTGCTCAACATGCTGCTCAGTTATTCTTTGTGTCATTTTGTGGTGAAGAATGGCAGACAAGAATGAGAGAAACCCTAGGCAATTTCCTCAGCATCTTCTAAGAAGTATAACTACCAAGACTCATTATCAGTATGGCTAGGACACTAGAAAACCATGGGGAAAATGTGTGGAAGCCCACAAAATTCAATGAATGAAAACAATACTATTGAAGACATAAACAATACCAGTAAATCCTCAGATAATGTCTTTAGTGACACCCTGATGACGATGCTTAATGAACTCAAAGAAACAACGGCACAGATTGTCAGTGAAGCACAAGAAATTATGAGTCAAAATGAGAAAAAAACCCTATAATCAGAAATAACAGAAATGAAGAACAGAGTTGGTGATATACAAAGCTCTATAGAAGCTCTGTATAGCAGAATAACAGAAGCTGAGCATAAGTTCAAGTAACTCCAAGATGAGGAGAAAACTGCTAAGAAACAAATCTGAAAAGAAAATAATCTGAAGAGAAACAAATAGCACCCCAGAGAACTATGGGATGTGTTCAAGTGGAGCAATATAAGAATCTTCAGAGTCCCTGAAGATAGGAAGGCAAATGTGATGAAAAAACAGCAGTTAAAGAAATCATCAGTAAGAATTTTCTAGAGTTAAGGATTACAGGCATTGAGTCCCAAGAGGCCTGAGTGGTCCCAACAAAAATAGACTCAACTAGGAAAACTCCTAGACACACTGTACTCTATCCAAAGATAGAGAAGAGTAAGATCTTCTCCTCTATCCAAAGATAGAGAAGAGTAAAAGCAGCAAGATCAAAAAAGAAACTTACATACGTATAAAGGAAAATTCATAATATATATATAGCAGATATATCAAATAAAACTCTGAGACAGAAGATTATGGAGATAGTACAAAAACAAAATGAACACCTCACTATGATAATATAATCCACCTTGATTATCACTTAGATTGGAATGAGCAATATAGTGTTTCATGTACAGGCAACAACTTAGGGAATTCATAGCCTTGAAATCAATTTTGCAAGAAGCACTGGAAGAGTTTCTCTTAACAACATGTGGCATTGAGTATGGCACTCACAGTTCATATAATTGACCTTAATCAAGAAAAGTATGTTTACTCTTAGTTACTAAGAGATTTTATACATTTCTAATAATGAATCAGCATCTCATTTATATTGGTTAAAGTCACTTAGCAATTAGTTGTCACAAATTGCGTTTTATTGATTGATTTTCCGATAATCCAATTGCATATTATTTGAGATTTTTTGGAAGAAGTAATATGAAATAAATTTGTTACATGTCTGTCAAGGGGCAGACTGGTGTATGGGAGGGATCTTGGGAGCATTGATGGAAGAAAGGCGACACTGTTGGTGGGATAGGTGTTGATACACTGTATACCTGAAACAACTTTATTATGAACAACTTTGTAAATCATAGTGTCTCCATAAAAATTAAAAGAAACAAGAAAAGTATGTTTACTCTTAGCTTACTAAAGGATTTTATACATTTTTACAGCTCCAATAATGAATTAGCATCTCACTTATATCGGTTAAAATCACTTAGCAATTAATCATCATGAATTGCCTTTTATAGGCAGTTCACAATTTATAAACCTATGTGATTTAATATGTTTCAGTGCTCCAGTATCTTGGTCAAGATCATCACTGTCATCCCGTTTCTCATTGATTTCCTCGAGTGGGCACCAGTAATGTCTCCATTTTAAGACTTGTTGTTATTGTTTTTGGCATATTGAATATGCCATGGGTAGCTTGCCAGACTCTGCCATGCAGTGGGATACTCTCAGTAGCTTGCTGGGCTCTCCGAGAGGGACAGAAGAATTGAGCCCGGGTCGGCCGTGTGCAAGGAAAATGCCCTACCCGCTGTACTAGGTATATAATGGTATAAGAAAAATTTGTTAGTATCATAATCTCTAGAAGATTTGAAATTTAGTTTTATAAATGGGAACAACATGAAACACTGGAGTATAAATTATTCTTTTATAGTTCAGGTTTTTTATTCCTGAACTCCTACTCAAACTGCCAGATAAGGAATAAATAGCCAACATTGTGATCAAATTAACAAACATTATCTTGAAGCTTTTAAAAAAAGCTTAACTACTTAAACATAGCAACAAATATACTACCTTTCCCTTGTGATCTTTTTGCCATATTTGTCCACTTAACATGTAAGATGGGAGATCAATGAGGTTGTCCATTTGGCCTTGGTTGAAAACACTCCAGTGCAACATTGTTATTTATCTTTGCAGTCATTTAAATTCAATTTGTTAGCCAGTTTTGTGATTCCACTTTATATTTTATGGAGTTGATAAGATTCCTGAACCGCTTTCAGAATCATTTGTCTTGTATGCAGAAGAAAGCTTTAATTAAACCTTCAGTATCTATGCAAGAAAAATGCCATAAAAATCAAGCTTCCCAAGTAAATTTTGCAAAAGAAGAGGAATGGAGAAGATGAATCAATAGAATTTTGTGTTTCTGCAACTCATAATTATAAATGATCTGAAATCCAATTTTCTTTTATTATACAATCTGTTGAATATGGAAGTATCTGCCATCTAGTGGCAGACTTAGGCTACTACAGGAGGAAGTAACTGGAGGAACATTGTAGTAGGGTAAAATATTGGTCATTATAATTATTCTACAGCTTTTATACTAAAAGTAAGAAAATAATAGACTTAGCACTGTAGCACTGTCATCCCGTTAATTGATTTGCTCGAGCAGGCACCAGTAAGTCTCCATTGTGAGACTTCTCAATGTTTTTGCCACATCAAATATGCCACGGGTACCTTGCCGGATTCTCAGAGAGGGACGGAAGAATCAAACCCAGGTTGGCCATGTGCAAGGCAAACGCCCTACCCACTGTGCTATTGCTCCACTCCCTAGACTTATTAAAAATTATTAATTTTATGTCAACTTTTGTCTAATAATATTTTATCTCTTTAGTATAGGTGTCTTCAAAATAAAGGCAAAAAATAAAACAAAAAGAAAAAAAGAGAAAAACACAGTGACATGTTTACCTTACACAACAGAAAATATAAATTGTATATAACTCATTTATATTTCTTACATTATTTCATACCTAGGGCGATTCTATCTAATCATTGAACAAATGCTAACTTATTCTTACTTGAAATACAGTTAGAATAAATCTACTCTAGTTCAATGGAAATATCCAGAAAAATTAATGCATAAATATCAATTACTTTTATTAGAACCAAATTATTATATAACCAACTATCTATTCAGCAGAATTAACTTTAGATGGTCTCAATGCCAAAGGCAATAGTCAATTTTCTGTTCTCATTTTACTCAATTTTCAGTAACATTTGACACAGATGACAGATTCCTCACTCCTTCTGGAAGGAAGCACTTTCATTATTTGGCTTCCAACACTCCACATTTTTTCCATCAGGGATAGCTATATCATTTGTGATATCAGATCAAGATAAAAATTATGATCTCCTTGTGAGAAGTTTCAGAAAAAATATCTATAATATTAAATCATAAAGACTTTTCTTTCATCTAATGCCCCATCAACTCATTACAGTGTTGTTATTTTAAAATTTGCTTTAATTAGTTTAATTAGTCAAGAAAACTAAATCATCAGCAAAATATTTTACTGTTCATATTATGTAATTCCATAATTAAATGAAAATAGGGATAATTAACGTGTATGTATTATGTAATAATTTTAAGCTCATATATTAAGTTTTTCCTAAAATAATAGAATTGTCGCACAAAACAAAGTCATTTATATTTCAGTTCTTGATATTCATATATTCTATTAAGACTCTTTGCCTTTGACTATTAATGAAGGACTGAAGGAAGGACTGAAAGGAATTGATTCCTTTTTCCTTTTCTAGTATGTTTTTATATTCAGTATAAATGGCTGACTAAAATTAAAATGACACAAGCAAAAAAAAAGATACGCTAGAATTCCTTGGTTATTTGTGTTTCTTATAAAACTATTGCCTTTTTGCTCTACAAGCTAATTCTTGTTTGAATGGAAAAATATGACTTCAAAAGTCTGTCAGCGAAAACATCACCCTTTGCTCTCTTGTAGGTATAAGGTATATACCTGAATTACATTCGTTGCTAAACATGACATTGTAACAACATTAATCGTACATAAAAAATTTTAATATAATCATGACAAATTTTAGAAACAAGTACTTAGATTTCAGATTGGAGCAATTATTACATATTAATAAAACTCTCATTATAACAGATGTTTAATAAGTAGATGAATTAACATATTTTGCTTATAATCAGAGTCCACAAAATTAATGAAATAGCTGTTTTATTATGAATAGATTCAGAGAGTTGGAAAGTAGATTCAGGAACTAAGATAAATGAACAAGTTGTCAAATACAGTTAAATATAGCTATAATAAAAACTTGTTTTATTTATTTGTTTATATTAAAGTAATCTCTCTGAATTACTGCTACTACACATTGAATTACACAAATCCAGGAATCATCATTTCATTTTGGGTTAAGTTCAATAGACATTTATTGTACAGCTCACATCTGTGACAGGAACTATAGTAGGCCTTGGAACATAATCATGCATAAAAGATATTTATTGCCTCTGAGACTCACAGCTTTTAGTGGGAAAGCTAACAAGCATGCTCTTTTTAGAAAAAAATATAATGCAACAATCAAAGAAGATATCAAAGAAGATAATCAAAGTAAGGGAGCAATGTGACTATGTTATCTTGAACAATAAATAGAATTGAGGTAGGATAAGGATTAGGTAACAGTATTATTTGAAAAGGGAAACAATGTGATAAAACATATGGCTCTTGGAAATAAATATTCAAAACAAATAAACACGATAGACATATCACTGGGGATAGAAGAGAGAGTACCATTAGAAGAACTTTTTTGAGTTACCTGTAAGACAAATCCCACAAACCTTTGTGCTTCATTCTGAAAATATTAGATCTTATACTGGAAGCAGTCAGGAGCTACTAAAAGGTTTATGGAAGGAAATAAAAGGGGATTGAAATAACAGATGAAGCCTTGCTTCACATGCTTTCAAGTTCACATAAATTATTTGGGAGTCTCCTTAACTCTAAATTCCAACTTAGAATGTCTGATGACACCTAAGTATTTATTTAGTATTTATATACCTAAGTATGTATTTCCATCAAGTCATAGGTGAGATACTGAATGTTTACTTGTCAGTAGATCACACTTTGAATAGCAATCATTTAATGAAAGTTCATTTGGGAAGACTAATAGGACAAACATGGTAGTTTAGTTGAGAGGCAAGGTAAACCTATACCAAGTAGTAACAGCTTCTAAAGATATTTGAGGAGCAAAAATGTATTTTTCCCAGGATATTTAATGAAAAATATTCAAGCATCAAAAAGTTTGAAGTATTTTTACAGTGGCCCAATCCATATACCCATTACCTAATTTTATAATTAATATTTTAATTATCATCTACCAGCCATTTTTTTCTTGAGGTCATCAACCCACAGACATTTTTTCATAACATAGAGAGGTAACTTAAAAACATTTTAAAATTATAATATATGTAATAGAGTTATAATACTACTAAAGTGATGCTATTGATGTGCAAAGTTATGGCAACTCAGCACCACCAAAGTTCTCATGATCCTCCATGTTTACCTATGGTCTAATATTTAATTTTTAATTAACTTTAGGCCTCTAGGGCATTGGGAGTTGTGAGAATTAAAAATAAGATTATTTTATACTTAAGAAGAAACCTAAAATTCGTTCAATACATTGTTCTTGAACTAATATATTTTAGTTACACATATTAAATGGTGAAAGTTAAAGGGTAATTATGAGAAATACTAATAAACAGGGAAATAAAATAAATCAAACAAAAGTCAGGAGGAAAAAATAGTGAAAAAATAAAAGACTTTCATAGGAGGTATAACTCTGTGCTTCTTTGTAAAGCTCTATATTGTGACAGAATCATAGCCAAACTTTACTTATTAATGACCAGATAGTATTTTTGTTTTGGTTTGTTCCAACTACTTAATTCTGCCATTTGTAGCACACACACAGACAATATGTTCAAACAAACAAAACCCCACAAAAGTTACCAAAACTTTGAAAACTTACCCAAAAAAGCAGACAGCCATCTGAACTTTCCAACTATTTTGTTGACCTCTGCCATAAAGGAAGAATCAACAAAAGAAGACAGTAAATTTCTCTAACTGCCACATATGTCTGTCATTTATTGTACTTTGTTACTGCTGTTTTCATTTTGTTTTGTTTTTATTACCCTTTAAAAATATAAAGCCAGTCTTCACTTCAGGCCCTACAAATTTAACTGTAGAGCAGATTTTATCAGTGAGTGGTAGCTTGTTTGGCCTTTTGTTTAGCTTCTACTATTCTGTGTAATCTGATTCCAATATGATGGGATGAATTTTGCATCCTGAAAGAAATAAGTAATTAACACAGAGCAGAATAATTTTTGACTAAAAAATTTCATGCAAATTCTGTTTCATAGTTTTTACTGAATTCTTACATTTAATAGAAAAGAGTTTGGTCTCTATTTGCAAATTAAGTTTAGTATTCTCAATTTAAGAATTCATCTAGCCTATAAATTTCCACTTAAATACATTATAAGATATTACCAGCCTATCAGCCTATTCACTGGGTTTAGAAACAAATTAAACTAAATTCATTATTTTACTTTTTTGGGGGATGGCAAAGCTGGCAGTCTTAAGGCTTACTCTTGCCTTCATGCTCAGGAATTACTCCTGGTGATTCTCAAAGTACCATATGTGGTGCCAGATACTAAATTCTGTAGGTAGGCTGTGTGCAAATCAAGCATTTAACACACTGTACCACACCTTCAACTTTGAATTCACCTTTATAAAAATATGTATCCTTTGAAAATTTACAGAACTCTTATTTTACAAGATACTTTCAATCTTCCAACGGTGGGTAGTGGAGTGACATCTTCCAGCACCTTTGAGTCTGATATATTTATAAACCCTTACATTCCCTTATACTTTGACTAATACCTGATTATTTTTATTGCACACTTCTCCTCCTTGGATACAAATTATTTGTCTGAAAAAACATCTCTTTCAAAACTTCAATTTAATATGGTATTTCCTATTGTACACATACACTGACCTTACTGATAAATTTCAACTTTGGCAAGTCAAAACTTATTGAGACAATTCTCAAAAACCATGGCACTGAAATGAGATTGAACCTACGGCTATCTAGGAAGTGAAAAGTTGGACTCCCAAGCCTATATAATAACTTGCAAATTTCTAAGCTTATGGACATTTACCCAGAAAGTTGAAGTAGGTATATATATATAGAAGTGGGGTAGGGGCTAAAAATGCGTTCTCGAAAAGTAGTAAAGATAAGATCTAAAGAGGTTACTGTGTCTTTAGCTCTAAACTTAGTCAAATACGTTATGGCCTAACCCTTTTTGGGGACTCAGGAACTGAGGTCAATAAGATTTCAACTAGTGCTTATGCTGACCCCGGGGAAGTCTGGACCTCTGCAGTAGGGGGAAAACTTTAGCAGAAAAACAAACAAACATACACACAAAAGAAATTGATAGTACGAAGGAAAAATACCAAAAGTTTAAAGTTCTTCCGTTTGACAGTATCTTAGTAACAGACTCTTATCTATATAGAAGGCCCCCACCTGGAGTGGCTTGGGAGATACATAAAACCAATTCTGCAAAGGCAAGTGGCAATGTTCTCCATTCTGGACTGGAGTCGTCCATACCTTGCCTGAGATGTGTACTCTCAGTCTCTCCCCTTTGGAAAAGCTTTCATGCTCTCTTGAACATGTTACTATGGGACAACCTGACGGCAATGTTCCTGGAAAACCTACGCAGAGATAAAGATTGATCTTCCTGGGGTTGGAGCGATAGCACAGCAGTAGGGCTGTGCACGAGGCCTACCCAAGTTCAACCCAGGCATCCCATATGGTCCCCCAAGTACTGCCAGGATTAATTCCTGAGTGAAGAGCCAGGAGTAACCCCTGTGCATCACCAGGTGTGACCCAAAAAGAAACAAAATTTGATCTTCCTTTCATGCAAAGAGTAATTCCTCACTCCAGTCTTTGTTCTATGCGTCCTGGCGAAATTGGGCCTCAGGAATCATTTTTCCATTTGTGGTAGATCAAGTGGGACCCAGGTACTGTTTGGCAGTGAGATCTAAGGTCTGTACTGGGAAGGTTCTCAAAGCTGAGTCTGATCATTTCAGAACTTTTTCAGGCACTTTCCCAGGTGATTGAGATAGAAAGAAAGGGAAATGGTAGACTTCCCCTCTTTCCAGTTTGCCATCTCTTTTCTCCCCATTTCATATAAATCACCTGCAGCAAAATATACACTGCTGATATTGTTAATATTGTTACAATTTTATTTTTTTTGAAAATTTTTTTAACTAATTTTTTTATTGAATCACCATGTGGAAAATTACAGAGTTCTCAGGCTTATGTCTCAGTTATACAATATTCAAACACCCATTCCTTCACCAGTGCCCATATTCCACCACCAAAAACCCCAGTATACCTACCGCCCCTGCCCCCCCACCCCCAACTGCATAACTGATGAATTTCACTTCATTTTCTCTTTACCTTGATTACATTCCATATTTCAACACAAAACTCACTATTATTGTTGGAGTTTTCCCCCAAGAAAGACAGCCCTACTACCAAGGAAGCTTTTGATAATTAGTTCTTCATTGCAGAGAATGAAGAGATATGTAGTCCCACTGCTCCAAGTACATAACTTTGTTCCCCCTTTTTCCTTTTCCTTTCCCCCCATCCCCCTTCCCGCGCCTCATAGTATGGTGGACGCCATGCCTCGTTTCTCCCCGAAAATGGGAAACAACCGGGAAAGAGGGATATTTCCTCTTCTCGGCCAGCGTGGGGCTGAGGCTTAGTTCACAGTCCAGAGAAATGGCTGCTACTCTGATTACCTTCAATATTTCAACAAAAAAACTCAATGTTATTATTTGGAGTTTCCCCCCCCCAACTCAGACCTGCTAAAAAGGAACCGTTTCACATTGCTGACAATTAAGAGATGTTAAGTCGGATTTCTGTATAAAGTCCAGGGAAAATTCTGCCAGAAATTGCATAGCCCATCTTACAGTCCCAGCGCATTGCTGGGTGTCAAAATGTGTTAGAAGGTCTCTGGAGTCAAAGTCTTTAGGCGCAGAGGGTCCGTTTCGCTCTCAGCAGCTCCGGATTTATCTGGGCCGAGGGCGTGCCGGTTACACCCACTTCCCATGATTCCCTAGGAGCCCCAAGTGTAAAAACCGTATACCTCTGGGTTAGGAGTCTTAGAAGATGGCTCCTGCCATGTGGATATTGCTGCTGCCACCATTTTCCATGCAGAAAGACAGGGTGGGGAGGAAAGATCCATCCCCGGGCAGCGCGGAGTTGTAGCCCAGCTCACAGTCCCAGTGCATTGCTGTAAGAAGCTGCGCTGGATGCTAAAATGTGTTAGAAGGTCTCTGGAATCAAAGTCTTTAGGTACAGAGGGTCCACAATTTTATTTTTTTAATTAACTCATGCTATTTATGAAGTATCTGTGCATGGGTTCTGATTGGGTTGTATTTGGCTCCTGCTGTTACATTGCTGGATTGAGTTACTTAACCATGGAAAACCACAAAGACTTTGAAATCTAAAGGTCACTCTGTAAGAACAAGGTGCCAAATTAAAACCCCTAGATATAACCTGGACCTGCCTCTGAGACAGGAATTTATAAAAACTTGCTGCAGAGGCACCATTCTGAGAAACCACTGTACTGCCATCACAGAGGGTCTTGGTTTCTCCCACAAAAGTGGCTTTGTTCCCGTTGGAGAAATATGCCAGATTTTTCATGAGTGCATCTTTGCCATCTAATTACTTCTACATCACAAAATAAGAGTCTATCAGTTATGGGGATCATCCCATGAACAAAATTTGCAATGTTAATGGATCTTAGATACACAATAATGAGACAATGAATTTAGGTTCAAAGGACACTATACCGTATTATTACATTTTTTCATTACATTCTGGGAAACAGAATATTTTAAGTATAGAAGACACCTACAGCAAAAAGAAGTATGTGTGTGTGGGGGGGGGACAGGCTAGAATAGCTCAAAGGAAAAATTGAACACTGATAGAACTGATTTCTTCTTGATTATGGTATTGTTTATATAATGATCACTGTATCACTGTCATCCCGTTGTTCATCAATTTACTCAAGCAGGCACCAGTAACATCTCTATTACATTCAGTCCTGAGATTTTAGATTTTATATAATGATGAGTTTCAAAATTTACAGAAGAGCCAAAATATATATTATGAATTATACCTTAATAATCTTGAGTTAAATTCTAGCAAGGTGTTATTTGTCTATTTATCATCTTAAATATTTACTTTGTTAAAGAAATTTTTGTTGAACACACTCCCTAAATATACAACTTTTTATGCAAACATACTATTTAAACTGTTTTAAAAATTTAAATTGTATCCATATCTAAAGAAATACATCAATGCTTTCACTCTAATTTGCTGAAAAAACATTTTATAATGGTGTTTGAATTTGTTGAATTTTTCTGCATCTATTGATTTGATGGTATTGATTTGATTATGACGTTATTGCTGTCATACCCAGAGACTGCCCCCGGTTCTGTGTAATTCCATCAATGGCCAACATCCAGAGACTATAAAGCCAAGTTCCTGAAGTGTGGGGCTGCACTGAGGCCTCGCAACATCTAATAGCCTAGTTCTCCCTCTTGGAGAATCTGACAAGCTACCAAGAGTCTATTGCCCACTTGGCAGAGCCTGGCAAGCTCCCCGTAGTGTATTCATATCGAAAATACAGTAACAGATAACCTTTCGGAGAGTCTGGCAAGCTACTAAAAGTATCCCGCCTGCACAGGAGAGTCTGTCAAGCTACCTGTGGCATATTCCATATGCCAAAAACAGTAACAATAGGTCTCATTCCCCTGACCCTGAAAGAGCCTCCAATCACTGAGAAAGACAAGGAGAGGCTGCTAAAATCTCAGGGCTGAGTGTAATAGAGACATTACTGGTGTCTGCTTGAGTAAATCGATAAATAATGGGATGACAGTGATACACTGATAGTGATTGATTTGATCACATGATTTCCCTTTACCCTATTGATGTGATGGATTACACTGATTGACCATTGAATGTTGTATTGTTTCCTGCCTGGGATAAATCACATGTGGTTTTAATATATAATTTTCTTATATGTTTCATTTGATTTTCTAATATTTTGTGAGAACTTTCACATATATTCATAAGAGATATCGACTTATAATTTTATGTCTTATAATATTTTCACCTGATCTTAGCATTGCAAAATGTTGACCTCAAGAATGAATTAGAGGGTATTTCCTCTAGGATTTTGTAGTCTGAAAGATATCGTATAAGTTAGTGTAATCTTTTCTTTAAACGGTTGAAACAATTCACTAGACAATTCATTTAGGTCTTATGTTTCTGGTTTTGGAAAGATATTAAATTTCTTTAAAAAGTTAACTTCTATTGTGTGAATTTTGAAAGACTGTGTCTAAATCTACTAATCTGTATCACTGTATCACTATATTACTGCCATCCCGTTTTTTCATCATTTGCTCAAGTGGGCGCCAGTAATGTCTCCATTCGTCCCTGTCGTGTGCTAGTGTAGCAAGATGGCATATTGGGGGCTCTTTCAGAATCAGGGGAATGAGGGCTGTCCTTGTTACTGTTTTTGGCAGATCATGTATGCCATGGGTAGCTTGCCAGGCTCTGCCATGCCGATTCTATTAATCTATTAATCTAGGTTATCAAATTTGTGAGCTCAAAGTTTATATTATTTTATTAATTTTTAGTGCACATGAAATTTGTAATGATGTCTTTTCTTTCATTTGACATTAGCAATTCACTTTCTTAGTCTGAATATATATTTTTTTCTCATTTTTCTTTTCACTTCCCTTCACTTTGATGTCCTTTTGTCACTGTTGTAATACATACGAGGACTCACACTCTGCTGTGCACATGTAGTTGATTTCATTGCTGATCATACCAAAGGATGCAGAGTGATGGGGATCAAATTCATGACCCCACATATACTTGGTAGATCTCAACCACTGAGGCATATTCCAAAGGAATGTGATTTTTACTTCATTGACCTAAAATTTTTCTCTTTTCTAATTTTATTTTTTTAATTTCTTTTAACTCATTTTTTTTCTGGATTATTTGGTTCCTAACACACAGCTCAGCATGCCAGACATGGAACTCTAAGTATGATCCCTGCTGGAACTCTACATGTGATTCCTGATGGACATCGCTGGCTGTTTTGCAAGATTCAGACAGAGTGACATCGACAGGGCATAGAGAAACCACAGCGGCGGTTGCAGTGTCTCCGCCTGCCCCAGCCAGACCAAGTCGCAGCACCATCGGAATAGAGCCATGGTGGCAGTGCATACAGTGGCTCATCCACTGTGGAGTGCTGTCAGCCAACCACCAGGTGCCCGGGGACTCTGCGCAGGTGTTTGATCCGGCACAGACCCTCCGTAATAGTGTCCTACTCTGCCAGCTTCTCAATAACCTCTGGGCACACTCTTATGTGAGAGCTTGCCGGGCTCTCAGAGAGGGATGGAGATCTATCAACCTCAAGGAGATCAACCTGAGACCGCAGACATCCCAGGTGCTGCCCAGAGATGCAGGCAGATGCGTGTTTGTGAGTGATTGTTAGAACATGACAGTTGACCAAAAATTTACATTAGGTAGACTGGGAACACCTGTAAAGGAGATAGAGGCTTCCCCAAAAGTTTTCATCCCTCTTAGGGAGCCCAGCAAGCTACCAAGAGTATCGTACCTGAGCCTGGGGAGCTACTCATGGCATACTCGATATGTAAAAAACAGTAACAACGATGGTCCTCATTCCCGACCCTGAAAGAGCCCCCAATCGGAGTACACTAACAGCAACAGGGATGAATGGAGATGTTACTGGCACCCGCTCCAGCAAATCGAGAAACAATGGGATGACAGTGATACAGTGATTTTTCTACTTTACTAATGTGGTAGTTTAGATGATTGATCTCAGATCGTTTTGGTTTTATAGATTGTAGATCATCTGATCCAGGTTGACCCTATTCCCTCCCCCAGTCCCACCAAGAGAGATCTCTGAGCACAGAGCCTGGAGGAAGCCATGAGTACAGCCAGGTGTGGCCCCAACCAAACACATATTTTTAAGAAAACTTTTATTCAATACTATGAGAACTGTGATTTACTTTTAACAAATATCTATATTTTAATAGCACTGTCATCCTGTTGTTCATCCATTTGCTTGAGCGTGCACCAGTAACATCTCCATTGTAAGACTTGTTACTGTTTTTGGCATATTGAGTAGCCACAGGTAGTTTGCCAGGCTCTGCTGTGCTGGAGGGATACTCTTGGTAGCTTGCCGGCTCTCAGAGAGGGATGGAGAAATAAAACCTGGATCCGCCACATACAAGGCAAACACCCTACTCACTGTGCTATCACTCCAGCCCATATTTTAATAATATTTATTTTTCATTTTATTTAAAAAATTAAATTTTTTTGAAATTTCTTTCTATATCATTTAAAAGTATATTGCTTAATCTCCAGGTTTTTTTTGGGGGGTGGAGGAGAGGGGTGTTCAAGTATCATTCTATTACTGAATTCAAGTTTATTCTGTATCCTTTTGTGCTCTGATAGAGACACTGCACCGTTTATTTTTTAAACACTCCTATTTTTTCTAATATGTTAAAGTCTGTTAAGAAACTACTCTAAACCACTCTTTGTTAATGTGGCCGTAAGATGTTGTGAGGAAGGAAATTAATTATAATCCTATGATTAGGTTTCAACCTTGGGGAACACCTGTTCTCTGGGCCGTGAGCTCCGGGCACTTTTCTCCCTCGCCCACTGTTACGTCAGGAGGAAGCGGGTGAGGGGTGTTTCCTCTCCTCTGCGGAAGATCAGGGCCGGCGGCTCGAGCATCTCCCTCACCCTGGACTAGTCTAGTCGGACTGTGTAGAAAGCCCAACAGGTTGGGCTCGGCCGTTGGTGTCTCCTACCAAAGAGGAAGACGATAACCCCACCTCCTGCTTGACCAGCCACTCACCCGGCACTGACGGCGGAAGGTGTTTGCTCGCAGCTCCCTGAGGGGAGCAGACGCCTGAGGGGAAGCTCACCGTTCCAGCGGCGCCCCGGTCTTGTCTCAGGCCTGTGTGCACTGGGCTCAGGGTCCCCCCTGCACCTCTCCACGGGGACTCCGCTGGGGCTCTGCTCTGGGAAACTAAGGACACCCTGTGTCCCCAACCCGGGCTCGGAGGCCGCCCCGTGAGGCGCCAGTGCGCTGAGGGCTCCGCAGCGCGCGCTCCCGGCGTGCCCCACGCTCCCAGCCGCCCCGCGCTCCCAGCGTGCTCTGCGCCGGGGAGAAGCGGCTCCAGGACCGGGCGTTTGGTGTTGGCGGAGCCGGTGCAACAAGATGGCGGCGCCGGGGGAGTGACGGGCCCCTCCGGGCGGGAGCGGCGTCGCCCTAACTCACCGCACCCCCTTCCAGCCACGACATCTCAGGAAAGCCAGACAGCGGCTGCCGCCCAGAGACCAGCGGCCCGGCCTGGTGCCCCGCACGCGGTGGCCTCGCCCGAAGCTGCTGACCGGGCGCGGCAACCGGGTGCTCCTTGGCCGGGGTGGGACTGACTCCGCGCCGTGACGCCGTGAGGAGGCCGGGGATCTCCGTCCCCAGACGCCCCCCGCCGCCGGGCCTCGCGGGAATCAGGACTCGGCCTCAGCCTCCCCCCTCATCACTCAGGATGGCGAACATCAGCGACTCCAAAGCCGATTTCGTGGTCGGCGGGAAATACAAGCTGGTACGGAAGATCGGGTCCGGCTCCTTCGGGGACATTTACCTGGCGGTCAACATCACCAGCGGCGAGGAGGTGGCCGTGAAGCTCGAGTCGCAGAAGGCGCGGCACCCGCAGCTGCTGTACGAGAGTAAACTCTACAAGATCCTTCAAGGCGGGGTGGGCATCCCCCACATACGGTGGTATGGTCAGGAAAAAGACCACAACATACTAGTCATGGATCTTCTTGGACCCAGCCTCGAAGATCTGTTCAATTTCTGTTCCAGAAGGTTCACCATGAAAACGGTACTTATGTTAGCTGACCAGATGATCAGTAGAATTGAATATGTGCATACAAAGAATTTTATACACAGAGACATTAAACCAGATAACTTCCTGATGGGTATTGGACATCACTGTAATAAGTTATTCCTTATTGATTTTGGCTTGGCCAAAAAGTACAGAGACAACAGGACAAGGCAACACATACCGTACAGAGAAGATAAAAATCTGACTGGCACTGCCCGGTATGCTAGCATCAATGCACATCTTGGTATTGAACAAAGTCGCCGAGATGACATGGAATCATTAGGATATGTTTTGATGTATTTCAATAGAACCAATCTGCCGTGGCAAGGACTAAAGGCTGCGACAAAGAAACAAAAATACGAAAAGATTAGTGAAAAGAAGATGTCCACTCCTGTTGAAGTTTTATGTAAGGGATTTCCTGCAGAATTTGCCATGTACTTAAACTATTGTCGTGGGCTGCGCTTTGAGGAGGCCCCAGATTACACGTATTTGAGGCAGCTATTTCGCATTCTTTTCAGGACCCTGAACCACCAATACGACTACACATTTGATTGGACAATGTTAAAGCAGAAAGCAGCACAACAGGCAGCCTCTTCAAGTGGGCCGGGTCATCAGGCCCAACCCCACACAGGCAAGCAAACTGACAAAAACAAGACTAATGTGAAAGCATGAATTGAGGAACAGAAGAAGCAAAGCAGATTATTGGAGCAGCATTTGTTTCTTCCTAAATCTAGATGTTTTAGTTCCTATGTACACTAGCCAGTGGTTGTGGACAACCATTTATTTACTTGGTGTAAACAACTTAATTTCAGTATAAACTGGCTCTGAGCAACATTGGTGGTGCTGTATCCTAAATTGTAAAAGCTGTGATTGTGAATATTAACTGAGATAGTAAAACATTGTGTCCAGTTTTCTATTGCATTTTTTTCAAGTTAACTAAATGGTTGACACACAAATTGGAGAAATTGTGCATATGCCAATTTTTGTTATTGTTAAAACCTTTTATTTTGAACTACACTGCTTTGAGATCTCATTTCAGAAGAATGGAATGAACAGCCTACAGCCACAGTTGTGATGGTTGTAAATGGTCACAATTTTTTATTATTAGGGTTTAATCTATCCTTGGGTTTTGCAAGTTGTTAATTTAAAATATTTTTTTTAAATGGTTGGCTTCTTGTTTACAAGCCAGCTGACAAGTTAGCAACCAAAGATTCCAGTATTTTTAGCATAAGAAAGACTCAGGCTGCTTACCTGTGCTAGAAAATAACAGTATCTAAAATGAAGACTTAAGAAAAACATAGTGACTACTAGATTATACTTGTGACTCTGCCTTAGCTGTATAATGTTCTGATATCATACAGATTTAGTTAACATCTTAAAACTGAACATGTATGTATGTTGCTTAGATAAATGTAATCACTATAAACATCTATATGACCTAGGATTTGGCTTCTATTTTGAAATGGGAGTTTTTTTTTGTTACAAGTTCATTAAAAACTAAATATTTTTATAAGGAATGAGATTTTTAAAGAAAATGCCTTGCTCTGACTCACAACAAAATTAAAATTGTCCCACTTTTTAAATAGATTAAGCCACTTGTTACATGATATTCTTTGCAAATAATTTTTAAGTGTATTAATTACTTTCTCAGTTTTTATTTTATTAGAAAGGCATTCTTTCTACTTTTCCTTTATTTTTATAACACGTTTTTGTATTGTTGCCATTTTTCAAAGGTTGTGGTGTACTTGGTCGGTAAGTTCTAGGTTTAAAACTTCTGTTAGCTTTGTAAATCAAAATTTTGATGTTTTTGTCCTGGTATATTGTCAGTCCAACTACAGTTGGAGCTGGAATCTCATTGATCTTCTAGCTGCCTTTCATTTTCTTCATAAAAAAACATGAAATTCAGCAAATGATGTTACTAATCCCCTCAGGAGATGAATCTCATTTCACCAAAATTAAAATTATAGTTTTCCACTAAAATGATGATAAAAGTTGAAGACACATCACTCTGAAATTGGAAGAACTCACCACTTTTAAGACTCAGTAGTGGTTTCCTCAGCTGAACTCTAGGTTACTTTTCTTACTTTGTGTACCCACTGAGGTGTAACTTTCTTAAACGCTAAGAGGTGGCCATTCTAACTGTTTAGTGTCTGTTTTGGGAAGGTCTGACGAAATTAAGTCTATATGGGGGGGGAGAAAAAAATGAAAAGAAAAAGGAATGAAAAAAAAATAAAGAGAAAACAATGCCCTGTGAGCTAGACAATATAATAGTCCGGCAAATAATTTCCCAGTGCAAGAGACAGAAACATACCTAGAGGTGTTATCACAACTTTTAATGCACTTTTTGCCCTCCTGCTCTTTCCCAGTACTCTGTTTTGCCTGCTCTGCAGGTTTTTGCTATACCTTAGAAAACATTTGTGTACATATCCATTCTGATAAAGCTTATGTGTGCATGTTTCTAATAGCTGGCCCTCTGAGTATCTATTTGGTATCCATAATCATGACTTGAGGCATTAAAATCTGTGACCTCATTACTTTCGTAATCTAAAGCGAGTTGTTATTTTTTTAGGTTTTTAGCGTCTATTAGGGAAAAGTAGTGAGTTTTAATAACTGAAAACTGTCTTTAAAATTCCAATATGATCTTTAATTTTATTTATTTATTGGTTTGTGGGGGTAGTGTTCACCTTATGGTACCATGACCATCACTCTTGATGGTTCTCAGGAAACCATGTATGGAATGTTGAAGATCAAATTCATTCCTTCTGCATGAAAAGCATGCTTGTTATGTGCCCAATGAGCTACCACTCCAATCCCAAAGATAATTTTAATATGCAGACTACAATTTGAAACAGCAAGAGGTAAACTGACGGTTTGATTTTTTTAAATTTTTACTTTATTGAATCACTGTGAAAAAAGTTATAAAGCTTTCAGTTTTAAGTCTCAGTCATATAATGATCAAACCCATATCCCTTCACCAGTGCACATGTTCCACCACCAAGAACCCCAGTATACCCCCCTCCCACACCCAATCCCCCCAAGCTGAGTGGCTAATGATATCCACTTTATTCTCTCTATACTTTTAATACATTCAATATTTCAACAGAGAACTCACTATTACTATTTGGAATTTCCCCCCAATAATCAAACCTGCTGAAAAGGCATCATTTGATAATTTGTTTTCCATTGCTGAGAATGAAGATTATATGAGCTTGCACAGCTGCAACAGCGTCTGCACGGTTTTGGATTTCTGATATTTAGCTCAGTTCACAGTCTAGATGCATTTCTATAAGAAGCCACTGAGTGCCAAAATGGGTTAGTAGACCTCCTGGATGATAGTCTTTAAGGAGCAGAGGGGCCGTTTCGTGCACAGCTACTCTGGATCTCATCTCTGATGGTTTGATTTTTGAATTAAACTATCTCAGAAAAAAATGTTTAAAATTATTTTGGATGCAGAGCATCAAGAAAGAGCTTTCAAACAATCAAGTTAGATGATGGTGGTCTCATGTCTTCACAACAAGCAATCATTTTGTCGAAACAGTGACAAAAAGGTTTTTTTTTTTTTCTTTAGAGAAAAAGAATAGAGAGGTACAATATAGGAAGGTGGATGGATTCCAGACCAGATGGCTTCAGAAAGAACAATAAAAACCCATTTCTGGTTTTCCTAAGTCACTCTACTTATTATATATAAACCTGTTAAAATGAGTGTTAGATCTGGGGTAAGGAAAAACAGAACAAGCAGTTCTTTAGGCTTTGGAGTAAGGACAGTTTTTGCTGTATTATCTACGACCTGGTTTCTATTCTTGTCAATTCTTTCTTACATTTCTATGGAAGTTGTGTATCAAGTCTAAATTACACACTTCCTATGGAAATAACCCTCTTCTGAAGATCCTAACATAAGAGCAAGCTGTTTTCACTAAGATATTCCCTTTTTATGCTAGTTATTTTAGTCCAAACTTTTGTTCACTTGAGAAATGGGATGCTGATTCAGACCTGACGTTGTTTCCAAATCTTTGTCAAAGTAAGGGTTGGAGGTAGTTAAAATGAAAATGAACTGGAAATCCAAATAAGAATTCCAAGAGCTTCAGGACTTACATCTCAATCAAAGCATCGTCTAGTGACAGATTTTCCTTGATTTGTAACATCTCATATCTACAGGCAATGAGAAAAAAAGGTTTTAATTGCTGTGTAATAACTGTAACCTATAGTCAAATTGGCCATCTCCAGCTTGTATAGTTTTTTGAAGATAATTTTTCACACTGATAAGAAACCCTAGTCAATAAGTTCCTGGAAATCAAAATGATATTCATTTAATAGTCCACCTGGTCCCATATAGAAAATCTTGATCACCTGCAAATTTTAAGTGCCCTATTTTCCAAAACCAAATTGCAATTATTTACCTTTGATTACAAGACAAATATGTAGTTTGAAATAACTGTAATGTCTGGTTTTGCCTTAGACTTAACTTCACTTACATGACAGAGAACTCAATTCCTATTTGGCCTGAAAACTTTTTAATTCGAGGTACCTCAGTTAAGTACAGTCCTGGCTAACTTTGCTAATTATAACTTTAATGGTTCAATTTCACTGCATGCCAAGGCCAATTAAAGGAGAGGCTTGTGGCAGGTTGATAAAGAGCTTTATTGGCAACAAGTCAACAGGTTGGAAGATGGCAGATACATGTCCTTAGAGCAACCAATTTCTGAAATTATTTTTTTGTTTTGTTTTTGGGTCACACTCACTGTTTTTCATTCCTTACTTATGGCCCTGTGCTCAGGAATTACTCTAGCAGGCTCGGTGGACCATCTGGAGTAACATGGTTGAACCCAGGTTAGTTGCATGCAAGACAAATATCCTACCTACAGCGAACACACTGGTCGCTGAAAATTAATTTTTAATTGATTGTCTAGAAGACATCACTTAAAATAATTCTAAGTATTAAGTCAAACACAAAATTTTTTTCACTTGAAATAATCAGTTAATTGGTTGAGAAAGATTTTTTAGAAAACAGAATTCTTATATCTTTTATTTTTAAATGGGCTGCTAATTATTTTATTGTTTTTTAACATTTCTGTATATATTGTGGATATTACCCTCTTGTTAGACATAATAAGTAAAATTACATTCTCCCATTAAGATACCCTTTTGGTGCAAGATTTTAAGCAGTACAGAAGATTTTTAGTTTGATACAGTTCCATTTGTTTTATATATATAACTCGAGCACTTTCCAGAAGGACTACATGCCTAAAGGTAGTTCCATAGGTCTGGAAAACAATCAGGCCTGCCAAACAAGAATCCAGTTTTGGACTTGGAAGCAGCTGTATATTATGATCCAAGCCACCCTCTGTTTCACTGTGACCCTAGACATAGTCTCACTCATTTTGGGGACTACAAGGGTATAGGATGATGTACCTGTTGAAATAAGTCTATAGAGGAAGAATTTTTTGTGCCTTCAAAATGTGCAGATGTCAGTTCAAGGCTACATGAGAAAGCAGGCAAATAGGAAGCCATAAATAGAACTAAACTCTCAGGAACCAAAGAAATGATGTATGCATTGCCTAAAAAAGGAATTAAAAGTCATTGTTTTAAGGAACACCATGAGTACCAAGAGAACATAGAGAACTCTTAAATCAGAAAAATCACAAACATGAGCAGAATGCTTTAAACAAAAATTTGAAACAAAGGGGGGAAATCTATAGCTAAAGTATACAAAGAATATGATAAAATAGAAAGTTTCAATAGAAGTGGTTGTGTTTTTTAAAAAATTACAAAAAGCATGAATATGTTATTTGACATGATCACAACAAAGGAGATAAAAACAGTGAAAAAAGTGAAAAGGCATTTGAAATGTATGGAAAAATTTCAGTCTATGACAGTAATACCATAGAATGAGAAGTGTATAAATAACATTTAATTTTTACTGCTTATAAAGTCTAAAGGCAGAATCTCCTGCCCCTACACCAAGCTGTCTTCACTGGGGTCCCCTCAGAGAGGGGCGGGTTGACTGTCCCTCCCTGCCCCAAGCAGAGCCTGAAAACCTCCAGAACCCAGCCACAACCATGCTCAAGGCCCCTCTCCACACTCTTGGATGAGCCTCACGCATGAAGGAACCAACAGCGGAACCCAGGTATGTGGGACCATGGCTGAGATCTCCAAGCCTGCTCTGATTGGGACTGGGCCTCCTCCACCCAGATCCCCAGTTTTCCAGTAGCTTGGCAGTCACACCCACGAACTGCCTCTAGTGCCATGTAATCTCATCAACGGCCAAGATCCAGAGACTATGAAACAAAGCTCCCGGAAGAGAGCGATGCAGAATCTCAGATGACAGAGCCTGGCAAACTACCCTTGGCATATTCAATATGCCAAAAACTAACAATAATGGGCCTCATTCCCCTGACCCTAATGCGACAGAGACTAACGGAGACATTACTGGCGCCCACATAAGCAAATCGATGAGCAATGGGATGACAGTGATACAGTGATATGTATATATATACATATATATGTATATATATTTGCTTCTCTAAACTTTACAGCTGACTTCCAAAAGAATCTATAAATCTGATAACTAAGAATCAATCACCTATGTTTCTTTTAAGCATTTTGTTATTCCAGGTCTTACATCCAAGCCTTTAATTTATTTGAAATATATTTTGTTTACATGGGGCTAGGTAGTATTCTAGTTCCATTGTTACACCTGGTATTGTTACACTGGATACAGTGTAACCAACATTTATTGAAGAGATGGTCCTTGTTGCATATTAATTTTCATTAATATATAGAAATTAATTGTCTATTCTTTTATTTCTGAGTTCTTGATTATGTTCCACTGTTGTATGTATTTTTTTATTCAAATAATACACAATTTAAAATAAATTTATTCGGGCTATGGTGCAGCCAGCCTGTAAACCTGTATCCATGGGGTGAGTGCATCAGCAGCTTGATGATGCCTTCAGACTTCCAGATACCCCAAAATTGCTGCTTAGCCTTTGGGCAGACCCTAAAAACTTGGAACCAAGATTACCAAGAATTAAACGGCCAAAAGTTGGGTATGTGGGAGACACACCTCCAGCACAGCTATATAAGCTCATTTATTGGCCTTATTTTAGAGACCCATAAATCTTGAAAGAGATCAAAAGATGCAGTTAGGGCCTATAGTATAGAGGTAAGTGGGAACCCATGACTGAGAGTCTCAGGCTCGCTTGGATCAGAACTTGGTCTCCTTCCCCCAGGTCCCCAGTTTTCTAGTAGCTTGGCAGTCACACCCACGAACTGCCCCCACACCATGTAATCTCATCAATGACCAAGACCCAGAGAATATAACTAAAGCTCCCGGAAGAGAGCGCCACAGAATGTCCTGACCTAGCACCTAGGAGGGGGAGCGGGTTGAGTTTCCTTCTCTGACCCAAGCAGAACCCCGGCAGCCGAAAACCTCCAGAACCCAACCACCACCATGTCCAAGGCCACTCTCCACATGCTCGGATGAGCCCCACGCAAGAGGGCACGAGCCTCACCCAAAATGAGATGAACCTCACCAGAGAGCAAACTGACAGGAAAACCCAGATATGCAGGAACCCATGACTGAGATCTCCAAGCCCGCTTGGCTCAGGACTGGGCCTCCTCCCCCCACATCCCCAGTTTTCCAGAATCGTGACAGTCACACCCACAAACTGCCCCTGGCACCACATAATATCAATGGCCAAGACCCAGAGACTATGAACTGAAGTTCCCGGAAGAGAATGAAACAGAATTTCCTGGACATTATATTCTATCCAAACAAGCAATACAAAACAAATTGTCTAACATTGCCTTTTTGGCAGTTTTGAGTGGTGGTGAGACTGGTGTTGAAATATCAAATGTAACCAAAGTAGAGGGCTAGAGCAATAGCACAGCGGGCATTTGCCTTGCATGCAGCTGACCTGGGTTTGATTCCTCTGTCCCTCTCGGAGAGCTCAGCAACCTACCGAGCGTATCCCACCCACACAGCAAAGCCTGGCAAGCTACCCATGGCATATTCGATATGCCAAAAACAGTAACAGCAAGTCTCATAAGGGAGACGTTACTGGTGGTCGCTCAAGCAAATTGATGAACAATGGGACAACAGTGCGACAGTGCTACAATGCTACAACCAAAATAGAGAAAGAGTATGGAGAAAATTGTCTGCCACAAAAGCAGGTGAAGAGTTGGAGCGGCAAGGGGGCAGGGGGCTGGGAGCGGCAGGGTGGTGTTGGTGAATACTGGGGATTTTAGTGTGGAAAGTGTGCGCTGGTGAAAGGATGGGTGCTTGATGATTATATGACCAAAGCTCAAACATGAAAGTTTGTAACTGTATCTCACGGTGAATCAAAAAAAAGGGGGCGGAAATAATAGTAAAATAATAAAGTTAACATCAGAATAGAATAAAAAAAACTTGGAGTTCATGCTCAATTCAATCAGCTTAATCAATAGCTGAATAAATAGTAGTACTCCTACAATATTAAAAATAAATATATTTATTTTACATTTATTTTTAAAGTATTATAGTCTATGTAGCATGGTTACAATGGTGTTAAATTTATTTATTTATTTATTTATTTACTTTGGTTTGAGGCTATACCCAGCTGTGCTCTGCTTACTTCTTGCCCTGTACTCAGGGATCACTTCTGGTAGAATTTGTAACCCCATATGTGATGCTGGGCGACAAAATTTGAGTTTGCTGCAATCCTGCTACCTCTCCAGCTCCATCATTTCTACTTTTATGTATACAGTTACAGCACCTCATTACCACCAAGGTGCAGTGCCCAAGACCGTTCACCAATGCCCTTATGTTACTTTAGTAAATTTACTCTCTTTGGAATATAATTTATATCAGAAATATAAAACTCAATTTTGTTCTTATTCACAGGTATGTTTTTGTTATTTGGGGTACTTTTTACTTCCAAATAAATTTTATAGGGTTCTATTTTGGGGGTTTCATTTCTGTGAATAATTTTTTGTGATCTATTTCTGTAAAGATTACCCTTAAGAATTTTATAGGGATTGGAGAGAATATCTCTGCTATTTTAAGGAATATAGTAATTTTGTTCTAATCCTTAAAAATAGAGCATCTTTCCATTTATTGCATCAACTACTTTTTTTCCAGCAATGTCTTATGACTTTATGTGTATAAGTCTTTAATTTCTTTTATTAAGTTTATACCAAAGTATTTAGTTTTTTTATTTGATTATAAATAGAATTATTTTCAGGTGTATCTTTCAGCAACTTTGTTATTTGCATATAGAATAAAACATTATTTTAATAGGGCGCTGAACTGGGATTTGAACCTGAAACCTCTTGCACCCGAAGTGAGAAATATACCCCTAGACCAACAAGCCAGTCTATAAGACCAAGCTCCTGGAGTTTACTGCCAGCATGGAAGAGCCTAACAAGCTCCTCTTGGCGTATTCATATGTCAAATACAGTAACAATGATGGGTCTCATTCCCCCTGAACTTGAAGAGCCTCTAGTGTGGGAAGAACGAGTAAGGACAGGCTGCTGAAATCTCAGGGCTTGGATGAATGGAAACATTACTAGGCCCACTCGAGCAAATCATTAATCAATGGGATGACAGTATATACATACCTCTCAAAGAGCTCAGCAAGCTACCGAGAGTATCCCGCCCACAAGGACAGAGCCTGGAAAGCTACCTGTGGCGTATTCGATATGCCAAAAATAGTAATGATAGGTCTCATTTCCCTGACCCTGAAAGAGCCTCCAATCATTGGGAAAGACGAGTAAGGAGAGGCTGCTAAAATCTCAGGGGTGGGAGGACTAGAAACGTTACTGGTGCCTGCTCAAGTAAATCAACGAATAATGGGATGACAGTGATACAGTGATTCTTGAAAAGACTTTCAACATTATATTAAATAGTAATTATGAAAAAAACTGTCTTATTCTCACTCCTAATCTTAAAAGAAAAGTTTTCAGTTTTTCACCATTGTGTCTATGTTCACTGTGGGTTTGTCATATATGACCTTTATTGGTTTGTGGTATATTCCTTTTATAGCTATTCTGTTTATGTTTTTATTACAGGACATTACTGAATCTTGTCAGATATTCTTTTGCATCTGTTGAAATGATGATGTGATTTTTGTTCTTTTATTTATGTGTTGAATCATGTTTACTTGCTTTGCTTATATCGAACTATCTTTGCATTAATGAAATAAATCCCACTTTATTAGGGTAAATGACATTATTAAGTGAATAATCTAATTTACTTGTATTTTGTTGAGTATTTTTGCAACTTCTTATTGTTGTAAAGTGGTATATTGTTTTTAGGTTTATTTTCCTGTGGCGGTCTACTTTAACTTCAGATTCAGGATGATCTTAGTTTCATAGAATGTGTTTGGAAGTCTTCTCTCCTTTCAACCAAAATTATTTGGGAAGTTTATTTCTATTAGTTCATCAGTGGAAGTTTGCATTCATTAGTGAAACCACGTGATCCTGGCATTTTTGAGGGGGGTATTTTATATTTGTTTAGATAACAAGCTTAATATAGTTTTAGTATTTATGTTTTTTATGCAGAATTAGCATAACCTCACCACCAAAGTGCCTACAACCCTACCCCAATGTTATCTCTAATCCGCTTTTTAATCTTATCCATCCACCCCACCTTGTTCATTAATCTCAGTTTTCTGATCCCAGGTCAAATTATTGCCATGACTTAATGATGACTAATCTCTTTTTTTTAATCTATACATAAAATGAATGTGACCATCTGGTATTTGTCCTATCTCTCATTTCACTTAACATCATACCTTATATCAATTCAAGTTGCAGTGAACTTCAAGATTTTATCTTTTCTTATAACTGTAGAGTATTCCATTGTGTACATATAACAATTTCTTTATTCATTTATTTTTCAATTGCACATACTCTTGCTATTGTACTAGGTTCTGCTAATTAACATAGATGTGCGTATATCTTTTAAAACTAATAAAATTAATGTTACTGTATTTGGATTGGATCCCATGAAGTGGAATCTCTGGTTCATATGGGACCACCATTATTTCTTTTCGTGTGTTTATTTTTTTCTAGGTACTTGTATACTGTTTTCTATAGAGGCTGAATCAAATGTATTACCACCAATAGTGGATGAGGGTTACTTTTCACCATATCCCTACCAATCCTGGATAATTCCATGTTTCTGATATGTAAAATTCTCACTAATATGAGTGATCTTATATCATGCTGCTTGGCATTTTACTGATAATTAGTTCACTGTATCACTATTTCAATGTCGTCGATTTTCTCGAGTGGTCTCAGTAACATTTCCATTCATCCTAGCCCTGAGATCTTAGCAGGCTCTCTTTACTCGTTCTTCCCAGCGGTGCCATATTGGAGGCTCTTACAGGGTCAGGGGAATGAGATTCATCATTGTTACTGTTATAGGCATATCAAATACACGACGGGGAGCTTATCAGGCTCTGCCATTCAGGCAGGATACTCTCGGTAGCTTACCGGGTTCTCCGAGAGGGAGAACTAGACAATAAGAGGTCTTCTGAGAGCTTTGTTTTATAGTCTCTGGGTCTTGGCCATTGATGAGATTACATGACGCCGGAGCAGTTTCTGGGTGTGACTGCCTAGCTACTGGAAAAAGAGTGATCTGGGTTGAGGAGGCCCAGTTCCGATCCAAGCAGGCTTGGAGATCTCAGCCCTGGGTCCCGCACACCTGGGTTCCTCTGCCGGTTCCTTAATGTATGAGGCTTGCCCGAGCATGTGAAGAGGGGCCTTGAGCATGGCTGTGACTAGGTTCTGGAGATCGGGCTTCCAGGGCTCTGCTCAGGGGAGGGAAGGAAACTCTACCTGCCTCCCTCCAAGGGGCCCCAGTGAAGGTAGCCAGGCACAGGGGCCTGGAAATAATTAGTTATAAATACTTTTTCATATGCTGAGTGAGCAACTATATTTTTTCTTCCCCTCCCTCTTTGTATCAAGCTTCCTACTATGGCCCTTGTTTCTACTTTAGATATTATTCACATATTATGGTGTTTTTTTTTTAATAACCAGCAAATGAGTGCAATCATTTTATGTCTGCCCCTCTCCCTGTGACTCATTTCACTCAGCATGATGTTCTCCATGTCCATCCATGTCTAAGCATGACTTCATTTTTTCCTAACAGCTGAATAGTATTTCACTGTATAGATGTACCATAGTTTCTTTATTCACTCGTCTGTTCTCTGGCACTTGGCTGTTTCCTGATGTTGACTATTGTGAAGAGTGCTGCAATAAACAGTGAAGTGCAGATAACTTTTTTGCATTGTGTTTTTGGGCCTTTAGAATATAGTCTCAAGAGGTCACTGATTCCTCCTCAGCAACTGTTAACTACTGCTGAGACCTTCCAGTGAATTTTTCATTTCACCTACCAAGGTTTTCAGATATGTCATTTCTGTTTGTAGTTTCCTCATTTCTGCTTGTGTTTTATGGGCAGTCCACTCCATTATTTCTTTGAGTTGTATATACAAATTCTGCAATTCCTCTCTAAATTCCTTATTAGAGAGGTTGTATAGCTCATTATTACTAGTTGAGTATCTAGGCTAGCACCTTCACTCACTTAGCCTGGTGCGGTCCTGCGTTGCTTTACCATTGTGAACTTTCCCGTATGGAGTTGTTTCTTGTCTGTTGTGTGATTAGGTTTTTATAATTAGAATGTCTTTGTATGTTTATGGTGAGTTATGGAAAGGTGAAGAAATTCTGGGCAAAATGGCAATACTAAGTGAAAAGCAGGGCCCCTGATGCCACTGAACTTCTTCAGTTTCCTGGGACCAGGGCTGGGTAAGCCAAGCCACGCGGTTGCTAAGCAGACCTCCTCTTCCTTATCCACTTCACTAGAGGAGGGGAGATACCTGAGTTGGTGGGCAAGATAATGATCCTGAGTAAAAGGCAGTGGCCTCTACACAGCTTAACGTTCTGTTTCCTGGAACCAGAGCTGGGCCTAGTTGAGGGTTTTTATCGTGAACATACATTGAATCTTGCAAAAAGTTTTCTGTGAGCCTATTGATACGACTTTATGGTTTTTATGTTGATATGTTCTTTTGTTGATATGGCACAGTAATTGATTTTAATGTGTTGGGCAATCCTTGTATTTCTGGAATATACCCCACTTGATCACAGTATATATTAGGATTGCTAAAATTTTTTTATTTTCAGGCCACCACTTGTGGTGTTCCAGGCTTACTCCTGGCCCTGTGCTCAGGGATCACTTACTTCTTATGGGGATGGAGTGCTTGGGATCAAGCCAAAGATTGAACACTTGCACTATAAGGGCCTTATGAGCTGTACTATCTCTACTGTGTGTGTGTGTGTGTGTGTGTGTGTTTATGGGATGTGTGTGTCTGTGTGTTGGAAGACTGCTTAAATTTTGTTGAAAATTTTCACATCAATATTCATCAGTTATATTGGTTTATAACTCTTTTAATGATGTCTCCATCTGCTTTTGGCTTTAGGGTTATGGTAGCTTCACAGAAGTGGTTGGGAAATATTCCTATTTCTTTAATATTTTGGAAGCACATGAAAGCATAGGCTTTCAAGTCTTCTTTCAAGTTTTGGTAGAACTCACAAGTAAGTCTCTATGGACCTGAGTGTTTTGTTTTTGGGGAGACACTTAATTCACTTCTTTTTCTACATTCTCCAGCTTTGTGGCATGGGAACTTAAAAAAATTTTTATTGAATCACTGTGAGATATAGTTACAAACTTTCATGTTTGAGTTTCAATCATACAATAATCAAACACTTATCCCTCCACCAATACACATTCTCCACCACCAATGTCCCCAGTATACCCCCCCTTTCCAACCCTCATCCTGTAAACTTTTGTTCATAGCAACCTTAATGTCATTTATATTTTTGAGTTGTCTATTATAATTTCTACCCTTTTATCTCTGATACAATTTATTAGATTTTTTCCCCTCTTATTTTCCTTGTGAGTTTAATAGTTATCATTTCCTTCCTTCTATTTACCTTTGCATTTTTGCATTGTTCTTTTTTTTCTAGTTTCTCAAGCTGTATGTTTGGGTTGTTTATTTAAAGTTTTCCCTATATCCTTTATTGCTGTGAATGCCCCCCTTAGAATGAATGTTTCTGTATCCTATAGATTATGATAGTGTGTGTTTTCAATCTTAATCATTTCAAGGAATTTTTTAATTCCCCCTTTGATTTCCCCTTTGGTCTAATAGTTACTTAGCAGTATGTTGTTTAGCTTCCAGATGTTGGAGTTTTTCCTGATTTTCTTTTTTATGGTTAATTTCTCCCTATGTATCATTCTACTCTGAAAATATATTTGATATGATTTGCAACTTAATGCACAATTGAATTGTGCCGAAGCTTGTGATCTATCTATATGTTCCATGTGCATTGAAGAAGAATGTATGTTTTGCTTTAGAGATTGGTGGGCCCTGTACATGTCTACTAATAATAGTTCATCTAATTCCTTATTAAGAGCTCTTATTTATTTATTGGTTTAAATTTGGTTGATCAGAGGAAAGTAGAGTGTTAAAAGTCTCTCACTGCTTTTGTTTCTGTAAGATGACAGGTGTATTAGTATTTGCTGTGTAAACTTTTCTGCCCTTTCATTTATTGCATCTATGTTGATAAGAGTTAAGTTCTACTGATCTATCAACTAGTATGTAATGTTCATCCTTATCTATTGTTAGTTTCTTTAGCTTCTGTACTTTTTGGTCTTACACAAGTATGGCTCTGGGGAGAAGATTTTTATTTTAATTTTATTTCTCATGATGAGTGTATTTAGATTTCTATATCTTTCTTATTCACAATTGTAGAGAATGTTTCTAAGAATTTGTTTATTTTAACTAAGTTGCCCAATTTGTGTCCATATATTTGTCCTTAATACTATTTTTTATGATCCTTTGTGTTTCTGTAGTATCTGTTGTAAATTGTCCTCTTTTTCAAAAGATTTCCTTTATGTTTTATCTTCTTGTTATGAATGTAGCAGAGGTATGTTCATTTTGTTAATGTTTTCAAAAATATTTATCTCTTTGATTTCTCTTTAAATATTGCTTATTCTTTTAAAAAATCTTTTAATTCTGTTAAATTGTGCTCTTTTTATTATTTTCTTCTATTTGCTTACTTTTGGTTATAATTTTTCTTCTCCTAATTTCTTTCAGTGTAAACCTAAGCTTTTTTTGTTTGTTTGATTCTTACTATTTTTTAATAGAGTCCTGCATCCCGTGCTCTGTAAGTGCCTTTATCTTCATTCATCTTTAGGTGTTCATCTCATTTTCCCAACAATTGTTTAAGTAGTTTTTATTCTTTGCATGTAATGGTGTTTGCTCTTTCTTCTTCAGTTTTTTTAAGTTTTTATATGAATTTTTAGCTGAAATGTTCTTAATATTATTTAATATCCACAAATTTATTAAGGCTTATATTATAACATGTCTTATCCTTGAGAATATTCTGTAAATATTTGAAAAGAATGGATAGTCTGTTGTTTTGGGGTGGAAAGTTTTGTATCTTTTCATGTCGTGTCATCTAATTTGACATATAAGTCCTTTGTTTCTTTGTTGATTTTCTGTATAAATGCTGACTATTGCTATAAAAGGAACATTAAAGTCCTCTAGTGTTATTTGTTACTCCGTGTCTTCCTTTAATATATTGCTCTGTATATTTCATTCATGCTATATTGGGTAATATGCATTAATAATTATTATTACCTTATGCTGTATTATTCTATCAACAATTTTTCTTTTTTATTGGATCACCATAAGATACAGTTACAAAGCTTTCTTGTTTGAATTTTGGTCACTCAGTGATCAACACCCATCCTTTCACCAGTGCACATTTTCTACCACCAAAGTCCCCAGTATCCCCCACCATCTGAATCTTCTCCCTGCCTGTGTGGTAGACAATTCCCACAATGTCCTCTCTCTACTTTGATTACATTCAATCTTTCAACACCAGTCCAGCCATTACTATTTGGAATTTTCCTACCACCACTCAAACCTGCCGAAAAGGCAATGCGAGACAATTTATTTTGTATTGCTTGTTATGAATAGCATATGATGTCATGCAGCCACAGGAGTGGCCATGCATTTCTGGAATTTTAAAATTTTAATAGGATCTGGAGAGATCTAGGAAGTGAGATGCTCGGTTCCAACTTTCTTTTGTGTGTCTCTGAATTGTGGCCAATAAGCAGCTTAAGTAGTAGCCAGAAGCAGTTGGTGGGCATCATCTCAGTGTCCCATCAGGGCGGGATGGGGAACGAATGAGAAGGACTGGCTCCTCTCCCATCTCATGAGGCCCGGCATTTGCCAGTACTGCTCCCACGTACCTGGGTTTTCCACTGGGCTCTGGAAGATGGCGGCCGCTGGGATTCCTAGGGAGCAGGCGGAGGGCAGCACCTGCTCCTGTCTGGAGTAGGAAGGTGAAATCCACCTATGCAAAGTCGGGAGGCATCTCTGCAGCGAGCTGCTCGGTTCTGAGATTCTTTGGTGTGTCCTCAACGTTTTTTTCTACTATTAACTTTTTAAGGGAAGTTCATTTTATCTGATACTAACATAGCTGCTTTTGCCTTTTTTTCCCCTTTGTTTTTCTTTTTGTGTGTATTTGGTCCTTGCCCAGCAGTGCTCAGGGCTCACTCCCGGAAGGCTTCGGGATCATGTTGTTTGCTGGGAATTGAATCCAGGTCATCTGCATTTAACCTATCTACTGTACTATAGCCCTAGCCCTGTTCTTGCCTTTTTGAATTTTATTCTGACTTGCAGTACTATTTGCTATCTATATTTAAAGCTATATTGTGGTTGATGTTTTTTTAATAACAACTGAGTCTTGTGTATCTATATATAAAGTATATACTTGATTTTTGTGTTCTAAATATAGTACATAATTCTGTGCCTTTTGATTGAGTAATTAAATCTGTTTACATTTTATGGTAATAATTTACATATGTGTGCTTGCTATTGCCATTTTGTTTCTTATTTTCTATATCTGGTATTTTCTTTTAAAATTTTTAATTAAGTTATTTGGACTTAAAGTGCAAATTATACTTTTATGCACATATTATTCTAATGCCACACCCATCACCCAAGCACCCATTTCTCTCCACTTGTGTCCCACGGACCCCTTTAAACTACCTTTTATTTTGCATAAGCTCAGTCCTATGAAAAAAATCTCCAGTTCCAATGGCTTTGGCAGTTTTTGATTTTTCACTTTGTTTCCTTTTTTAAAATCATATATCAGAAATCTTTTAAAACATACACACAGAAATTAATAGAGTTAAACTCCTGGAATTCCAACAAATTGTAAATAAGTGCTATTGACAAAATACATTTTTCAAAAATTGTATATTTTTATAGGTATCTTAATTTAAAGAATATCATGATTATATGCTAATACATTTTAAAATTTACGTAACATAGATAAATTCTACAAGTGTACAATTTAATAAGAGTGAGGAGAATTAAGAATTTCTTTTTTTGTTGTTTATTTGGGCCACACCCAGCAGTGCTCAGGGCTTACTCTTGGCTCCTTGCTCAGGGAACACTCCTGGCAGGGAGCAGTGGACCATATGGGATGCCAGAGATTGGATTAGCTGCATGAAGGCAAGCACTCTGTCTACTGTACTATCTGGCCCCAGAATTTAAAAAATTTTAAGGAAGCAATCTGAATAATCCTATAAAATATAAAAGTGTATTTTATCCTATAAAATGGATGAAAGTGCTTTTTCCTATGTGTCTATGTGCCAGAAAATATTACATTTAGGTAATCTTAAATACTAATATGCAAAAGATTGAAATAGAAATCTCTGTAGCTGATTAAAAAAAATACCTGATAGATCTAGAACATTCAATATAAATGAAAAAATTTTTTGTTACTGAAAACATGGGAATCCCTTCATAAACTGGGAGTAAACAAACCTTTTCAATCTAGTAGGTAACAACCATACCAACCATGAGTGAGTGCCAAGTGATGAGAAGTTTGTCTTGTCTCCAAAAGAGGCTTCCTCTTCTTTTTTCTTGCAAAACCGGTTCTAGGCTAAGAATTTCGTAAACTGTTGCCTTTCCCTAAAATTCCTTATCATTTTTCCAAGTTTTAATTATGGCTATTCAGAGTATTTTGGAAACATGTTTACTTATTTGTTTATGAGTGAAACATGCTGACTCATCGCACTTTTCTCCTGGCCTATAGATCTGTGATTCTTATATATAAGATTTCCTTCATATATAATTTTCATTTTTGATCTTGCTGCTTCAAGCATTCTGTCTCTGTCTTTGGCCCTTGTCATTCTGAGCATAACATGTCTTGGAGTTTTTCTGGTTGAGCCTTATTACACTGGGACACAGTAATCAGAATGACAAAAATCCAAAAGCAGAAACACAGAGACATAATATTGAAAGCGACAATATTGAAGAAGGAACTAATATATAAAGCTTCTTCCATAAGAATCATAGCAGATCTATCAAATGAGACTCCCAGTTCAGAGAAACTAGGATAATATAGTAAAACAAAACAAAAATAATCATTGAACTCAACATCCAGAGAAGAATACTCCACCCAGTTAGACTGATACTTAGATTTGAAGTAATGATCTCTTCATGGACAAGCAACAGGATAAGAACTTTATATCCTCAAATCCAGCTTCCACAAAAATGCTAAAGAGGCTTTTTAAAAAAAAAGACAAAACTCACAAACACTCATAACTTCTACAAATTGGTGGCAATCATGCATTTAATTTCAGTGCTCTCACATAACGCAATTAGCCTGAATTCACCGACCAAAAAACAGAGTTCCAAAAGGATCAGTCAGGTAAATACAGGCTTATTGTCCAGGTCAGAAAAATAATCTTATAGGCAAACAATTCTCTTAAAAAGACTGGGGTTGCCACACTTATTTCAGACAACATAAGCTTCAAATTAAAAGAGTCTACATGATTCAGGGATTCATTATTTTATAATGATCAATGTATTAAGATTTTACACTCCTAATAAAAAACAATCTACCCATTAATTATTGCCAATCAAAGTATTTAAAGATACTGCTAAGAGCCATATAGGAAGACATTTACAGTGACACAAAAGCAGTGACAGAATTTAAGCCTATTTCACTGCTGGATAGATAAATTAGGAAAAAACTCAACGCAATAAGTGAGATATATGGGCTGCCACATTTGTATAGAAAGGAAGAAATACAAAATACAAGATAGGGAATAGCACAATAGGTACACATACACACACATACACCCACACACACAAAATTGAAATACATTCTTCTCCGGTGCACCCTGTCCTAGGTCACAAAATAAATATGAATAAAATCAAGAAGATAGAAGTATCAACTATCTTCTTACATCACAAGATTTCAAGATGAAAATTAATCATGAACAGAAATTGGGAGAGTGGGGATGCAAACAGCTGGAAATAAAATAACTCACTAATAAACAATCAGTGGTTCAAAGATGAAATAACAGAGGAAATCAAAGATTCCTGGAAATAAATGAGAATTAAAATACAATCTACCAAAACATATGGGACACCTTAAAAAGAGTACTGAGGGAAGTTCATTGAGATAAAAATGTTTATTAGGAGCAAGAAAGAGCTGACATAAATATCCTAATACAACATCTTAATAATCTAGAAAAAGACCAACAAAGGAAACCCAAAACAGGAAGGAAAGAAGAGCAGAAGCCAATGAACTGGAAAATTAAACAAAACAATTCAAAATATTAATGAAATCAAAAATTGGTTCATGAAAAGATAAACAAGATTGAAAAACCATTACTGGAACTCACAAAGAGAGAAGACTCTAGAAACCCAAATTAGAAATGAAAGAACAAATATCACGACAGATGCAATAGAAATACAAGGACTTCAATGATTCAGGGATCTTATCAGGGATTATTATAAAAATGTTATGTTACAAATTAGAAAATCTATAAGAAAATATATATTTTTGCATTTCTATAATTTACCAAGGTTTAAATCAAAAGGAAATAGGGCACATAAAATATCCAACCTTATTACTATTAAAGAAATCGAAACCATAATCAAAGCCTCCCCCAAGTCAGAAGCCCAAACCCAGGCATGTTTACTAGTGAGCTCTTCCTAACCTTTTAGGAGGATCTCCTCCCAATCCTTTTCATTCTCTTCCAGAAATTTAAATAAAAATCCTTCTAGTTTCCCTGAAAAAAAATTATCCAATTCCAGAAGCAGATAAAGACAGCGGTAGAGATGAACTCTACAAACCTACATTCCTGGTGAATATCTATCAAATGTCCTTATAAAAAAACTTTAGTAAACACATTCTAACAGTGCATAAAAATATCATATGACATGCTCAACTAGAATGTTCTAGAGAATACTAATGTGATTTAAGATATTCAAGACAATGCAATACTGCAATACACCATATAAAATTAAAAATTAAAAACAGGATCATATCAACAGATGCTGAAAAAGCATTTGACATAATATAATACTCTTTCATTATGAAAACTCTCAAGTGGACACCAATTGCTTTGTTTTTTTGGATGTAGGCCAGTCTCTGTGGTGTGAGATGGTATCTCATTGTTGTTTTGATCTGCATCTCCCTGATGATTAGTGATGTTGAGCTTTTTCATATGTGCCTCTCAGCCATTCGAATTTCTTCTTTGGGGAAGTTTCTGTTCATGTCCTCACCCCATTTTTTGATTGGGTCAGCAGTTCTCTTCTTGTGGAGTTCAACCAGTGCCTTGTATATCCTTGATATCAACCCCTTATTGGATGGGTATTGGGCAAATATCCTTTCCCATTCTGGACTCATCTTCACTGCTGGTGGGAATGCCGACTGGTTCAGCCCTTTTGGAAAACAATATGGAAGATTCTCAAAAAATTAGAAATTGAGCTCCCATTTGACTCAGCAATACCACTCCTGGGAATATATCCCAGAGAGGCAAAAAGGTATAGTAGAAATGACATTTGCATTTCTATGTTCATTGCAGCTCTGTTTACAATAGCACAATCTGGAAAAAACCAGAGCACCCAAAAATAGATGACTGGTTAAAGAAACTTTGGTACATCTACACAATGGAAAACTATGAAGCTGTTAGAAAACATGAAGTCATGAAATTTGCATATAAGTGGATCAACATGAAAAGTATCATGTTGAGTGAAATGAGTCAGAAAGAAAGAGACAGACCTAGAAAGATGGCACTCGTATGTGGAATATAAAGTAGCAGAGAGGTACAAGCTTGCAATGATGCAACTTCTGGCAGAAATTTCTCTGGACTTAGTTACTAAAATACTAAAATACAGAAATCCAAATCCTTGTGGCCACTATTGTAGCCACACGACCTCATATCTCTTCATTCTCAGCAATGGAAAACAAATTATCAAATGCTTCCTTTCCAGCATGTCTGACTTGGGGGGAGGGGAAACTCCAAACAATAATAGTAAGTTTTTTTGTTGAAATATTGAATGTAATCAAAGTAAAGAGAAAGTAAAGTGAAATTTATCAGCTACACAGGCGGGATGGGGGGTTGGGGAGGCGGGGGGCTGGGGGAAGGTTTACTGTGGTTTTTGGTGGTGGAATATGTGCACTGGTGAAGGGATGGGTGTTTGAGCATTGTGTAACTGAGACTTAAGCCTGAAAGCTTTGTAACTTTCCACATGGTGATTCAATACAAAATTTTAAAAAATTTAAAAAAAAGAAAACTCTCAAGTGGAGAATAGAAGATTCTTTCTCAATATAGTTAAAGTCATTTCTTAAAAGCCCACAGAAAATATTCTAGTCAGTGGTGAAAAATGAAAAGCCTTCTAAGATTAGACACAAAAATGGTTTTCCTCTCTTACAGCTGTTATTCAATATAGTATTGCTATAACAATCAGGCAATAAAGAAAAATAAAGGACATTCAGATTTGAAAAGAAGTTAAGCCACCCCTATTTGCTGCATAAAATATAAAACTAAAAAAACCCAAGAGACTCTACAAAGAAGTCTCCAGAATCAATATACTCATAAAGTGGAATGGCTACAAAGAGAAATGTTTTTTTTATTATATTGTGGAATCTTCAGGTTGATTATTCTGTGTCTTTCCTTATATTTCTTGAAAGTGGGGTTCGATTTGTGAAAATTTGCTAAACAATAAGCTAATGTGAAATGTCAACCCTCACTCTAAACTTTCCCTATTCGGAGCACCAAATGAAAACATCATGGGGTTGTATAGTGGCTCTCTGATTTTGATAGTTCATTGAAGAAAGGGATTTGGATTTGATAGTTATCATTTACCGTTAACACTTGTTTGCCCACGTCCTGCCTGAAATATCATGATTATTTATTAAAAAAAAATCTTAGGGCTGGAGCGATAGCACACTGGGTAGGGTGTTTGCCTTATATGTAGCCGACCCGGGTTCGATTCCCAGCATCTCATATGGTCCCTTGAGCACTGCCAGGAGTAATTCCTGAGTTCTTGAGCCAGAAGTAACCCCTGTGCATCGCCGGGTGTGACTCAAAAGGAAAAAAATCTTTAGTGAGACTGAATACAGTTTGAAAAAATCAAGTTTGTGGTAATCAGTTTAACAAAAGAGGTCAAAGACTTGTGCAAAAAAAAGCTATAAATTTCTACTAAGAAAAATTAAAAAGACAGAAACAATGGAAATATATGGTCTATTTGGGTAATGGAAGAATCAATATTGTCAAAATGACAACCTTGCTGAAAGCAATATATAGATTTAATGCAGTTCTGTGAAAGTACCCATGCCATTTTTTAAAAACATAAATTAAATGCTGTTGAAATCTACGTGGAGAATTAAAAACTCACAAACAGCCAAAGCAATTCTAAGTGGGGGGAAAAGAAGAATACAACCTTATCTTTTTCTAACTTTAAATTATGCTATAAAGCTATGATAATTAATACCAAGAGAAAACAAAGAAAGACTCTCAGACAAGTGGAATAGATTGAAGTATAGAGACAGCTTATCTTTGACAAAGGAATAGAGTATTAAGTGGAGTAAGGAAAGCTTATTTAGTAAATGGTACTGGGAAAATTGGTGGGTCACCTGTAAAAAAAAACTTTCTTTCACACACTATGTCAACTCAAAATGGACAAAAAAATCTTAATTTTAGGGCAGAATCTATAAATTATATTGAGGAAAACATAAGCAGAGCGTTTCTGGCATTGAATCAACTTTCAATGATTCAATCTTACTAGCCCAACAAATGCGAAAGAAAGATAAACAAATGGGATTTCATGAGACTAAGAAGCTTCTACCAGCAGAAGAAACTGAGCAGAATAAAAAGACACTCCACTGACAGGGAGAAAATATTTCCCCATCACTTATCTGACAAAGGTCATATGCAAGCACTTGTAAAAATGTAACAAGAAAAAAAAAACAAAATCTTGCAAAAAAATGAGGAGTAGAGAATAAGAGAAATTTTCTCAAAGAAGACTAGCAGATTGCCTTTAGGCATATGAAAAAAATGCTCTGTATCACTTATCGTCAGGAAAATGGGAATTAAAACAATAATGAGATATCATCTCACACCAGTAAGTCCAGCATACATCAAAAAAGAACAAAATACCAGTTCTTTTCCTCATGGATATGAGGAAATAGGAACCTTCATCCACTACTGGTGGAGACACTGACTGGTTCCATCTTTTTGGAAAAAATACAGATTTAAAAAAAAAACTAAAAAATGAGCTTATAAATTGCTTAGTAATTCTTCTTCTTGATTTCTACCCAGGGTCCAAAAACTATCCGCAAAATATTCAACTGTATTCCTAAATTCATTGCCAACATTTGGGAATGACCCAAGTGTCTAAAACATGACTGAATAAAGAAACAATGACATATCATAATGGAGTACTACTAGGCTAAAGAAAAGACAAAATCATGTGATTTGCTACCAGGTGCAATGAACTTTGAGAGCATCATGCTGAGTGAAATAGGCCAGGAGAGGAGGGACACACACTGAATGATCTCTCTCTTACACAGGATATAAAGAATCATAGTAAGAAAATAAGTTCCCAAAGGTATCAAACCCAGGACTGAGATCACCATAGAAAAGGGTAGTAGGAAAAGGTGGACCGGGGAGAACCGGGGCAATGGTGATGGAGGGAACTGCACACTCTGCTGGAGAGTTTGGTGCTGGGACGTTGCACCCATGAAGCCTTACCAGTAAAAGTATTGTAAATGACTGTGCTTAAAATGAGAACAAACAAAATTTGAATCCCTTGAGTACACCTGTCGCTGTCATACCAAACCACAGGAGTTATACTTGTAAGACATGAACATACATATGGGACGCTAAATCTTTTGACTCAATAGAATATGCTTATTCTTTCTTTGTACTCTTCAGCGGCCTGCTTCTTTGCCTAGAGCAGCCTTCAGAATGACTCCCAACGATCTATATTAGTGGGTCTAAAATTCTGGGAAAGTTAAGGACAAACAAAAAGAAGAAGGAAAACAGTAAAGATTTCTAAGAAGACATTTTGCTCATTTAAAGAAGTGATCTTTAAAGAAGATTTTGCTCATTTAAAGAAGTGAGCCTAATAGGTATTCAACCATGGAGTAAAACCAATGAATTAGAAATGCTTTGAGAGATTGACTTTCCTAATTAAGTGAAAATAAAGTGATCTTCATTCTAGAACTCCCATATTTGTATAATGTAATGTGATTTTAAAGGAAATAATTCCTAATGTAGACATTTTTAATTACTGTTTTAGTTACTTTATTTAGAAAATTGTCATTTTGATTCCAACTAATGTTTTTAAATGCTGCATAACCATAAAACACTCTTATTAAATAGTAGTACTATTTTTATATGAGATAAAGTTAATTCTTCAACATATTAACTTTTAGATTAAAAATCTATATAATTTAACATAAATATATACACGCAAATACATGTTTCTATAAGACTTTATATAACTAAAGTATACTTATAGAAACCTAAAATAACAGTAACATATTCTTTTTCAAATATTTTGTATTAACTGTTATGGTCTAATGACAATATTTTCTAACTTAGGGCCTAAAGTTCTGTTAGTCTAATTTTTAGTGGCTACTACTAAAGTTCTTTGTCTGCCTATTTTTATTTCTTTGTAGGTAATAATTTGGTTTCTTATAACAGCATCCAATATATACACACATCAAATTGTACAAAACTACAATTTATTGTGGGTTTGTTTTGAGTAATATTTTTACCTTGGGAGCCCTTTGGACCTTTAAGAGGGTAATTATTTTTTATGTGTATTGTACTCAGGACAAAAATAATGCCCAAATATGTGAACATAGCTGTTGCTCAATAAATATATATTGACTAAATGGTAACATTTTACATTTATGAGTTTAATTCCAGGAACAAAATTATTCTGTTTCTTTCATCGTATTAACATTTTCTTATGCTCAGTTGGGTAAGAGCACAGTATTATTAACAAGGTTCCAAAACCAATTTGAGACTTAAAAGTGACAGAAAATCCTGGGGTGACATTTTTAAAATGCTGTTATTCCTAAACTCTTGCCAATTAACTTTCTTGGCATCAAACTAAGTCTTCTATGGCTCTATAAAATTGCCTTATTTAATTTATTTTAATTTTTTATTTTTTGGGTCACACCTGGCAATGCTAAGGGGTTAATCCTGGTTCTGCATTCAGGAATTAATCTTATGGTGCTTGGGAACCATATTGGGTGCCATAGGTTAAACACTGGTTGGCTGTGTTCAATCTATGGCACCCAATTTATGGCACCGAGGAAAAGCCCCTTACCTATTGTACTATCTCTCCAGCCCCCAAATGACTTTATTTATTTCTGTTTCCTTTCCTCTTCCTTTTAACTTTCCTCTTTCATATTTTCTTCTCCTCTTTCTTTTCCTACTACTCCTACTACTCCTACTTCTCTGTTTCTGCCTCTTTGTCTTAGATGCACAATCTTTAGCTGACATTTTATAACTTACACAAATTTGAAATTATGCAGTTGGTGAGTTTTTATATAGGAAAACACCTGTGAAATCTGCATCATAATCAAGATAATATACATATCCATTACCCGCATAAAGATTTGTACAATTTGTAATGCCACTCTTGACCCTGCCAAAATATTTCTACATACATTCCCAAGAAAATGTAGATGTTTTCCATTACTATAGATTTGATTTCACTCTCATCAATAGTTAATCTCCCTGAATTGTTTAATAACATTACATTGTATTGATATGCCTTTATTTTAAATACAATGACCAAGTTCGTTGAAGTTTTGCGAGAGTTCAAGATGATGCTCTGTCTAATGTCCATCGATTTAAAGAAGGCCTTCGATTCTGTTGAGACTGAAGCAGTCATCAAAGCCCTAGCCAAACAAGGCATTCAAATTCAGTACATCAAGATCCTCTGTGATCTGTATTACAGATTCACCACCAGGATCTCACCACTCTACAAGGAAGTGTTCATCAACATAAAGAGAGGGATTCGGCAGGGTGATACCATTTCACCGAAGTTCTTCAGTGTCACACTCGAGAACATCATGCGACGACTGGAATGGGAAGGAATGGGAGTGAAGATAGATGGTCGAGAACTACACCACCTCTGCTTCTCTGATGACATCATTCTCATAACACCAAACATTAGCTAAGTGCCACAAATGCTGGCCAACTTCGACGGCGAGTGTGGAAAGGTCGGACTGCAGATGAATCTCAGCAAAAAATGATGTTCATGAAAAATGAACTAGTTCCTGATGTTCCATTTGCTCTCAACAGAACGAACATCTCGGAATGCAATGTTATGTGTACCTGGGTTGAGAACTCAACATGAGGAATGACTTGGCACCGGAACTGCGTGGGAGGAAGAGAGCAGTGTGGAACGCCTTCAAGAGTGTTGAAGAAGTGGTTATGAGGACAAAGAACCTCTGGCTCCAGTCACATCTTTTCGACTCCACCACTCTTCCTGCACTAACATAAGCCTCAGGTACCTGGGCTCTATGAAAACAGGATGAGAACACTATTCAGGTATCCCAAAGAGGAATCAAAAGAGCTATGCTTGGAATATCATGTTTCACTCAAGTGGGAGAAGGAATCCAGAGTTCCAACCTCCATCGACAGTCAATAATCAGAGACGCTGTCTGGTTTGCCAATTCGTCAAAACTCAGATGGGCCGGACACGTAATGCGATTTAGAGATGACCACTGGACTAGAGCTATTACAGACTGGATTCCATGGGACATCAAAAACCGTGTGGCAGCCCACTGAGGAGATGATCAGACTTCCTTGTCAAATCCTGGATGAATGGTTTGAGGCTCTTCCTGTTCTTGGAGTGAGCAGATGTCATTGGGCTACACTAGCATGCGACAGGGACAAATAGAGACGTTACTGGTGCCTGCTCGAGCAAATCGAAGATCAACAGGATGACAAGTGATACAAATAAAGTGATACATTTAAGAAATGTATCCTTGATAGATGTGTGAGGCTCGACCTGAGCATGTGGAAAGCACCCTGGACCGTGGTGACAGTTATAGGCTGTGGAGGTTGGCTATCAAGCCTGGGTCCCTTGTGGCAGGGAGGGCTCATACCCACCCCAAAGAGCCTGGCACAGAGCCTCATCCAGGTGCGCCTCTTTCCCTCACTGAGCTTCCCAGCCCGCCAATCTCCAGCCAGTGTCCAGTGGCCAAAATGGGCGTGGCTTCTTTGGTACCGGTCATGGTCACGCTGCAATGGGCGTGGTCACATGGCTGCAGTTATTTTCCCCAGTTCTAGACTACTTGACAGACATCACAATCCCCATTAACTAACTTTGTGGAGATCTCCCCAGTTACCTCAAACACAAAAGGCTAAATTAACCACTAGCCTACTCCAATTGCAAAAAAATATCGAAAACACACAAAAAGAGAGATTAAGTGAAATGGGCCATCTAGTGAAATGGATGGTCCCACATCCATACAATCGTGACAGCATGAAGAAACAGAGCAAATCCCCACAGCAAGGAGAGGACGAAGAAAAGAGTCCAGAAGCCTCAGCAGGGGTTTCCCACAAATGTGATCTCTCTGATAAAGAATTCAGAGGAGAAATCCTGAGAATGTTCATCGAACTTAAAGAAACGGTGGAGCAGTCAGCTAAGAAATTACGGGGAGAAATGAGAGCAGAAATAGGAAATCTACATTCAGAAATGTCACGAATAAAAGACACTGTAGACGAAATAAAAAACACAGTTGGAGCCCTCAACAGTAGAATGGCTACAGCTGAAGAGAGAATTAATGAGCTTGAATATGAGCATCAGAAAGCCCACAGGCTAAAACAAACAATTGGAAAAGATCTTAAAATGGCTCTAGGGCTAATCAGAGACCAAGGGGATGATGCCAAGAGGAGTAACATAAGAATCATTGGAGTTCCAGAAGGACAGGAAGGTAACCCTAATGAGAAAGCCACAGTTAAAGAAATCATTGCTGAAAAGTTCCCAGAACTGGATAATGCAGATGTTCAGATCCTAGGAGCCAGAAGGGTGCCAGCTAGAAGAGACCCTAATAAAAAGACTCCAAGAGATATCATAGTCAGAATGATGTATGCCATGGATAGGGACACAATACTGCAAGCAGCAAGGTCAAAAAAAGAAAATCACCTACAAAGGAGCACCCGTTAGATTCACAGCAGACTTATCAGAGGAAACCTTCCAAGCCAGAAGACAATGGTGGGACATAGAGAAAAAACTCAATGAAATGAATGGCTCACCAAGAATACTTTACCTGGCTAAGCTCTCACTCAAACTCGAAGGAACCATACACTATTTCATGGCTAAACAACAGCTCAGGAACTTCATAGACTCAAAGCCCTTAAAAGAAGGACTAAAGAGGCTTTTGTAAGACGAGGAAAAACCCTACAAAACAACAAACCTCGCAGAAAGATGACACAAAACCCCATGACAATAATCTCGCTCAATGTCAAAGGCCTAAGTGCACCAATTAAAAGACACAAAGTGGCAAAATGGATTCGGAAACAAAACCCAACATTCTGCTGCCTATAAGAAACACACCTGAACAGTCAGAGCAAACACAGACTCAAAGTCAAAGGATGGAAAACAATCCTGCAAGCAAACAACACCTTCAAAAAAGCTGGGGTTGCCATATTAGTATCCGACAACACAGATTTCAGGTTGAAAAAGTTTAGAAGGGACAGCAAAGGTCACTTTCTATTTATCAAGGGATATGTACAACAGGAAGAAATCACACTCTTAAAAGTATACTGTGATTCTTGGTGGTGGAATATGTGCACTGTTGAAGGGATGGGCATTCGAGCATTGTACAACTGAGACTTAAACCTGAAAGCTTTGTAACTTTCCACATGGTGATTCAATAAAAGAATAAATTTTAAAAAAGAAAGAAAAAAAAGTATACACACTTAATGACCGACTGGCAAAATACATAAAACAAGTCCTAAACAGACTTTAAGGAGGACATTGCTAGGAGCACAATAGTAGTGGCAGACTTCAACACTGCCTTATCACCTCTGGATGGATCGACAAGAATAAAACTCACCAAGGAAAAACTGACTCTGAAGGAAGAAATAGAAGAGAGAGGTCTAATAGACCTGTACAGAACTTTACACCTCAAAAAGAAAGAATACAAATTGTTTTCCAGTGCACATGGAACATTTTCCAAAATAGACCATGTACTGGGCCACAAAACATACCTCAATAGAATCGGAAAAATAGAAATTGTATCAACTGCCTTCTCAGACCATGATGTGCTGAAGATAGAAGCTAACCACACACAGATGCAGATAATCAAAGCAAACACCTGGAAATTAAAAAGCTCAGTGTTGAACAGTGAGTGGGTCAGGAAGAAAATCAGGAAGAACTCAAGAGATACCTTGAAACAAATGAAAATGAAGACAAGAGCTTCCAAAACCTATGGGACGCAACTAAAGCAGTGTTAAGGGGAAAATTTATAGCTCTGCAAGCATTCCTTAGGAAGGAAGAAAGGGCCTACACAGATAGCTTGACTTCACAGCTCAAGGCCTTAGAAAAGAACCAGAAAAAGGAACCCAAACCAGACCGAGGAAAGGAAATTATAAAAATTAGAGCAGAAATTAACAACATGGAAACCCAGAAAACAATCCGAAAGGTCAATAAAACCAAGAGCTGGTTCTTTGAGAAAATAAATAATATCTATAAACCACTAGCAAGACTCACAAAGAAAGAGAGAGAGAGAACCCTAATAAACCAAATCAGGAATGAAAAGCGGGACATCACAACAGAAACCAATGAAATTCCAAAGATCATCAGAGACTACTTTGAAAGTCTGTATGCCACGAAACAAGAGAACCTAAAAGAAATGGATGAATTCCTTGACTCCTACAATCTTTCAAGACTGAACCAAGAAAACTTGGAATACCTGAATAGACCCATTAATATCAAGGAAATTGAAACTGTAATCAAAAGTCTCCCCAAAAACAAAAGCCCAGGACCAGATGGATTCACTGGTGAATTCTTCCAAGCATTTAAAGAATACCTGTTGCCAGTTCTCAAGCTTTTCCAGGAAATTGAAAAAACAGGAACTCTCCCAAATAGTTTTTATGAAGCATGTATCTCCCTAATACCAAAAGCAAATAAAGACACCACTAAGAAAGAAAACTATAGACCAATATCCCTGATGAACACCGATGCGAAGATCATCAACAAAATACCAGCAAATAGGATCCAACAACTTATCAAAAAGATCATACACCACGACCAGGTACGATTCATCCCGGGGATGCAAGGATGGTTTAACATTTGGAAATCAATCAACATAATCCATCATATCAACAAAAGTAAAGATAAAAACCATATGATCATATCAATAGATGCACAGAAAGCATTTGACAAGATTCAGCACCCGTTTATGATGAAAACTCTTGCCAAAATGGGTATAGAAGGGACTTTCACTCAAGATAGTCAAAGCCATCTACCACTAACCTATGGCAAGCATTATCCTCAATGGGGAAAAACTAAGGGCCTTTCCTCTAAGATCAGGGACAAGGCAAGAATGCCCACTCTCACCACTTCTGTTCAATATAATACTGGAAGTTCTTGTGATAGCTGTTAGGCAAGAAAAAGATATCAAGGGCATCCAGATAGGAAAGGAAAAAATCAAAATCTCACTATTTGCAGACGATATGATACTATATCTAGAGAAGCCTAAATCTTCTACTAAGAAACTCTTAGAAACAATAGACTTGTACAGTAAAGTTGCAGGCTATAAAATCAATACCCAAAATTACATGGCCTTCCTATATACAAACAATGAGACAGAGGAAAGGGACATTAAAAAAGCAATCCCATTCACAATCGTGCCTTAGAAAATCAAGTACCTCAGAATCAGCTTAACTAAGGAAGTAAAAGAACTTTACAAAGAAAACTACAAGACTCTGCTCCATGAAATAAAAGAGAGCATGAGGAAATGGAAACATATCCCCTGCTCATGGATAGGGATAATCAACATTGTCAAAATGGCAATACTCCCAAAAGAATTATACAGATTCAACGCGATCCCTATAAGGATACCCATGACATTCTTCAAAGAATTGGATCAAGCAATCCTGAAATTCATATGGAACAACAAATGCCCAAGGATGCTAAAACAATTCTTGGGGAAAAGACGATGGGAGTTATCACCCTCCACAGCCTCAAACTTTACTACAAAGCGGTAATAATCAAAACAGCATGGTACTGGAACAAAGGCAGAGCCTCAGACCAATGGAACAGGGTGTAATACCCCTACACACAACCCCAAACGTATGACCATCTAATCTTTGATAAAGGAGCAAGAAATGTGAAGTGGAGCAAGGAAAGCCTCTTTAACAAATGGTGCTGGCACAACTGGACAATCATATGCAAAATAATGGGCTTAGACCTCGACCTGTCACCATGCACAAAAGTCAGATCAAAATGGATTAAAGACCTCAACATCAGACCACAAACCATAAGGCATATTGAAGACAAGTTCGGCAAACCCTCCATTATATTGAAGCTAATTGTTTTTTCAAAGATGACATGCAACTGACCAACAAAGGGGAAACAGAGATAAACAAATGGGACTACATTAAACTAAGAAGCTTCTGCACCGCAAAAGATACAGTGACCAGAATACAAAGACAGTCTATAGAATGGGAAATGATATTCTCCCAATACCCATCATATAAGGGGTTGATTTCAAGGGTATAGAAGGCACTGGTTGAACTCTACAAGAAGAAAATACCCAACCCCATCAGAAAATGTGATGAAGAAATGAACAGAAACTTTCCCAAGGAAGAGATATGAATGGCCAAAAGGCACATGAAAAAGTGCTCTGCATCACTAATCATCAGGGAGATCTAGATCAAAAGAACCATGAGATACCACCTCACATCACAGAGCCTGGCACACATTCAAAAGAACAAAAGCAACCACTGTTGGAGAGGATATGGGGAAAAAGTGACCCTTCTACACTGCTGGTGGGAATGCCGACTGGTTCAGCCCCTTTTAAAAACAATATGGAAGCTTCTTAAAAAATTAGAAATTGAGCTCCCATTTGACCCAGCAATACCACTACTGGGAATATACCCCGAGAAGCAAAAAAGTATAGTCTAAATGATATCTGCACTTATATGTTCATAGAAGCACTGTTTACCATATCTAGAATTGGAAAAAACCCGAGTGCCCTAGAACAGATGACTGGTTAAAGAAACTCTGGTACATCTATACAATGGAATACTATGCAGCTGTTAGCTGTGGTTTGGCACGAGCCTCAGTCAACCACAAGCTAATGTCTGAGCTCAGAAAGCTGTGCAGAGAAGCGATAAAGGAAGACCTCAAAGAAAGAAGAGCAGCAGTGTTGGCCGATGCGGCAGAAGCCAGGGAAAGTATTCACAACGCTCACCTGTTCTTTGCCAACTACAAGACCAAGATTTGTTTTTAAAAGGGGAAATTGTGGCTTATTTATATCTTTGTTGAAATGTTCCAGCACAGAATAGAAAATGATGCAGAAGTGTTTCTGAATTAATGCCCTGAGTGGAAATAAAGGAATAATATCTAGACCACAAACAAGCACTGAAGCACAAGAGCACAGCTGAGTCACACCTGTTAGTGAAGGGGAAGTATAATCAGAGGGCAGCCATACTGAATGAAGTAAATAAGGGAAGTATCTCTGAAAATTATTATTTTATCACTTTTCAGGGGATATAAATAATAGGTCTAGGGATCATGGAAGCTAGAAGACCAAGTAGACTCATTCAATTTACCATTTAGAAAGTTGAGACAGTAATAAAAAATCTTTAGAACAAAAAGTCAAACTGATAGATATGTTATTCCAAATCTTCAAAGAAGACCTACTAACTATTGTCCTCAAATTCTTCTAGAAAGTGAACAAAACAGAAACCCCTATAGTTTCTATGAGACTGAATGAGACTAACATCATCTTGATAACAAAAGTTGATACAGACATTACTAAGAAAAAAATTATGAATCAGTATGTCTAATGAACATAGATGCAAAGGTCCTCAATATAGTCCTGGAATATAAAATATAATGCATTTAATATGGTTTAATAGTCACAAATAAAATAGCATAATATAGCACATTAATAAATGGGAAATATATGACCACCTCTATAGATTAAGTGTTAAAGATTCAATATCTTCTAATGATGAAAACACTTAACAAATAGAATTGAAGAAAACTTACCTGGTTACTTCAAAAAACCATATACAGCAAATCCATAGCTAAATTATGGGATTTGTGGGATAATAAATGGGAAAAACTGAAAACCTTTTTTCTATAAAGAGGTGAGACAAAATTTATTCACTTTCATAGATATTATTCAACATTGAAATGGGAATCATAATCAGACTGATTGTCAGATGACATGATATTGCATCTAGACAACCCTAAAGACTCTACCAAGAAAACTTTAAAAACTAGAAATTCATAGATTAAAGTAGTAGAATATGAAATGAAATACAGTAATTTGCTTCATTCATACATGTAAGCAATATAGAATATAAATAAGCAATAAATAAAACAATCTTATCTGTGATTATGTTAAAAACAAAACTCAAGTATCTAGGAATCAATCGAACGAAGTAAGTGAATGACCTATTTAGTAAAAGAATTTCAATCATTTCTTAGAGAAATAAAATAATACATAAGGAAATGGAAGCATAGTTCTTGTTCGTAGAGGGGAAAGTCAACATTATTAAAATTGCCACCTTGATGGCTGCAGCCTTGTAAGCTCATATACCAACCTAGTTCCAGAAACTCATAAATAAATCTCAAAAGAGATAACTAGCTGCAAAAATTTCTTGAACACCTGCTGAGACCTCGGGCTATCTTGGAGATGGACAGGCCAGCTCCTGCCCTAGCAAAGCCCAGGCAGATGCTCCCAAACCCTAAAGGCTGGATAATTTTCTTAATTATCTGGAAATATTCTTCCCAGGTAAATATTCTGATTTTGGGGAGTATGTGGCCATGCCACATTTCCAAACTCTACAACACTGGCATCCCATAGTAGCACATGGGATTGGGTAGGATGTAACTTAGAAGCCAATCAATCTCAAAAAACCAAATCATGTTGGTTAAATTGCAACAATGGCTTAGTAAACCCTCAGACAGACTTAATGTCCATATGAAAGATATAACAATTTTCACAAATTTTTTATGTAAATGTTTTAATCATCTTTAGCCATTTAATGGTAACACGCAATATAAAATAAATTATTGTGGGCCTGCTGTGGAAGCAGGCTCTAGGAGGATTGGGAAATTAGAGAACAATGCTGAGGAGAGGTGACAGGGGTGGAGGGATTAGTATTGGAATATTGAATGCCTCCAACAAACCATCATGACAACTTTGTAAACCACGGTATTTAAATGAAGTTGGTTAATTAATTAGCAATTAATTAATTACCACCTTACCTAAATTAATTTATTAATTCAATATAAAAGCCTCTGTCCCTCTCAGAGAGCCAGGCAAGCTACCGAGAGTATCCTGCACGCAAGGCAGAGTCTGGCAAGCTATTCGTGGCATACTTGATATGCCAAAAATAGTAACAACAATGGTTCTCATTCCCCTGATCCTGAGGGAGCCCAAATATGCTATCAGGCTACACTAGCACTCGACAGGGACAAATGGAGACATTACTGGTGCCCGCTTAAGCAAATTCATGAACAGGATGACAGCGATACAGTGAATGTAATATAATCACCATCAAAATTCCACTGTCATTCTTCAAAATCATAGAGTAAATTCTTCTAAGTTTTGTTTGGAACCAAAAAATACCAGAATAGCCAAAACTACACTGAGATAAAAGATTTTGAGAGGCATTTCAGTACCAGGCATTAAATTATACTACAAAGTCATAAAATTAAAACTATGTACTTCTTGTACTCCTAAAGATTCTCACATCAATAGGATAGAATTTCAAGTCAAAAATATAGATGAGTGGAATAGAATTGAGAGATCTTCATATGCATAGACAAAGAGGCTAGAAATTTGAAAATCTCTTCAACGAACAGTGCAAGAAAAACTATAAAGCCACCGCAAAGAAAAAAAGAAATTATACCCTATCTCACACTGTAAACAAAGATTAATTTAATATAGATTTAAGACCTTGATATCAAGCATTTTTCTATAAAATACACTGAGTAAAACATACGTAGGACTGTACAATACCTTGAACTCAGAGATATCTTTAATAATCTTCAACTCCATTGGCAAAGAAAGGAAAAAGAGTACTAAATAGAACTATGTCAAACTATAAACTTTCTGTGCTTCAAAAGAAAAGAGGCTAAAATAAAAAGATATTCTACGTACTGAGAAAAAGATTTTTGGAGATCATACATCAAAAGGCTTACATCCAAGGTAAATGATGCACTAATCAAGTTCCACACTATCAACAACAAAATATACACTAAAACATAAAGGTAAATACTTCCTTTAAGAAGACATGAATAAAGCCAGTAGGCAACTGAAAAAAAATATTTTATCACCATTGATTATTAGGTAAATTCAAATAAAGGCATCAATGAGATATCACCCTACAGCCATGATAATGATTTATACCAAGTTCAAAATCAGTGCAGGTTAACAATGCGGTGAAAGAGCAACTCTCATTCACTGCTGGTGGGACTGTTGTTTGGTTCATTTCCTTTACAAAATGGTTTGGATACTTCTCAAAAAATTATGAATGGAACTTCAATATGACCCAGTAATTTCTGAGCATCTCCCCCATGAATACAAAAAAATTTATTTGAAAGGACATAGGCACACCTGTCTATGCTCAAGTAAGCATCATTTACAATAAACAAGATCTGAAACAACCTAAGTCCCAACACAGGAGTAATGAATAAAAAAAACTTTGGCATGTGTACACAGTAATTACTACTCAGCTATAAGAAAATATGAAATTTCAAAGTTTGCTGCAATTTGATTGGAATTGTAGGGTACCATGCTAAGTGAAATATTCAGAAAGTAAGAGGCAAATTCTAAATTATTTCACTAATATGATGAATAAAAAGAAACAAAGAAAAGGATTAGACATTCACCAATGGAAACAAATCATTAAAACATGCTCAATAGACCAGGAACTGAGAATATGGGAGGGAGTAAAGGAAGGGACAGTGGCAGAGGAATCATGACATACTGGTAGAGAGCTTGGTGGAGCATCACTGCAAGTATAAAACAATGATTTTACTTCTATGTAAATACTGAAATAATTTTTTGAGTTCTGTTATTTTATAGTCTGAAAAATTTAAATATTTGATATATTTTACAAATTTTCATCTAATGTAACTATTGTAAATTATTGTTCATAGTTACCAAAAAAAGAATAAGTGGGGTGCTTCACTTTTTAAGCCTCTACCCTTGTTACAGAAGAATAGAAAAAAATATTTCAGGCATTTGAAATTTTCAAGAAATTATACTAAATCTGAAAAAAACAAGTTAGTGATGCATCTTTATAAAATATGCTAAACTATGCTTTTTAGCATATAAGATTTGTTTCTAAGTCAGTCTGAAATATTCTTGAAATAAAATTGAAGTTCTAACAGAAAAAAAATGTGGAAAAGGGTATGTTTTCACTCATTTGCTATAAGGCACATTAGTAAAAGTTTGTTGTAAACTTTACCATCCATGGATGTATTATCACCGCACAGACAAAAAGAATGGAAAGGAAAAAATAATGCTTTCATTAGAGACATCAGACATTTTTGCTTTTACAGTATTTTTAGTCAGATGTATTCCTAAATGTCTCGTTTTCTGAAGCAGTAAAGACTATGGGCCTTTTGGAAACTATAAATTCTTAGTCCTTATAAAAAGGGCCACTAGGAAGATGGAAACATGAACATCATGTATTTAAGGAATTTTAGCTTTACCAGCTGAAAAAGTTTAAAATTCATAGGGTTTATCTCACAGGATAAACAGTTGTTTCCAAGATAAGTAAAGTATTAATTTAATTCTATAAATATAAATAAATAAATAGTGGAGAAGAAATGCACAGATAGCCAGACAGCATTTGAAAAAAACGCTCTACATCACTTGTCATCAGGGTAATGCAGATTATAAGAATGAGATATCACCTCACACCAGTGACCTTGGCACTGTCTCACTGTCACTGTCATCCCATTGCTCATCGATTTGCTCGAGCGGGCACCAGTAATGTCTCCATTGTGAGATTTGTTACTGTTTTTGGCATGTTGAATACACCACAGGTAGCATGCTAGGCTCTGCCATGCAGGTGAGACATTCTCGGTAGTTTGCCGGGATGTCTGAGAGGGGCAGAGGAATCGAACCCAGTGGGCCTCATGCAAGGCAAATGCCCTACCCACAGTGTTATCGCTCACAAAAAAACAAAAACAATTTATATTGGCCTGAATAAAGCTCGGGGAAGGAACCTCATTCACTGCTGTTGGGAATTTTGACTGGTTCAGCTCTTTTGGCAAACAATATGGACACTTCCCAAAAAACTAGGAATTAAGCTTCCATATGACCCAGCAACTGCACTTCTGAGCATCTGCTGTAAGGATCCAAAAAGTCAATTTGGAAAAGACATCTGCACTCTTAAGCTCATTGCAGTTATTACAGAACTATTTACAATAGCTAAAATCTGAAAACAAGTCAAATGTCCAATATACGATAACTGGATAAAGAAACTCAGTAGATAAACACAATAATATGACTCTCATGTAAGAAAAATTGAACTAAGATTTGCTGCTACTTGGATGGAGCTGGAAAGTATTACGCTGAATAAATTTGAAAGGAGAGGGATGGACATAGAATTAGTTCTCTCATATACAGAACGTGAAGAACAGAACAGGAGAATTACAAATTCCCAAAGGCAACAGAAATAGATCTGGTTTTCAATAGGAAGTTGGTAGAGATGGTGGTGGGGAAGCTGTTAGGTACACTAGGACACTGGGGACAGACACGGGAAGCAGACACTTGGGTGGAGGGTGTGGTGCTGGAATAGTTTATGTTTGAAATCCCACTAAAATGGTGCTCAAGATAAAAATATTTTTAAAAAATTATTAGTGCAGACGCCAGAGCTAAGTATTACAGTGACTGACAACACATATGGACCCCTGAGCCCTGCCAGGAGTGAACTCTGAGCACAGCTGAGTGTGAACCCCCCTAAAAAATCACACTTCAAGCCTGGAAAGATGATGTAGAAGATAAAGCATTTGCCTTGCAGCCACTTCAGCAGACATTGATTTGATCTCTGGTACCCATAGAGTTCCCCACAGCAGTCGGGGAGCACAGAGACAGGATGGCCCCTAGACACTGTCAAACGTGGCCCCATCCACACCCACTGTCACCCCTCCCCCAAATTCACAGTGGTATATCTACACAGTAGAAGGCATTGTGAGCACACTTGTTTGACAAATACATGTAAATTTTATGATGTGGTATTTTCTTCTTTTATGAAAATTTTAAAAATTTATTTTATTTATTTGAGATTATACCAGTTTACTATATCTACTGTACTGGTATTATTTCATGTTTCTTCAGAGTATATGTTACCCCACCAACAAAGTACACCGGTGGATTATATTAAACTAAAAGATTTTTCACAGAAAAACTAACTAAAATGAAAAGGAATGTGTTGAACAGAAAATATTTACACATACATCTCACATATGGTTAGTATGCAAGATACATAAAGCATTCCTGAAACTCAACAGGGAAACAACCCTATCCCAAAATGGGAGGTATTGGGGAAGAGAGAGTATAAAGCTGAGTAGACACATCACTAAAATAATACATATTTTTTTAAATTTTTATTAGTGAATCATGTGAGGTACAGTTACAGACTTACAAACTTTCGTGCTTGTGTTTCAGTCATACAATGATCGAGTACCCATCCCTCCACCAGTGCCCATTTTTCCACTACCAATGGTCCCAGCATCCCTCCCACCAATCACCCCCCCACCCCACCCTGCCTCGGTGGCAGGGCATTCACTTTTGCCCTCTCTCTCTCCTTTTGGGTGTTGTGGTTAGCAATAGAGGTATTAGGTGGCCATCATGTTAGTCTACAGTATACTTTCTTTTTTTTATTTTGTTGAATCACTCTGAGATAGTTGCAAGCTTTCATGTTTGGGTTACAATCACACAATGATCAAACACCCATCCCTCCACCAGTGCACATTCCCCACCACCAAGTCTACTTTCTGCACACATCTCCCACCCAAGTGGGCCCTCCTAGCCCCCTTTACTTGGTGGTCCCTTCTCTATCTTAGTTGTCTTTTCCCCTAGCATGTGAGGCCGGCTTCTAAGCTGTGGAGTAATCCTACTGTTCTTGGGTGTTAGTACCCCATTCTGTTACTTCATATTCCACAAATGAGTGCAATCTTTCTGACTCATTTCACTTAACTTGATACTTTCCATGTTGATCCACCAATATGCAAATTTCATGACTTCATCTTTTCTAACAGTTGCATAGTATTCCATTGTGTAAATGTACCAAAGTTTCTCTAACTATTAATCTGTTTTCAGGCACTCGGGTGTTTTCCAGATTCTGGCTATTGTAAACAGTGCTGCAATGAACATATGAGTGCAGATGTCATTTCTACTATAAGTTTTTACAAGGAAATATTTTTAATCTAGATTACTATCAGACTTATGAAAAATGTTCACTATCACTTATAACCAGGGAAGTGGACATTTGTTTTTAAGTGAAATCTGCTTTTTCAGGGCCTAAACAAGGTCAGGGTTCTAAACAAGGCAGAATTACTATTAATTCAAAGGAATGTTGTTTGAGGAAGGTTAAAGCAGGAATTGGAGAACTTTCCTTTGGCTACTTCTGCTTCTGAAACTGCATAAAAGATACCAGAAACCAAATACTGAAGCATATATTGTCCAAGCAGCAGTTGAATATAGCTCAAGCCATAAGAAATAATAGAATTGAGGACAGTTAACTTGTCCACGATGATCAAGGACGTTAGCTATTTATGTTTCTATAGTCAAGTTTCAGTTCTTCTATAGTTTAGGCAACTCCCTGGAAACAGTATTACTGTATGGCTGCTCCAGCACTGGAATTCCCTTGTTGAACTCTAAGGGATTGATAACAATACCTCCTGAAGCATCATGTTGCTAGGCTACAACTTGTTTACGAGGCTACTGTGAATAATGGAAGATCCCCTCAAAGAAATTGTAGCTTCTAAGTGAACAGCTCACATATTCCTCAGTGAAAGAATGATGGAAAATATCTTCAGAAAAATAGTTTTGTGATGGTCAGAGGGACTTGATGCATTGACATGTCTGTAAGGTAAGAAAAATAATAAAAAAAAAACAGCTATTTTCTGAGAGAAAACAAATAGGCACAGATAATATTATAGGATTAAATTTAATTTTTTAAAAATGTAAACTGTAGACTTTGTTACTAATGATGGATGCAAGAAAGAAAAGTCTAATCCTTCCTTTCTTCTTAAATTTTATAGCTTTTTTGATAAGTGTTTCTCAAAGCTGGCTCATAATTAGACAATATACAATTTAAGAGAGGGCATTTTTTCACTGTGGTTACAATATGGCCCTAATATTTTAAAATAATTGATTCACCTTAAGGTTTCAGAATTAAAGACATTGTTTTTCATATGAATGTGTGGAATTTATTTGTAGCTTTAATTGACTATTTTAAAAGAAGAATGATAAGTGGGTAGGAAACAAGAGGTTGATATGTGTGTTTCCATTGTAATTTTTTTTAATTAGTAAACTATTTCTCAAGTAGCATCTTAATGTTATGCCAATTTTGATATTAAAATTGATAATTTTTGGCAATGGGAGTGTGAAATAGTGACTATTAAATGGGTAGAAGTTCTGAGGAGAATTGCAAATTTTATCTTCCCCACTTAGTGATGTCCCTTATCTTTCATTAAATTAATTGACAATTTTTTTTATTTAACTTTTTATTAAATCACCATGAGGAAAGTTACAAAGTTCTAAGGTTTATGTCTCAGTTATACAATATTCAAACACCCATCCCTTCACCAGTGCCCATATTCCACCACCAAAAACCCCACTATACCCCCCACCCCCACCCCCTAACACCTTACTGTATTACTAATGAATTTCACTTCATTTTCTCTTTACCTTGATTACATTCCATATTTCACTATAAAACTCATTATAGTTGTTGGAGTTTCCACCCAAGAGAGACAGACCTACTACCAAGGAAGCATTTGATAATTAGTTTTACATTGCTGGAAATGAAGAAATATGTAGCCCCACTGCTACAAGTACATAACTCTTCTCTTTTTTTTTTTCCCTTTCTCCTTTTTTTTATTCCCCTCACCCCCCTTCCAGTGCCTCATAGTATGGTGTACGCCACGCCGCGTTGGCCAGCGTGGGGCTTTTGCTTAGTTCACAGTCCAGAGAGGAGGCTGCTACATTAATAACCTTCAATATTTCAACAAAAACTTACTGTTATTATTTGGAGTTTCCCCCCCCCAAGCCAGACATGTTCAAAAGGAACCATTTCACATTGCCGCGTCCGCGCAGTTTTGGATTTCTGTATAAAGTTCAGGGAAAATTCTGCCGAAAATCGCATAGCACAGCTCACAGTCCCAGTGCATTGCTGTTCTGGGGACATGGTTGGGAGCACTTGCTGGGTTCAGAAGTCATCCATCTGGCTCCGGATGTTGGGCGTACAGCAGCAGAGCAGCCGTGCAAAAGCATGGCCACCCGGTTCGAATCCCGGCTGAGCGCGGGCCGGAGCTGGTGCCAGCCCCAGCCCTCGACTTCCCAAGTGTCCCGCTGTTCAAGTTCAAAACACATTTTTTTTTTTCCTTTCCGCGCCAAAAGTTCATACCTGATTAAACGTCCATAAGATGGCGTACACCGCGCCGCTTCTCCCAGAGGGGAGAGAACCAAGGAGGAAGGATATTTCCCCCCTTAGCCAACGCGGGGCAAAAGCTTAGCTCACGGTCCGGGGACATGGCTGGGAGCACTTGCTGGGTTCAGAAGTCATCCATCTGGCTCCGGATGTTGGGTATACAGCAGCAGAGCGGCCGTGCCAACGCATGGCCACCCGGTTCGAATCCCGGTGGAGCGCGGGCCGGAGCTGGTGCCAGCCCCAGCCCGCGGCTTCCCAAGTCAATTGACAACTTTTTATAATAAAATGTACCTTTTGTAATTATCCAGCTTTATGAGCTTTAACAAATGCATGTACCCTGGATATATCACCACAATCAAGACTATGCCATCGTTCCAAGTCTTTGTATCCTTTCTCCCACCCCAGGCAACCATTTATTTGCCTTCTGCTATGATACATTCCTTTTTATTATTAAAAATAATAAATTTATGTAACTGAAATTATACAGTTCTTCCTGGGGGAATTGTATACTTTCAGTCTGCACAACTATTCTGTGCTTATCTGAGTTACTATGTTTATCAGAAGTTCAATATATTTTATAACTACATGAAAGAACTATGCATATACCACAAAAATGCTTTCACCCAAATGGAAGCATTTTTCAGGTTTTTGTTTCAATTCCAGTTCTTTTAGAAATTGAATTTACTAATTGCATGTAGAAATTTTCAGTAGATATCATCTTCTTTTCCACAATTTCTGAGATTTTACTAATATCTTTCACCTGTATCATGGAGTTCAAAATTTTTTAATACTTCTGACTTTAGTTTTTCCTGTTCGGAAAAAAATATTTTATTTAATTTTTATATTTATTTTGAATGTTAATATTTATTTGAGACATCACAGTTTGCAAACGAAGTCGTTGTTTATATAGTTGCAGAGCTACTACGAGTGTTTCAAGATCCCTCCGCCATTATCCCATGGCCCATTCCCCCTCTATAGTACAATGCGTACTATACACTGAGGAAGGGTTTTTGGGAGCTCTTTAAAAACTTTATAATCAGAATTATTTTTTGAATACAATTCAATATAAAACTAGTTTGGGGGTAGTGCAAAAAGGTATGCCCAGGCTGCAACCTAATTTGTATTAGAATTTTAAAAGGAAGGATATAAGAAAGGAAGAATGGGAAAAATTTTTTTTTCCTCAGTTCCAGTTTGTTTATCTTTGCTAAAGATGGGGCTCCAATTGGAGCTCAAGTCTCAGGGCTCCCACCTATGATTCTAGGCCAACTGTGTCAGTGGGCCTGAGGGTTTGACAGGATGCTCCTCAGTCCTTGAGGTGCTGGGGTTGACTTGGTCCACCCTGATGGTGGTGAGGGCCTCCACGGCCACTCCGTCAGTGACGCCAGGATGAAGCACAAACTACAGTGTTTCTCCCGGACTCGATGTCAGTGTTTTATTCAACCTGGCTTTGGCATGTCACGGGGCAAGAGTCTTTTCATTCCATTTTACTAACACACTCTTTTATTAGTGACTTCATAGATGTGTATAAGTTTACAAAATTAACCCGATATTATTAGTGTCCTAGTCTTCTTTTTGCAGTGTTTTGTTGAATTTTGAAAGTTATAATAACGTTAAGATCAGTGATGCAGGTGAGGCAGAAGTGGCAGCGGCAGGTCTCTGTTCACTCACAATTCCCAGGTCCTTCAATATTTTCAAGAATGATGCTCAGACTCCTAGTTGGAAAGTAGAAAAGTTTATTGGAAAGTAAAAGGGAAAATGAATTAAAGGAGCTCCCAAGTGGGGAGGAACTTCCCTTTTCATTTCTTATCAATCAACAAGTATCACAGAGAATGCAAGGAAACAACAGGGCGGTCCGCTGGTTTGTCCTGGCCATCTGCCTCAGGTATCATCCATCATCTTAGCCTCCTTGGGAGCCTACATTCTGGGGCAAAATCTTATGGTGAACAATTGTTAACTCCCTGATTATCAAAAAGCTCAGGAATTTTCAGGTAGTCCAAAATGTAGGAAGTTCCCACGCAGAGCAGATCTGCTCACAGCAGCAGGCAAGGGTTAAGAGAGACTTTCTCTTTCATTGGCAAAATACAGCTCAAACTTTGAGAAACTTCTAAATAGCAGCTACATGAACGCTTGCAATAAATTCATAAAATTTTATGAACATAATCTGGGCAAGGGAACATAAAGATATCTCAGTTCTCAATATCTAGCTTCTTGTTTCTGGTATTACAATGCATTTTTTTGTTTGTTTGTTTATTTCTATAAGTGCTTTCTATAAGATCCTACTACCATTTACTGAAGTTTTTGAAGTTTTTCCTCTAGAGAAGTTTGATAAGTGTTTGTTCTTTTCCTCTATTGTACTTAATGTGGAGTGAAGCAATCTGAACATGAAAAATTTATTAGACTGCAAATGGGATGACAAAAAATTAAATTTTAATTTGGATAGAAGTAGAGACATGAGTATGACAGTTGTATATTTTTCAAAATTATAATTTAATGCTATTTAATTTACAAAAAAATCTTAATAATTTAACATGCAGCTGTTTAAATCCAAAATCCATTTTTTAAAAATAATCTGTAAAACACATAGTTTTTAGAATAGTTCATTAACATATTGTTATTTACTTAATTTTTGAGATTTGTTTTGGGAATTTGATTTTGAAAAATCAGAAACTTTCATGTAATAATACTGAAATGTAAGAAGTTGGTAGACATAGCTTACCATTTCAGAAACATTTTAATACTGTTTTCCTGATTATATGAGAACTTTTGTCAGAATCTTTTCTCTTAATTCACTATCATTTCTAATATGTGGAAAGCATAATTATTACATGTTTTAGGAGAAATAATGTATAGTCATAGGGAGAATGGGGATTCTGAATTTAAAGCAGTAAAGACAGTAATCAAAAAAAAAAAGGAAGCGACTAGATTGATAATCCCTGTCATCCTAATTTAGTGTAATAGCGCAACACACATGCTCAGACTAATGCTAATCCACAGGGATGAAAACATTGAAAAACATTAAAGTTCAAGTGAATTTCTAGATAAATTACTAAAGTCAAGAGTAATGGTCAGTAGAACTTGGTCTTTGCAAGACTGCAAAATTTGAGAACATTGTTAAATAATTTTTGGGCTACAGAGGAATTTAAAGATAAGAAAGAGAATGTGTATAGTGTCTGACAAAAAAAGATTAATGTTTATTTTTAAATAAATATTTTTAAATGTTAGGAGGATATAATTTAATGAAATTATGAAAGCATAGCTGGAGCGATAACACAGCGGGTAGCGCGTTTGCCTTGCATGTGGCTGACCCAGGTTCGAATCCTCCGTCCCTCTCAGAGAGCATGGCAAACTACCTAGAGTGCCTAGAGTGTCCCGTCTGCACAGCAGAGCCTGGCAAGCTACCTGTGGTGTATTTTATATGCCAAAAACAGTAACAAGTCTCACAATGGAGACATTACTGGTCCCCACTTGAGCAAATCGATGAGCAACGGGATGACAGTGATATAGTGATACAGTGATGAAAGCATAAATGGAACACTGATGGACCTAGTGAGCTGCATGCAGTACAATTTCACAGTGCTCAATACCTGAAAGGAGCTGGTGCCCAACAGTGCTGCTCTCAGCTCAACAAGAGCTCTGCTTCCTTTCAGGAACTAGTCGCTCTGCCACTTCCTCCTCCACTTTCTGTTACAAACTTATATAATCACAGACTTGACATTTTAATTAAACAGACAGCACTCATTACAGCAGACAATATATGAGGCTTATAAATTCATGATTATAAAAGGACATTGCAATCTTCTGATGAAAGCACATATAAATTGGTGAGTTGCATTATTGTTGTTCTCATTTAGCATTCTCAGCTTATCCAATCCTTATTGTCCACTCTATGCTTTCACACCAAGAATAAATGGCCAATTCAGATAATGCCATCGATTTTGAAGACACTATAAATCATTGCTGACAGGTGTTGTGCAATTTCAGCTCTGGCACCTTTTCATGGCAGCCTTATATTAAAGCATTAATAAAATTAATTCCTCTTTTATATAGGTTTGGATTTATAATTTATGACAACTATTCACTGGAAGAATAAACCAATACATCAAGTAAACTGCGTGTGTTTAGTTTAATTTTTCCTTTACAGAAAGGAGTTAAAGGATTTTAAAAACAGCTTGGTAGCAGAATGGTGTTCTTACAGGTTCTTTTACTTCAGGCTTAACTTTTGTTTTTGGTGGATAACTAGAGTTAAAAAGAGTACTTGCAAAAAAATAATAAAAACACAAAAAGTTTTAAAAAAGAAAAAGTACTTGCAATAAGAGAAATAAAATAATTACTCATAATGATAGGACATGCTAAAATGATACAGTTTTATAATCATTTATATAATCAGATACACTTATTTGAATCTTATCTGAATCAAATGTCCAATTGTTTGTGTAATTTGGCAAGTTAAGAAATTACTTTTGTGCCTCAGTTTTCTCACTGATTAAAAAAATAGCATTACCTATTGATAAAAATTAGTTAATATCTGTGATGTTTACTATCTGTAAAGCATTCAGAATAGTGTGCAACACACAGCAAATACTCAGTAAACAGCTATAGTCTTTTTTTCCTTCTCTTTATTGAATCACCATGAGATATACCCAGTTACAAAATTGTTCATCATTGTTTCAGGTAAACAATGTTCTAAAGCAATGTTTTAAAGTAAAGGTATCTTTCCTTCTTCTGACTAACTTCACTCAGCATTATACTCTCAAGGTCCAGCCACATAGTTCCAAATTGCATGACTTCATGTATTTTTCTTAGAAAAAAGTAATTCCATCGAGCATATGTAACACAACTTCTTTATCCAGTGAACTGTTTTTGGATACGTGGGCTATTTCCAGATTTTGATTATTGTGAATAGTGATGCAAATGTATTTGCAAATGTATTTTTGAAGAGAGTTTTTGAGCCTTTGTGGGTAAATTCCAAGAAGTAAAATTGCTGGATCCCGTGGGAGATCACTGGACTAGTCTACATTCCAGCTTGAAGTGGATGATGGTTCCTTTCCCTCACTCCCAGCCAAAAATTATTTTTTGTAAGGATTAAGGCTTAATCCTGAACCTGAAGTGAGGGATCACTCTAAACAGTGCTTGAGGGACATTTTGTTGTGCCGGAGATCAGGAATCAACTCTGGGTTGGCCTTTTGTTTTTAAATTTTTTAATTTTTATCGAATCACCGTGAGCTAGTTACAAAACTTTCATGTTTAAGTTTCAGTTATACGATCATCAAACACCCGTCCCTCCACCAGAGCACATATTCCACCACCAATGTCCCTAGTATTTCTCCCTCACCCACACCTCACCCTGCCTCTATGGCAGACAATTTCCCTCTTACTCACTCTCTACTAATGGGTATTATGGTTTGCAATACAGATATTGAGAGGCCATCGTGTTTGGTCCTTTATCTACTTTTTGCACACATCTCCCATCCCAAGTGATCCCTCCAACCATCATTGACTTAGTGATCCCTTCTCTATCCCTGCTGCCTCCTCCCCAGCTCATAAAAACAGGCTTCCAACCATGGAGCAATCTTCCTGGCCCTTGTCTCTACTGTCCTTGGGTGTTAGTCTCATATTATGATATTTTGGGTTGGCCTTTTTGCGGCTGTACTGTCTCTCTAGCCCTATAACATATTCCAATTAATCTACACAGAACCTAACTTAAATTATAATGAACAGGGACTAGCCAAAACTAGCATCCAAATAGATTGGAGACAAAGCGATGCCCTGGCTAAAACGAAAAACCTCCGCAGTGCAAACATTTTTTAAGAATTTCTTAGGTAAAGAGATTTCTAATGTTTGGAACTTTACCCTAGGAGTCTAGGACAGGAGTTGTGCTAAATACTCAGCACCAGAACCCCAGTTCTAAAGATCTGAATATACAACACTAGACAGGAGACAAGAAAGTATTGGCAGGTGCTTTAAGGCTCCACGGCTGCACTTTGCAATGCCAGGTGATTTTGGGGGATGTTTTTATTATTTGAATAGCTAAATTTAAAGGTGCAACATTATTTATAATTTTAATATAGAGATAAGTTAACTACCTAAATATCTAATAAATACCAGTATCTCAGATGATAGCTTACATGGTAGAGCACTTAACTAGCATGTGTAAAGCCCTCAGATTAATTGGGGTACCACATGTGCCCCTAGCATATCTAGGTATAACCCGGTTTTCCCCCAAGCACTGCGAGGCAAGTATTGCACTGTTAGGTGCTCACTATGTGGCCCACAGAAGCCTAACACGGTTATTGCAGCCTCTATACATTTTATTAAAGTAGAATAATATTTTAATTTATGTCTAAAGGAAGGGAAGTCCCAAACTGGGCTCAGGAGACACAGGAGATTTCTCCCTGTGATTCTCGGCCAACCAGGCAGAATGTTTAATGAAGATCCAGAGGATGGAAAGCTTCTCAGGGCTTACGTGCTGGGCATCCCCTGAGCCATTCTGCTGCTATTCCTCCAGGGATGCACCCAGGAATGCTTAGGGTGCCCTCTGGTGCCAAATATAAGCAGGGTGGGTGCCTTGCATGTGTCTCAACTCCTTTACTATCTCTGGGTCCCTAGTTCCTTTGTTGGAAGGCCACCCCGTGTAATGCTCAGGGCTTACTCCCTCTGGGGACTGTATGTGGTACCGGACACCAAACAGGGGTGACCATATAGGAAAAGGCACTGGATTACTCACTGGACTCTCTCCAGCCCCCTGATAGATTTATATTTTTTTTAAGATTAGAAACAGACTGTTGGTAATGCAAAAACTGATGTTCAGATGCCTGGGCTCAGGGCTTGAGATTTTTCACTAGTATTTATTTTATGGAAATAATATAGACCCTTAGTCTGTTTACAAGAGTGTGAGTAAGACAATCTGGAAGATACCCTGCTTGCTTCCTTCTTTCTTTTTTTAAACTAAAGGATCACAAATCATGCTATTTTGCTAAAATTTCTAAAAAAAATAAAAACAAAGTAAATTTCACAAATTTGATAGAAGACTGAGAATATCCCAATGATTTTGATCACAAGCTCTCAGCCCACTCACTGCATTTCACTGTTATGCTCTGACATGGTGCACAGAGCTGCTACAAGAATGTAAGGGAAGGAAGTCACACCTGCAGCTCTGCCAGGAGCTTTCACACTGAAAGACAATCAGACAAGCATCTACTTCTGGTAAAAATACTACTCAGAAAATTTTTTTTAACTGAAAGTCTTAAAATAAATGAAATATTTAGCTTATTTAGAAAAAAATTCCAGAAACAGAATGAAACTCTAATTTAAATCTAATATCATCTTATGTTAAAAAATAACTTCTAAATATAATTTCAACTCCAAATTGTAATACTTAAACTTGAAACCCCACGTGTAAAAATATGGTAAAACCCCAATCAACTGGATATTTCCTATCAGACCTTTAAATTAAGTATGCTTACTTTTCTCTCTAGCTGCTTTAGGAATATTAAATATACAGAATACTGTTTATTATATGTCTCTTGCCCGCACACCTGGCTGTCTTCCCCAGGGCCCCTTGGAGGGGATGGGCTCCAGCTCCCCCTCACCCCTAGCAGAGCTCCCGGCAGCCGAAGACCACCGGAACCTAGCCACAGCTTTGCTCAAGGCCCCTGTCCACACGTTTGAACAACCCTCATGCATGAAGGTACCGGCAGAGGAACCCAGGTGGGTGTAATCCCATCAACGGCCAACATCCAGAGACAAAAGCAAGCTCCCAGAAGCGATATCTTAGAACTTACTTCTCCCTCTGGGAGAAACTGGCAAGCTACTGAGAGTTTCCTGCCCACATGGAACAGCCTTGCAAGCTTCCCATGGTGTATTCATAAGCTAAAGCCAGTAACAAGCTGGATCTCATTCCCCTGACCCTGAAAGAGCCTCCAATGGGGCATCATTGGGAAGGCCGAGTAAAGAGAGAGGCTTCTAAAATCTCAGGGATAGACATGCCAGCTAAGGGGGGAAATATCCTTCTCCCTTGGTTTTTCTTCCCTCCAGGAAGAAGCGGTATGGCGTCTGCCATTTTATGGAACTTTTAAACAGATATGAACTTGGTGGCGCGGGAGAAAAAAAATGTGTTTTGAACTTGAAACAGCAGGACGCTTGGGCAGTCTCGGGCCGGGGCCGGTGCCGGCTCGAGCTCCACTGAGATTCCACCCGGGTGGCCACGCCTTTGCACAGCCGCTTGGCTGCTGAACGACCAGGATCCAGAGCCAGCTATATGACTTGGGTTCCAGCGAGTGCTTGCAGTCATGTCTCCAGACTGAACTAAGCTTTTGCTTCATGCTGCTTCAGGAAAGGAAATGATGCAATTTCCAACTTAAATCTCCCTGGACTTAATTACTAAAATACAGAAATCCTAAATCGGTTACTGCAACCGCGCGACTTTATATCTCTTCATTCTCATTAGTGGAAAACTAATTATCAAATGTTTCCTTGTCAATAGGGCCGTATTCTTGGGGGATAAACTCCAACAAGAATAGTGAGTTCTGTGTTGAAATTCCAACAACAATAGTGAGTTTTGTGTTGAAATATGGAATGTAATCAAGGTAAAGAGAAAAGGAAGTGAAATTTATCAGTTATGCAGGGGGGGTGGAGGGTTGGGGGGTGGGAAGGTGGGAGGTATACTGGGGATTTTTTTTTTTTGGTGGTGGAATATGGGCACTGGTGAAGGGATGGGTGTTTGAGCATTATATAATTGAGACATAAGCCTGAGAACTTTGTAACTTTCCACATGGTAATTCAATAAAATAAATTAAAAAATAAATAAATAAAATCTCAGGGATAGGGCGAATGGAGAGGTTACTGAGCCCGCTCGAGAAATCAACAATCAACGGGATTTTGTGATTTGTGATTCGTGATATGTCTGATTAAAATCAAGAAATGGGGAAACATCCCAAATATTCTATTAACTCAGCCTCTGTGAAACTGTCACTGGAGTTTGGAACCCTAAGTCCCCAGTCACTGAAGAAATATTCTGTTGTGTCCCGTATTCTATTTTACTGATTTTATTTGTAAAATCAGAAAATGACTTATATGTTAAGTAAAGTCATCCGAAAACACTGTTTAACTTTTATCCTCTGTTTATTATTTCATTTCCCCCCATTTTTTTTCTCTGATTGTTATCAAAATTTCATTTATGATAGTACTTTGCTGTTTTGAGAATGCAAATTTTACAAAATTTAATGTTGTTTTTTAATTCTTTATTACTTTATTTCTATGGTGATATACTCAGGTAGCTTCAATAAGCAATATCCAAACTTTTAGAAATTACTGAAGTGGGAAAGACATTAGAAGAGTATTCTTTCTTTTGCCTTTTCCACATAAGTGAGACAATTTAAAAACCTTTACTGACAGATGGCAGAATAATTTTTGCCTTGCAAATAAGGATAGACGTTTTCTAAAAATTATGTTGTAGTATTTTTTAGACTATTATGTAATAGCCATGCTCTCTTACTTTACTACACAGTCAATAAAAACGAAGATATTTCTGTATTATATTTCAGAAAGGTAACCTCAATGTATAAAAGATGCTTGACTTCTTGTATGTATACTGTTATGAGGCGTAATTACTGTGCCATAAAATATAGAAAACTGTCTCTTAATGTTTTGGGGTCCTGAAAAATGGTTTCTCAATAATAAAGTCAAAAACTTTTTAAAATACAAGAATTTTAACTTTGTTTAATATGAAAAAGAATATTTTATTTGTTTTTTTAAATTGATTTAAAATAATGTACATCATCAATTATAGAAAAGAAATTTTTATAAGCTTTTTTGTGGAAAGGGAAGACTATTACAAAGTGAAAGGTGAGATATATTTATTAGTAGTAAATTTAAAAGTTGACTTCTTAATTTTCGTGCCATTCAAGTTACCCAACAGGAGGAGTGATGTCCTGTAAGTACACATGCATATTCCCTGGATCTTATTTTTCTAAGACATGCCATATATACTTTTACCATTGGGGAACATTTATCTTAAGTAATATTAGACACTAAAAAAAGTGTGCTTAAAAAACTGTAGCACTCACTGCACTGTCATCCCGTTGTTTATCAATTTGCTTGAGCAGGCACCAGTAATATCTCCATTGTGAGACTTGTTACTGTTTTTGGCATATCGAATATGCCACGGATAGCTTGCAAGGCTCTGCCGTGCGGGCGGGATAATCTCGGTAGCTTGCCGGGCTCTCCGAGAGGGACGGAGGAATCGAACCCGGGTTGGCCACGTGCAAGGCAAATGCCCTACCCCGCTGTGCTATCGCTCCAGTTTTTTAATATGCTTAAAAAACATATGCAGAATAATCTCTCTCATATATATATATATTTAAAAAACATAGTAAAGGAATAACAAATGACAAAAGGCAAAAAAGAAAGGTGAACTTGTCTACAGAACTGAGCTTATCATGGCACATGTGATTTGGTGTGTGGCCAGTGGAGGAAGCAGTGGCGGGGGGGGGGTCACTGAGATGACGGTGGAGAAAGCAGGTATTCTGGTGCAGGATGTAGTGTTGCAATGTTGCATGCATAAAGCCATATCATTGGTAGAACTGTAAACCACATGACACAAATAAAAAAATTTTAAATGTCAAAAATAAATTAAAATTAAGTGTAAAAAAATGGCCTTCAGACTGTGACAAGATGCAAAATTTTCTAAGATCTAGGTAAATTGTGAAGGTATCATTTGTCTCTAATGAAAAAGTTGCTTATAATTTTTTGTTTTCAGCAATACAGTTGACAGTTGAAAGACTTTCAAAAAGATAAATGCTTATGTTTTTTCTCTTTCACTCAGCTTCTTAGGTCAAAACATTAGCAGTGAGGAAACTTGCTTATTTAGTTCACCATACCAATCTAATCTGAGTGAATCAAATACTCAATTTTATCTGACAAGAAATAGAACATTCCAGCCATATTCAGATTATGGAATACCATCTCAGGTAAATATCTTTCATTAGTTCTTTACCTAATGATAAGTTTATTAAATTTATATTGCATTAATATTTTTAAATATATGCATGGATTTCTTAGAATTGTTATTGTAGTGGAAAGTGAAATATGCTTTTAGTCCCATCTAAATAAATAAATAAATATATAAATAACTCATCTGCTGACATCCACCTCTACTACCTCCACTACCCAGACACCGCCACGCTCCAGGCTGCTTTCTGGACACTTGGCCCAAGCCTCATGCGTGAGTGAACCTCTACAGAACCAGGTAAAGCAGAACTTTGTGACCTTGGACTCCAGCCTCAACAGTACCCGGAAGCAGAGATCCTCTGCCTGCTTCCCCCAACCTCCAGCACCCCAAGGATTATACCCGGACAATCCTCCCTACCGGTGCCAGATAAATACCTCATCAGCCGATGTCCTACTCCACTACCCAGCCACTGGCACACTTCAGTCCACTTTCCAGCCACATAACACATCATAAAACACTTAATACCCATTCTCCATAATTACCACACCATATTTGATAGGGTTCAAATATGTTGTGAACCAAGAGAACACCTGTAAGGGTGATTAGAGGATGCCTTAAAAGACTCCATTGTTCTCAGAGAGTCTGGCAATCTACCGAGAGTATCTCGCCCGCATGGTAGAGCTGGCAGGCTACTTGTGGCGTATTCAATATGCCAAAAACAGTAACAAAAATGGGCCTCATTCCACTGACACTAAAAGAGCCCCCAGTATGGCAGTGTTAAGAAGAATGAGCAAGGAGAGAATGATAAAATCCCAGGGATGAACTAGACTGCCAAAACAAAGAAGGACTAAAATAACTGTACTTATAATGCACATACACTGGCATCGGAAGCATCTATTGAGGACCTGATGATGTAAGAGCAAATGATCAAGTACAACATCAATGGTCTGACCGAGATGAGAAGGCATCGATCACGGCACGCCATTTTCAACACTGGAGAAGAACTGTTCCTCGAAATATGTGACAATAGAGGCATTGGTGGTGTCTGTGTCCTGTCAACACAAACTTGGCCATGAACATTGATTCATTCGCATGCTTAACAACCCTAATCAGACGATTACGTTGAATAGATGTGGCTCACTACTGGCAGTTTCTATCTTCGTCATCTATGCACCAACATCCAACTATGATGAAGAAGAAATTTAGAAGTTCTACATGGAGCTAGAGAAGTTTTATAAAGAAGACCACACCTTCTATAAGATCATTGTTGGTGATTTAATGCCAAGATAGGTCAAAGAAGGTTGCCCAAAGAACTCCACGTCAGGACCATGGCCTAGAATGAAATGAACAGGGTGAGAGACTGAGTTCATCATGTCAACCAAGACAGGTAACTCACAGTTCCAGAAAGTCGAATCTAAACGTTGGACATGGGAGTCTTCCAGTGGACAGTTCCACAACAAAATTGACCACATCATATACAATTGACGGTTTTGCCTAACCGATGTGGCTGTTGTCCCATAATTACAAATGGGATCAGACCACTGTCTCTTTCATGCAAAATTTTATTTCAAAGAGCGGGGGAAAAAGGACTGCAAAGTTTAAGTTTAAGAAGAGAACTCCCAAAATGACCACCAACTGGGAGTTCTTTGGTACTATTGCGTCAACGTGGGAAGATACCGTCATTGACAATATAAACGAGGAATATGATGGACTGGTTCAGCACCTCTATGACTGTGCAAGGAATGCTGAGAATGGGAAAGCCACAAATAGACACCTATCTTAGGAAACTCTTGAGCTCATTCGCCAACATGGTTTGGCGCGAGCCTCAGGCAATCACAAGCTAATGTCCGAGTTCACAAAGCTGTGCAGAAAAGCGATAAAGGAAGACCTCAAGGAGAGAAGAGCAGCAGTGTTGGCTTATGCAGCAGAAGCTGGGAAAAGTATTCATAACACTTGTTTGTCCTTTGCCAACTATAAGACCAAGATGACTGCCCTCCAACACCCTGATGGATTTATCACATCTTCCAGAAGGGCAATGGAGAGGATTATTCATTACTTCTATTCATCTCTTCGATAGCCACGTCCACCTGCCCACATACCAAATTCCGCAGGATGGATATGTCATTCCCAACATTCTCCCTTCTGAAATTTTACATGTCATTTTGACTGTAAAGACACATATAGCATCCGATCCAGACAAGGTCAGACCCAAACACCTGAAGAATATGCCACCAGTACTTATCAATACACTGGCTCAGCTCTTCACACGCTACCTGTCTGAATGCAAGGTTCCGTCCCAATGGAAAACCAGAGGAACCATTCTGTTATTCAGAAGGGAGACATCCACGACATCAGCAACTGTCACCCAATCTGCCTGTTGTCCATCATCTACAAGTTGTTTACTTGAGTCATCCTGAATAGAATAGGCAGAACACAAGACACAGGACAACCATGCGAGCAAGTCGAGTTCCAAACAGAATTCAGCACGATTGACTATATCCACATGGTAACCAAGTTCATTGAAGTTTTGCAAGAGTTTAAGATGCCGCTCTGTCTAATGTTCATCGAAATCAAAGAAGGCCTTTGATTACATTGAGACTGAAATGGTCATCTAAGCCCTAGGCAAAAATGCCTTTAAACTCAATATATCAGGATCCTCCACGAGCTATATTACAGATTCACCACAGGATCTTACCATTCTACAAGGAAGTGGTCATCGATGTAAAGATAAGGGTTTGTCAGGGCGATACCATTTTACCAAAGCTCTTCAGAGCCACCCTCGAGAATTTCATGCAACGACTAGAATGGGAAGGAATGGGAGTTAAGATAGACGGTCTGCAATTACACAACCTCCGCTTCGCTGATGACATCATTCTTATAACACCAAATATTAGCCAAGAGGCATAAATGCTGGCCAACTTCGACTGCGAGTGTGGAAAGGTTGGACTGCAGCTGAACCACAATAAGATGATGCTCATGAAAAACTAACTAGTCCCTGACTCTCCATTTGCTCTCAATGGAACGAACATCTCCGAATGCAGCAGCTATGTGTACCTGGGTCCAGAACTCAACATGCGGAAGGACTTGGCACCAGAACTGCGCAGGAGGAAGAGAGCAGCGTGGAAGGCCTTCAAGAGCGTCGAAGAAGTGGTTAAGAGGACGAAGGACCTCCAACTCCAGGCACATCTTTTCGATTCCACTGTTCTTCCTGCGCCGATGTGTGCCTCAGTGACCTGGGCTCTATGCAAACAGGATGAGAAGGCTATTCAGGTATCCAAAGAGGAATCGAAAGAGCTATGCTAGGAGTATCACATCTCACTCAAGTGAGAGAAGGAATCCGAAGTTCCGACCTCCGTCGACGGTCAAGAATCAGGGATGCTGTCGCGTTTGCCAAGACATCAAAAATGAGATGGGCCAGATAAGTAATGTGATTCAGAGATGACCACTGGACTAGAGCTGTTACTGACTGGATTCCACGGGATGTCAAAAGACTGGCGTGGCTGCCAACCTATGAGATGGTCAGACTTCTTCGTAAAAAACCTGAACGAATGGTTTGAGGCTCTTCATGTTTCTGGAGCAAGCAGATACCATTGGGCTACACTAGCACATGACTGGGACAAATGGAAACATTACTGGTGCCAGCTTGAACAAATCAAAGATCAACAGAATGACAAGTGATACAAGTCTCATCTTAGAAACAATACAGTTGGGGAAGAGGAAGGAAAGCAAATCAGAAAGAAGTGATTCAAAAAGATTAGTGTCACAGAGACCAGAGTGACATTGCATCCTTTCCTCCTCTGATTTCAAGTGGACTCTCCTCTAACTTTTACCTTCTTTATTTCTGAAAAATCATTTGTCCACAAGATATTTTTCTTCTCTCCAACACACAACTTCCAAGACACTTTCCTCCCCCATTTGAGGAAGTCACACATGGCTTTGCTTTCTTCCTCTTCACCCCATGGCTTTCGTTCCTTAATTTATAATTGTTCCACTAATTCCACAGGATCAGATGTTACTCATGCTTGCTTTCCAGTGATAGAAAATGAGTATTTAAAGCACAAAAACAGTATTTATTAAACTCAGTTTCTCCAGTGCCTGGCAGAGTGCCTGACAAATACTTTGCTCTAATATATATGTATATATATTTGAATAAATGAAATATAATAACTTCAAAAATAAAAGTTAATTCAACAGATTTATCCATTAGTCCATCAGAATTAGTCCAAAGAATTAGTCCAAAGAATAAGAAACATGTTAAGACACAGTTATTCACTCTATCTTTTATAAGACTGTCACAAAACTGCACCCTAATGGCAATCATACACAGAAATAAAATGGATTCCTAGAATGTCAGAAATTCCAAAATTTAACAAAATTATAGCACCATAGTACTGTTGTCCCATTGTTTATTGATTTGCTCGAGCGGGCACCAGTAACGTCTCCATTGTGAGACATCTTGTTACTGTTTTTGGCATATTGAATACACCACAGGTAGCTTTCCAGGCTCTGCCATGAGGGCGGAATACTCTCAAAAGCTTGCTGGGCTCTCCAAAAGGGACGGAGGAATGGAAACTGAGTCGGCTGCATGCAAGGCAATGTCCTACCTGCTGTGCTATCGCTCCAGTCCAAAATTATATATACTAGACAATAAAAATATCTTCTTAAACACAACTTTAGCTTAGTTTATTTTATCTTTTCCTTGAAGATGTCTCAGGAAATAGCACAAAGATAAAATGGGTATGGGAACTCCTGGAAATATAACTTATAGGAAATTTCTACTCGAGGTAGAAGGACAGAAATGATTCCTAGAGAAATAATTCAGACTTGCACAAGTCTAACTGGGTCACCTTGTGCGGTGTTGACCTGGTCAGATCCCCAGCGTCCCGTATGATTCTCTGAGTCCCCAAGAAGTAATTCCTGCCCCCGCGTCCCGTGCCGCCCGCGGCAGCGGGCCAGCTCGGAGCACCCCAGCCCCACCGGGCAGGTCTCAGTCCGAACAGGTTAGGGGCATGTCCTCTCGTTAGGGGCGTGGCCTCAAAAGTGGGCGTGGCATCTTTTTGGAGCACAGGCCGCTAACGCGGCCGCAGGTATTTTTTTTTTTCACCATTCCATGCATTGTCCTTTGGCCACAATTGATAGAACCCATTCCTCCGAAGAACTCCCTGATCATCTTAGTTACTATATGTTAATACTCAACTAACCAAGCCTATCCTAACTTCATGAAAACTGTCAATGAACACATCAACTTGCACAGAAAAGTCCTTTGTCAAAAGAGCATAGCCCCAAATCTTCAGTTGAGGTTCCTCCCAAGCTAACGAGAGCTCCAGATAGTAAAGCCCATAACAACATAAAGAAACAGAGAAAATCCCCACCAACAGGAGAGAGCCAAGAAAATATTTCACTAACCTCAGCAGCGACCTCCCAGAAACACACCCTCCTCTCAGATAAAGAATTCAGAGAGGAAATTGTGAGGATGGTTCACGAACTCAAAGAAACTATGGAACGAACATCCAATAAATTAAGGGAGGATATGGATGCAGCGTTGGAACGCTCCACCAAGATAATCCAGGAAGAAATGAGAGCAGAAATTTCAAAGCTACAAACAAAAGTCACACAACTAAAAGAATCAGTAGATGAAATTAAAAACTCCGTAGGGGCCCTCAATACTAGAGTGACTACAGCCGAAGACAGAATCAGTGAAGATGAACTGCACAAAGCATATAGGCAACAACAAATAATGGCAAAAGACCTCAAAATGGCTCTAGAGCGAGTTAGAGTCCTAGGGGATGACCTCAGGAGAAACAACATAAGAATCATGGGAGTGCCGGAACCACATGGAACCAATCCCAATGATAAAAACACCATTAAAGACATCATTGCTAAAAAATTCCCAGAGCTAGAGAATGCGGACATCCAGATACAAGGAGTCTGAAGGGTGCCAGCTAAAAGGGACCCAAATAGAAAATCCCCAAGGCATATCATAGTCAGAATGATGGATGCCGTGGATAGAGACACAATACTGCAAGCAGCAAGATCAAAGAAGGAGATCATATACAAAGGCGCACCCCATAGATTCACAGCAGACCTATCAGAAGAAACCCTCCAATCCCAAAGACAATGGTGGGATATAGTGAAAAAACTTCATGAAATGAATGCCTCACCAAGAATACTCTACCCGGCTAAACTCTCAGTTAAACTTGAAGGAACCATACACTATTTCATGGACAAACAACAGCTCAGGAACTTCATAGACTCAAGACCAAATTTAAAAGAAGCACTCAAAGGGCTACTATAAGACAAGGAAAAAGACCTATAAGAACAACAAACCCTACAGAAAAATGGCACAAAATCTCATGACAATAATTTCTCTTAATGTTAACGGGCTAAATGCACCAATCAAGAGGCACAGAGTGGCAAAAAGGATTCGGAAAATAAACCCAACTTTCTGCTGCCTACAAGAAACATATCTGAATAGCCAGAACAAACACAGACTAAATATTAAAGGATGGAAAACAATCCTGAAAGCAAACAGCCCCCTCAAAAAAAGTGGGGGTGGCCATACTAGTACCCGATAACATTGATTTCAGGCTGAAAAAGATCAGAAAGGACAGCAAAGGTCATTTTATATTCATCAAGGGATATGTACAACAGGAAGAAATCACACTCCTAAATGTATAAGCACCTAATGAACGACCAGCTAAATACTTAAAAGAACTCCTAACAGAATTTAAGAGGGCATAACTAGCACCACGATAGTAGTTGGAGATTTAAACACTGCCTTATCACCTCTGGATAGATCGACAAGAACAACACTCAGCAAGAAAACAATGGCCCTGAAGGAAGAAATGGAGGAGAAAGGGCTAAAAGACCTGTACAGGGCTATACAACCCAAAAAGAAAGAATACACATTCTTTTCCAGCGCACACGGAACGTTTTCCAAAATAGACCATGTTATGGGCAACAAATTATACCTTAATAGAATTGGGAAGATAGAAATTGTATCAACTATCTTTTCAGACCATGATGCACTGAAGATGGAAGTTAATCACTTATAGAAGCGGAGAACCAAACCAAACACTTGGAAATTAAACAACTCACTATTGAACAATGAGTGGGTCACGGAGGAAATCAAGGAAGAAATCAAGAGATACCTCAAAACAAATGAGAATGAAGACACAAGCTACCAGAACCTATGGGACGCAGCTAAAGCTGCGTTAAGGGGAAAATTTATAGCTCTGCAAGCCTTCCTCAGAAAAGAAGAAAGGGCCTATATAAGATAGCTTGACTTCGCAGCTCAAGATCTTAGAAGAGGACCAGCAAAAGGAACCCAAATCAGATCGAAGGAAAGAAATAATAAAACTTAGAGCAGAAATTAATGATATGGAAACCCGAAAAACAATCAGAAAGATCAATGAAACCAAGAGCTGGTTCTTCGAGAAAATAAATAAGATTGATAAACCGCTAGCAAGACTCACAAAGAAAGAAAGAGAGAAAACCCTAATAAACCGAATCAGAAATGAAAAGGGGGACATCACAACAGAAACCAAGGAGATTCAAAAGATCATCAGAGACTACTTTGAAAGTCTGTATGCCACGAAACAAGAGAACCTAAAAGAAATGGATGAATTCCTTGACTCCTAAATCTCACAAGACTGAGCCAAGAAGACGTGAAATACCTGAATAGGCCCATAAATATCAAGGAAATTGAAACTGTAATCAAAAGTCTCCCCAAAAACAAAAGCCCAGGTCCAGACGGATTCACTGGCGAATTCTTCCAAACATTTAAAGAAGACTTGTTGCCGGTTCTCCTCAAGCTTTTCCAAGAAATTGAAAAGACAGGAACCCTTTCGAACAGTTTCTACGAGGCACATATCTCCCTAATACCAAAAGCAAGCAAAGACACCAGTAACAAAAAAACTATAGACCAATATCCTTGATGAACACCGATGCAAAGATCCTCAACAAAATACTAGCAAATAGAATCCAACAACTCATCAAAAAGATCATACACAATGACCAAGTGGGATTCATCCCAGGGATGCAAGGATGGTTTAACATTCGGAAATCAATCAACATAATCCATCACATCAACAAAAGTAAAGAAAAAAACCATATGATCATATCAATAGATGCAGAGAAAGCATTTGACAAGATCCAACACCCATTCATGATAAAAACTCTCACCAAAATGGGTTTTGGAGGTACTTTTCTGAAGATAGTCAAAGCCATCTACCATGAACCTATGGCAAGCATTATCATCAATGGAGAAAACTAAGGGCTTTTCCTCTAAGATCGGGAACAAGACAAGGATGTCCACTCTCACCACTTCTCTTCAATATAGTACTGGAAGTATTAGCAATAGCCATCAGGCAAGAAAAAGATATTAAAGGGATTCAGATCGGAAAGGAAGAAATCAAGCTCTCACTATTTGCAGACAATATGATACTATACCTAGAGAAACCTAAAAGCTCTAGTAAGAAACTCTTAGAAACAATTGACCTATAGAGTAAAGTCTCAGGCTACAAAATCAATACCCAAAAATCCATGGCCTTCCTATATGCAAACAATGAGACAGAGGAAAGGGACATGAATAAAGCAATCCCATTCACAATTGTGCCCCAGAAAATCAAATATCTTGGAATCAGCTTAAATAAAGAAGTAAAGGACCTCTACAAAGAAAACTATATAACTCTACTCCATGAAATAAAAGAGGACATGAGGAAATGGAAACATATCTTCTGCTCATGGATAGGGAGAATAAACATTGTCAAAATGGCAATAATCCCAAAAGCATTATACAGATTTAACGCGATCCCTATAGGGATACCCATGGCATTCTTCAAAGAAACGGAGCAAGCAGCAAGCAATCCTGAAATTTATATGGAACAATAAACGCCCACGGATAGCTAAAACAATTCTTGGGAAAAAGATGATGGGAGGCATCACCCTCCCCAACCTTAAACTCTACTACAAAGCGGTAACAATTAAAACAGCATGGTACTGGAACAAAGGCAGAACTGCAGACCAATGGAACAGGGTGGAATATCCCCACACACAACCTCAAATGTATGATCATCTAATCTTTGATAAAGGTGCAAGAGATGTGAAGTGGAGCAAGGAAAGTCTCTTTAACAAATGGTGCTGGCACAACTGGACAACCACATGCAAAAAAATGGGCTTAGAACTCGACCTGACACCATGCACAAAAGTCAGGCCAAAATGGATTAAAGACCTCAACATCAGACCACAAACTATAAGGTACATTGAAGACAAGTTCGGCAAAACCCTCCACGATAATGAAGATAAAGGTATCTTCAAAGATGACATGGAACTAAGCAATCTAGTAAAAACAGGGATCAACCAATGGGACTACATTAAACTAAAAAGCTTCTGCACCACAGAAGATACAGTGACCGGAATACAAAGACTATCTACAGAATGAGAAAGGATATTTACACAATACCCATCAGATAAGGGGTTGATATCAATGGTGTGTAAAGCTCTGGTTGAACTCTACAAGAAGAAGAAGAAAACATCCAACCCCATCAAAAAAAGGGGCGAAGAAATGAACAGAAACTTTCCCAAGGAAGAGATATCAATGGCCAAAAGGCACATGAAAAAGTGCTCTTCATCACTAATCATCAGAGAGATGCAGATCAAAACAACCATGAGATACTACCTCACATCACAGAGGCTAGCACACATCCAAAAGAACAAAAGCAACCGCTGTTGGAGAGGATGTGGGGAGAAAGGGACCCTTCTACACTGCTGGTGGGAATGCCGGCTAGTTCAGCCCTTTTGGAAAACAATATGGAGGATTCTCGAAAAACTAGAGGTTGAGCTCCCATTTGACCCAGGAATACCACTGCTGGGAATATATCCCAGAAAAGCCAAAAAGTATAGTCGAAATGACATCTGCACTTATATGTTCATCGCAGCACTGTTTACAATAGCCAGAATTTGGAAAAAACCTGAGTGCCCTAGAACAGATGACTGGTTGAAGAAACTCTGGTACATCTATACAATGGAATACTATGCAGCTGTTAGAAAGAATGAGGCCATGACGTTTGCTTGTAAGTGGATCAGCATGGAAAGTATTATGCTAAGTGAAATGAGTCAGAAAGAGAGAGACAGACATAGAAAGATTGCACTCATCTGTGGAATATAGAATAATAGACTATAAGACTAACACCCAAGAATAGTAGAATTAAGTACCAGGAGGCTGTCTCCATGGCTTGGAGGCTGGTCTCTCATTCTGGGCAACTCAGAGAAGGGAACACCAAGTAAAATGTTGTTGGAGGTCATGTGGGAGAAAGATGATGTGGGCCGAATATAGACTAGAGACTGAACACAATGGCCACTCAACACCTTTATTGCAAACCACAACACCTAATCAGAGAGAGAGAGAACAAAAGGGAATACCCTGCCATAGTGGCAGTTTGGGGTGGGGGGAGACGGGACTGGGGAGGGGGGGAGGGATGTTGGGTTTACTGGTGGTGGAGAATGGGCACTGGTGAAGGGATGGGTTATCAAACTTTGTAAGGGAGACACATGAGCACAAAAATATATAAATCTGTAACTGTACCCTCACATTGACTCACTAATTAAAGTAAACTATTAATTTAAAAAAAGAAAAAAAAGAAGTAATTCCTGATGCAGAACCAAGAGAAACCACTGACCATCACAGGTGTGGGCTCAAAAGAAACAAACAATAATAACAACAAAAAGAAAGAAAAGAAGAGAGAAAGAAATAAAGGACAGAGAGAGAGATCCCAATGCAGATAATGTGTTAGGGAAGGACCTCCATGATATGTTAACTGAAAAAGCACAGTGATATACAATTATTAAAGTGGCTGCTTTGCACATGGTACATCCCAATCAGACCCATGGCACTGCCATTGTGTACAGTCCTTTGAGCACAAAGCCAGGAGTATACCCTGAGTGTAAGTCTATCCAACACCCTTCCACTCAAAATGTTAACCAAACAATCAAAAGTATTAAAGGGGGTTTGGAGTGATAGTGCAGCTGGGAGGGTGATTGGCTTGCATGAGTCCTAATGCAGGCACCACATGGGCCACCAGGAGTGATCCCTGAGCACAAAGCCAGGAGTAAGTCCTGCATGGGTGCGTCCCCTCTTCCCCACACAAAAGAGTACAGGGACTGCATTCCTCAATATCTAAAATGTACTTGTGCTTACTGGTTTTTAAAAGAATACTTTTAAAAAAGTGAGTAAATTTTTTGAGGCAGGTTAGCAAAAACTCTGAATATCTTAAAGAATTGCTCAAGCATTGGTATTTAACTGTTACTGTCAATAGATAGAGAAATTTTGTTAATAGTACTTTTTAAACCAAAGATACTGAGTTTGTTTCCAACAGCTATTATTCTGTAAGAATTATAATTATTAAAGTCACCTTTTATTAATTTATTTTGAGTCATCTTTTTCCAAATTCTGCTTCACAGGATACACAATGTTTTTATGTGCAGTACATGAATAAAAGTGCTGGCTTTTTTCCCTGTGGAGAAACATATTCTCTTTTAAACACATATCTCTGCTTTCTCTCTGCTCAAATTTCTCTAAATTTCTTTCAATAAAAACTATCTTACCTCATTAATGAGGTAAGATAGTTTTTATTGAATTTTTCAAAGTCTGGGGGATACCTTGTGGTCTGTACTCACTTTTAGAATGTTAGTCCATATGTATGTTGGTATATGTGTATATATGTTGGCATATATGTATGTTAGTATAATAAAGACACTGAAAAGTCCTATGATAAAAAATGCTTGAAATGCTTCAATGTTTAATATGTAGCTTTACCTACTTAGTCAATGTTTTGTTGTGTGTTGTATGTGCGTTGATATAGAGCTCAGGAAAGCATACCTTATATAAAATGCTTCTCTGGAAGATGAACACAGCTCTTCCAAATATTTTAATTTAACATTTATTTAAATAAATATTTTTAGGTTTTTGGTTTTCACATGTATAACACTGGCTAGCAGAATAATAAATGTATGGTGTGTGTATTTATTGTAAGATTCCTTTCTAAATAACATGCCTTTGTTGAGATAATAAAATCCATATGAAATACTGAGAACTTTGATTGATTACAATATCAATATAAATGCCAAATGTACCAAATGCCATCTTGGCACATATTTGGGTCAGTAAAATTATGTTCAGAAAAAGGAAAATTACCAGACCTCAAATATCTTTCAATGCCGGCTACACATTTGAGAGCAATGCCAATAAACTAGAAATCTTCCTGGGAAGAATAACATGTTCTTCCTGAATATGTAATCACTTGTAAATCTTGATTTATGAATAATAATTGAAGTACCTTAAGAAGAATATTATAAACTGTTATAAAACCCTAAAATAATAGTCACATGGATCATGTTAGTCCTCTGTGTAATTTCAAAAGGATTTAAGTGGGGAACTTGTACCAAGGAGAGGGCCTTAGGGCTCATGCAATGAAAAATCCTGAAAAATTATATCTTATCTGAAATGTAATGAGATTTCTTCTGAGGTAGTCAATAAATAAATATGAAAGGATGATTTATCAGACGGTGTAATGATTCATTTTATATATTCAGTGCTTGTGTTTATTTCTGTTACTATTTACTATTAACCATAAATCAGTTGCAAGAATTAGAGATACAAAGTTAAATAATAATACAAAAACTATATTGTACTAAAATTACTTATATGAATATGGCATTAAGTCTTTGAAGTTCTAAGTGTAGCTTAACATTTGGCATGGGTTCACACTGCTTTACATAGAAAAGTAAATTAATTGTATATTTACAAATATTTATCTTCTTTTTTATTTTAAAGCTTCCATCAGATTCTTTTAAATACCTCACTTGGCACGATATAGAACAGCATGACATACAAGGAAGTCAACTATGTTGTCCAAGAGTAAGAGCAGGTAAAACAAATATGTGTTTTCTTTGTGTATATACTTTGTATAGGCTGGAGCGATAGCACAGCTGATAGGCTGTTTGCCTTGCACTCAGCCAACCTGGGTTCGATTCCTCTGTCCCTCTCAGAGAGCCCGGCAAGCTACCAAGAGTATCCCGCCTGCATGGCAGAGCCTGGAAAGGTATCCATGGTGTATTCGATATGCCAAAAACAGTAACAAGACGTCTCACAATGGAGATGTTACTGGTGCCAGCTCGAGCAAATTGATGAACAACGGGACAACAGTGCTATAGTGCTACAATATATGCTTTGTATAGATTGGTGTGTGTGTGCGGGGGGCAGGGGGGAGAATGAGAGAGAGAGAAAATAAGAAGACATTCATAAAAAAATTACTTGAAGGCAAAACATTTTTCTTTTTCAGGATCATACAATTGTTTATATCATAAAATTAAAAGCATGTTCTTATGCCAAATTATAAGTGTTTTGAGGTCCAGGGAAATAGTTCAAGTACCAGAACAAATGCCTCACTTTTAAGAGGCCATGCATTTGATTTGCAGCACTGATGGTCCATCAAGCACCAATGGGAAACCTCGTGATTCCTGAGCATCAAACTATCAAGCCCAGATGAAATATTCACATACTGTTTCCACATTAAATATTGGGAACATTTAAAGAAAAATAAAACCCAATTCAACCATACAGATAGTGCTTCTTAATTCAGATTTAATTTTTTGAATAGCATTTGTTACAAAATCATATGAACAGTATTTTTTTTTTGAGGGGGACATACCTGTCAGTGTCAGGGCTTACTCCTCCTCTTCATTCAGGGTCATATCGGACTGGCTCGGAGACCTTTATAGTCTTTTCTTTATAATCTTTTCTACTTATCATGATTATTTGAACGTTTCTTCCATGTCTCTAAACCTTACCAAGTTGTTTCTAAACTTTTCCTAAGTGTGCCTCATGTTTCTAAAATTATGTCTTTTAATGATATAAATATTATCAGGTGTTTGACCAATATTTGTTATAAATTTAGTTTCTTACATTTCATAATCATGAATAATAGTATCAGTTCAGTAGATCATTTTAACCTGATTTAATTCTACACTTTTAAAGATCAAAATATAATCTAAATAATATGTTATCACTTTATATATTCAATATTTGACTGTTCAGTTGTCAGCCTATAAGTTTTTGCAAGGGTACTACTAGAGTGGCACTATGAAGAATTGTTACCTGCAGTCCTAATATACATAAAATTTGACTTTCATGAGCAATTTAAAATAGTTTATAAATTATTTTTTTAAAAAAATATATGGAGTATAGGACTCAGCTATGTATCCCGGAAGACAGCAACTGGCTAGATATTTCTCCGGACCCCAAGCCAAGTCGATTTGACTTGGGCTTCTCAGATGGAGCAGGTATTCTCTCTCCACTTGCTCAGGATGAACCCCTGGTGGCCACAAACTTCCAGAAGAAAAATCCAGGTACGAAGGAGTAGGGACTGAAGACTCCAGGCCACATGGCAGCTGGGACAGACTGTCCCTTCCCATCCCTGCCTCTTCGGGGACCCGGCTGTCACTCCCACAAACCGCCTCCGGGTGCCACTAAAGGACATAACAGCCTTGATCCAGAGACTCACAAATGAATTTCGGAATGAACTAGCTCTTTACAAAGATGTCTCTGGATCCCAACCATTTACAATTTTAGAATTTCAGGAGCGCATGGCTGCTTTCGTGGCCATGGGCCTTTTAACCTCTCATGATATTCATAATAAGCAATAGAAAATAAATTATCTAGCATCTGCCTGTAGCAGGCAGGCTTGAGTGGTGGTGGGAAAATTTGAAATAATGGTCGTGAAAAGGTGTAATGGTGGTTAGATTCGTGTTGAAATATTGAATGTAATCAATTAATGTGAACAACCTTATGAAAATAAAATTTGAAAGTTAAAAAATATGAAGTACATATTTCTCATGTTTCTTCTCATCTCAAAAGCTGATGAAATAATAACTTCCTGCTGCTGTGAATACTCAGTCTTCATAAACCATTAGCAACTCAGCTATTTTCCAACTTTATTTTCAGTATAATAATAATACTGTATGTTATAACTTGCTTTAGGAAAATGTAGCTTTACAATATGTGTCCGTATTCTTCCTCAGTTGCAATTGCTTCACCCACAAGAGTGCCTTTCATCTTTTCACTCAAATTCATCTGACAAAGGAAGAGTACAATAGCATACTTTCTGAAACTTTGAATAAAATGTGTTTTTATGTTTTGGACTCTGTCAACTCTATTTGCAGTTGTGCACTGACTCAATTTTTTTTAACTAGTGGAAGATAGTACTGCTATCGTCTAATGGTGAATAAATGATTAGTACTATATGGTACTTGATACAAATTTTAGGTGATTTTCAGGGACATTAGGGAGAGTTTTGTTTTCTTTTGTTTTTTATTGTGAATCACTGTGAGGTACAGTTACACACTTACAACCTTTCATGCTTGCATTTCAGTCATACAATGATCGAGTACCCATCCCTCCATCAGTGCCCATTTTCCACCACCAATGGTCCCAGCATCCCTCCCACGACCCCCATCCTGTCCCCTCCACCCCACCCTGCCTCTGTGGCAGGCATTCCCTTTTGCTCTCTCTCTCTTCTTTTGAAGTTTGCATTAGAGGTATTAAGTGGCTATCACGTTCGGTCTATATTCTACTTTCAGCCTGCATCTCTCGTCCCAAGCAGGCCCTCCTAGTACCCTTTACTTGGTGGTTCCTTCTCTATCTGAGCTGCCTTTTCCCCCAGCTTGTGAGGCCGGCTTCTAAGTTGTGAGGAGTAATACCCCTGGTACTTATCTCTACTATTTTTGGATGTTAGTCTCCCATTCTGTTACTTTATATTCCAAAAATGAGTGCAACCTATGTAGGGAGAGTATTTTTTTAAAGAGCAAGAAAAATATCACTGATTAAGAGTAAAGGACACCAAAGTAAACACTGTATGTGTGACATATATAAGGGATTCCTTAGTGAGAGGAAAAGAGGGTGACTTCGGAGGCTGATGTGGGAAAGATGTATTTGGTAATTGGTCATTAGTGTGTGAACAAATCACCTGGAGGTACATGATATGCTGACTCCTCTGCCCTACTCTCACAGCCTCTGATATAGACCAAACGGAAAGGACCCTGAAATTGGCATTTGTAAAAAATACATAACAGAAAATTCTGTTGCAGATGACCTGAATGCTCTGCTCTGAGAAATATTGGTTTGGGAAGATTTAGGAGAGAAATAAACTTGAATTAAAAATAAAAATAGTGGGGCTGGAGTAGATAGTACCTCGGGTAGGGCATTTGCCTTGCCCGCAGCGGATCTGGGTTTGACCCCTAGCAACACATATAGTTCCCTAACACCACCAGGAGTAAATCCTGAGTGCAGAGTCAGGAGTAACCCCTAAGCATTGCTGGGTATGATCCAAAAAAGCAAAAAATAAATAATGAAAAACAGTTGATCAAGTAAGAGGGGTGTGTGTGTGTGTGTGTGTGTGTGTGTGTGTGTGTGTGTGTGTGTTCACATGTATAGGATAATTGACATAGTGGCTACAATAAGCCGAAAATAAATTTTATTCTGAGTACAGGTTGAGAGTTTATTGTTTTTTAAATGTAAAACTGAAGAAATGGAAAGGGAATACAAAAGAAGAAAATAAATATTAGAGTAAACCGAAAATGAGCACATGTAGAGTTCATGGCCACTCTCCTTTCCTGATCTCAACAGCCAGTTCATGGTGCTGAGAAAGTCACTCAGCAAAGCAATCCTACCAAATGACGACAGTGGCCATTCATGCAGAGGACATCAGCACTCTGCAGACATAAGGCTCATTTTCCTTTCATAGATCATTAAAAACACCCAATCTTTTACAAGTTACCAGCTGGAACAAGAATGGACTATGATCTAGTGAACAGAAACTATTGGAAAATCGCATCAACTTAAGTCATGTAGGAAATAGATGTCCTTTGTTCATTACCCTTAATTATATTTTGTGAGATGGAGAACAGTGAATTTCAAAAGCATTCTGATAGAATTATCTTCTTTATAGATGATATTCTGAAAAGCGCATCAAATACTACTTCATTTGATCTCAGTTGTTCCGTGTGTACTTTTAGGAAGTGCCATTAAGAAATGAAATGTTATCTGGTGCGGGAGAGTGATTTCTCAAGGATTTTATTGTCAGATCAAGACCAACTTGTCTTCTTCTAATTAAATGAAGCCAACTCATGACCTGGTAGCAAAATTCTTTTAAAGAATAGATATTCCAATTGAAAATTATCATGCAAGTTACTTCAGTCACTGCTGTTTTGAGTTACAAACCCAGTGAGCACACAAAAGCACAAGCTCAGACACAACAGGTGAAAAGGAGCATCCCTAGGTTGTCAAATATTCTAGATGGCATTTCATAGCTTCTGAGAGATCTTTAATTATCAACCAAGTCTGAGTTAATATTTTTAAAATCCAATTTAATACAGCTCCTCACAGCAGACATAACCTTTAGCCTTCAACTTAAAAGACATCTTTGAAAGCTGCTTTATAAAGAGATAATTATGAGGACTGGTAAAGGAATGGGTACTTGATCATTATATGAAATGTAATCACAAAAGTTTGAAGTATATAACTGTACCTCATGGTGATTCATTGAAATAAATAAATAAATAAATGCAATAAAACTCTAAGTTTCCCCAATTAGGTGATTACTACAGTTCTCGTAGTTGTTTGATTTTTAACTCAAATAATCCTTATCAATGGAGAAGATTATTTCCCTAACCCAAGATTATTTTATTTACAAATTGGTTGTAAATGATTATCATTTTCAAGGTTAGGCAGTTTTCTGGATGACAACTGTACTGTTCATTACAAGAGTAATGTCTGAAAAGACAGGTTACACCTTGGCTTCTACCTGAGTTTGGTGAAAGAACTATTTGTATGGAAATAATGAGAATTTAAAATCTTTCTCATGGCCTTTCATAAATCCTTCAAAATGAATTTATTATCTGCCATCATAGTCTCATCCCAAACTGCCATAAGTATGTTTCTTATGGCTGCAGTACAACCTTCTTTTCTTTGTGTTCGTTTCACTTTGAAATGAAGAGACTTATTCACTCTAGGTAAAAGGGGAAAGTGGGCAAAAAATGGAACTTTGTCTGACTCAGAAATACAATATTCTAGAGGTTGGAGAAAATTGAAAAAGTTTTAGTTTAGGATTGCTGACAAGCCCTACTTAATATCACGAGTCTGAAATTTGCCTGGAGTTGCTCAATGGGTTTACAGAAATAAAAAAAGCATGTGTTCATCTAAAATTATTAGAAATTAGTATTTCATGGGGCTGGAGCGATAGCACAGCGGTTGGGTGTTCACCTTTCACGTGGCCGACCCGTGTTCGATTCCTCCACCCGTCTCAGAGAGCCCGGCAAGCTACCGAGAGTATTGAGCCCACACGGCAGAGCCTGGTGAGCTACTGGTGTGTATTGGATATGCCAAAGACAGTAACAATAAGTCTCTCAATAAGAGATGTGACTGGTGCCCGCTCAAACAAATCAATGAGCAATGGGATGACAGTGACAGTGACAGTATTTCATAAAGCATTTCAATTTCAAGCTGACATTTTCTCACTGAATTCAGCCCATGATGGAGCCTTGATTCTAATATTTCCTGTATTATTGTATAAATGGAAAATTAAAGCTCAGAAAATTAAAATTAGTTGTCTGGAGCCATTCAATAACCCAGCTTCCTAATATAGACTAGTAAAAAGATATTCTTTCCATGACCCAGAAGGTTAATAGGAAATTAAAAGTGATTGCAACAATCAAAAAAATAAACTTTGTGGCAAAATCCTAAATATTTTCCTGCTTTTACTACTCTCTACAACCAGGATAAGCTGACAGGAGCATGAAAAATTATTCATCTGAGTCAAATTATGTTTTCCCCAATTCCAATACTGAGTGGAAATTTACAACTTACCTAATAACAGGTGAAGACTTCTTTCTTGTCTCTAGGTCTACTGCTAGGATCTTTCTCTGCATTCTCCTCTCTAGGTCCTCCGGCAGAAGAGATGCCCTCCAGGCCAGGGGACTGTGCTCAGCTTCCACAGAGAAAGGGCTTTAAAAAGAGCAAGTGGGAATTATGGCTGCAAGAAAACTGGGAGGACTGCAAAGTAAGTTTTCCTAGACTTTTTTTTTTTAAATAAAACATTCCATTGTGTATATATGTCACAACTTTTTGATCCATTGATTGGTAGTTGAGCATTTGGATTGTTTCCATATCTTGGCTATTGTACTAAGTGTGCAATCAACATAGTTATGCATATATCTTTTTTTAATTTTAAAACTATTTTTATTATAGATGACAGTTTTTGTTTTACTTTTAATAATTTTTATTATTACTATATTTTATGGGGCTGGAGCAATAGCATAGCGGGTAGCACGTTTGCCTTTCATGCAGCCGACCCAGGTTCAATTGCTCTGTCCCACTAGGAGAGCCCAGCAAGCTACCGAGAGTATCCTGCATGCACGGCAGAGCCTGGCAAGCTACCCGTGGCACATTTGATATGCCAAAAACAGTAACAAGACGTCTCACAATGGAGACGTTACTGGTGCCTGCTCGAGCAAATTGATGAACAATGGGGCGACAGTGCTACAGTGCTATTATATTTTACAAATGGTAAAGACACAGAATGATCACTTTCATAGGTGGCACTTACAGATAAACAGTGAGGTAGGAACAAAGATCGAATGGGAACATAACAGTGAAACTGATTCACACAATAAAAACCTTTTTTAAAAAATTATGTAACAGGCGTTTCTCTTTTTTTATTTTATTTTTTATTGAATCACTGAGATAGACCCGTATAAAGCTGTTCATTATTAGGTTTCAGTCATACAGTGTTCCAACCCATCCCTCCATCAGTGTACATTTCCCATCACCAGTGTCCCCCATATACTTTTGAAGTCAGTGGGCCCCCAGGGGTGACTTATGTGAAGCGGAGAGGAGAGAGAGATGGTCACTTTCTCCCGATCTGCCTCTGCAACCCCAGAACCGACTGGGAATGCAAGGACTCAGGATGGAGCTAGGATTTGCTCTTTGCAGGAAAGGAGAGTTGGTCCTAAGCCTTACCCAAAGCTTGTTGGCTCTTGTCTTCCTCACAGAAAGGAATTTCGGGAGTAGATGAGTAGTGAAGTAAAAGCATATTATATTTGGAGATTTTTAGGGATGGGAATGAAGGAGAGAAATTGAAAGAATAAAGCACTCAAGAGAGAAGGTGAATTCTTCAAAGGTGGAAAAATCCTCAGTACACCTGTGCTTGGCCAGGAGGGTCCAAGCCGCGGAAGGGCTTTGGCCGCGTATGTACGCCCTTCCTTTATTCAAGGTGGCTCTTAGAGAGTTTCTCCAACTCGTCACCACATGAGATTTCTAGTTAGGTAAGAGTTTGTTGCTAGGGTGTTTGCCAAGGGGGGTTGCATTGGTCTGGATTTTCTCTGGCAGAGGTGGGGGTCCTTCAGGTGACATATATCTCCTTCAGGTCCTTAACTGCAGTCTCTGTCTCTGTTGAAGTTTGTGTCTCTATGGGGTCCAGCCTTCACAGGTCTCTCACTGGTGCCAGGAAGATCTTATCAGGCCTAGGCCTTAATTCCTGAAGCTTCAGTGTTACTGGATTTATAACTACTCAGCAATTCCATTGCATGGTCCCTCTCCTACTTACCTTCATGCCTCACTTTCAAACCAACGTGTGTGTGTGTGTTTGTGTGTGTGTGTGTGTGTGTGTTTTAGAGGTTGTCATGCTGAGGGAAGTCAGTCAGAAGGAAAGAGGTAAATACAGAATGATGTCTCTCATAAGTGAGACTTAAAGATACACAGCAAAGTAACATCAAAGATATAAAGGCAATACAATGGGAGAACTGATCCACACAATTGCATTTAGGGTGGGGTTGGAAGAGAGGAGCTTGTGCTTCTTGGAAAGGGGATGGTGTACACTAGTGATGATTGTGGCATTGAAATGATTATCACTGTCATCACTGACATCCCGTTGTTCATCGATTTACTCAAGCGGGTGCTAGTAATGTCTCCTTTTGTCCCAGCCCAGAGATTTTTATAGCCTCTCCTTACTCATCTTTCCCAACGATTGGAGGCTCTCTCAGGACCAGAGGAGTGAGCCTGTTATTGTTACTGTTCTTAGCATATCGAATATGCCACGGGGAGCTTGCCAGGCTCTGCCGTGCAGGTGGGATACTCTCGGTAGCTTGCTGGGTTCTCCAAGAGGCATATATACACATATATCACTGTATCACGGTCATCCCATTGTTTGTCGATTTACTCCAGTGGGCATCAATAACTTAATTTTTAAATATTTATAATATATACATATATATATTTCCCTCGAAGATTTTATGGAAAATAGGTAGGGAGTGTCTCATGATGAACAGTCCAGGAATATGTTCACTCATGCGTAAGGCTCTGCCCGAGCATGTGGAAAGCGGCCTGGAGCATGATGGCGGTTGGATAGTGGAGGTTGGCTGCTGGGGCTGGGTCCCTTGGGGCAAATAAGAAACCAATAGCATTATAAACCACAAATCTCAATTTAAAAATTTTTTCAATAAAAATTAAGTTATGAGGAAAATATAATAAAAATATAAATGGGAAAAAAGTCAATTCTCTTGTTTGTTATGACACCTTTCTTAAGACATCTAACAGCAATAATATTAAAGCTTTATGTATATCTACAACTTCCTTAGGAGTTAGAAGTGTTTAGACTTCCCCTCATTTATTTATTCATCATTACTTATTTTCTATCCCATTTTTGTTTTTTCTTGGAATTAATAAAGTATACTTGAAAACTAGTAGTTTTGAGCACTTAAAGTTAAATTGATCCTTTGGGCACTAAAAAATCAAATGTGGGACAATAATTTGTATCAACAATGCAATCTTGGAATCCATTAGCAATGCATTCAGCCAAAAGGTTTGTTTAGCTAATGTGGGCATGCTGGTCTGAATAAAGCTGCCTTGAAACAAATCAAACTTTTCACTTGCTGTGATTTCTTGTTGCTGAAAATGTTCTGGTCCCTTGGGCCACAAGCATTAAAACAACCCTTATTATCATTTTAAGAACTAACTTTGGGGCTGATTAATCAACCTGATTTCAGCTGACTCAAGCTTGGTTAGGCAAAGGGCTTAGGTTAGGTTAGGTTAGGTTAAGTTTTGGGGCACTAGAAAAAAGAGGTCAAGATATTTACAACAGTGGGATGCTGATATTTATATTCTTTTTACTGATCAAATTATACCTTAGAGTTTAAGAAGTCTTCTAGAAATAAAATTGAGTTTAAAATCTACTATTGGGACCTGTTTTGCTTCATAAGATTGGTTTTTATGTCACAGAATTATAAAAGTATGTGGTGAAAAGGAGCTTCAGAGTCTGTTATGAATTCTTTTCTTTCAAAAAGAAAAAGAAATATATAGAGAGAAATGATTTGGACCATATTACACAAGTTGATAATGAGGATACAAAAATGGAATAGAGATATCCATTTTTGTACTTTTCTTTAGTGAGTAAATTAAAATATTATATTAATGGATGGATACACTATACTAATAAAAATAAACTTTTTAATTTTAAAAATATTAACAACATACCTAAAACTTTTACCTCCACCACTAGGACTATCTTTATAGGTCATTAATTGATAGTATATGTGTAGGATTCTTTATAGCTGCCATTTAAACCAGGGCTATTTTGTAAAGGTCAGCAAATTCTTGCTAATAAAGTATAGTAGAAAACTTAATTGCCCTCAAGATAACTATACTAGGAAAAAGCTAAATTAATTTAAATTATCATAGAAAACATAATTGGGAAAAAATGGTCAATAAGACTTCTCTCTGAAAATATTGTTTTAATAATATTGGTACTGTGGAAAACTAAATAAGTAAACACAGAAATCTAAAATACAGACTATGAAAAAAGCAATCCCATTCACCATCGTGCCCCAGAAAATCTAGTACCTCGGAATCAGCCTAACCAAGGAAGTAAAAGACCTCTACAAAGAAAACTATAAAATGCTACTCCATGAAATAAAAGAGGACATGAGGAAATGGAAATATATACCTTGCTCATGGATAGGGAGAATCAATATTGTCAAAATGGCAATACTCCCCAAAGCATTATACAGATTCAACGCGATCCCTATAAGGATACCCATGACATTCTTCATAGAAACGGATCAAGCAATCCTAAAATTCATATGGAACAACAAACGTCCACGGATAGCTAAAACAATTCTTGGGAAAAAGATGATGGGAGGCATCACCCTCCCCAACCTCAAACTTTACTACAAAGCGGTAACAATTAAAACAGCATGGTACTGGAACAAAGGCAGAGCCGCAGACCAATGGAACAGGGTGGAATATCCCTACACACAACCCCAAATGTTTGATCATCTAATCTTTGATAAGGGCGCAAGAGATGTGAAGTGGAGCAAGGAAAGCCTCTTTAACAAATGGTGCTGGCTCAACTGGACAACCACATGCAAAAGAATGGGCATAGACCTCGACCTGACACCATGCACAAAAGTCACATCAAATGGATTAAAGACCTCAACATCAGACCACAAACCATAAGGTACATTGAAGACAAGGTCGGCAAAACCCTCCACGATATTGAAGATAAAGGTATCTTCAAATGTGACACGGAACTAAACAATCTAGTAGAAACAGAGATCAACAAATGGGACTACATTAAACTAAAAAGCTTCTGCACCGCAAAAGATACAGTGACCAAAATACAAAGACTATCTACAGAATGGGAAAGGTTATTTACACAATACCCATCAGATAAGGGGTTGATATCAATGGTGTATAAAGCACTGGTTGAACTGTACAAGAAGAAAACATCCAACCCCATCAGAAAATGGGGCGAAGAAATGAACAGAAACTTTCCCAAGGAAGAGATACGAATGGCCAAAAGGCACATGAAAAAGTGCTCTGCATCACTAATCATCAGAGAGATGCAGATCAAAACAACCATGAGATACCACCTCACACCACAGAGGCTAGCACACATCCAAAAGAACAAAAGCAACCTCAAAAGAACAAAAGCAACTGCCGTTTGAGAGGATGTGGTGAGAAAGGGACCCTTCTACACTGCTGGTGGGAATGCCGACTGGTTCAGCCCTTCTGGAAAACAATATGGACGATTCTCAAAAAACTAGAGGTTGAACTTCCATTTGATCCAGCAATACCATTGCTGGGAATATATCCCAGAAAAGCCAAAAAGTATAGTTGAAATGACATCTGCACTTATATGTTCATCACAGCACTGTTTACAATAGCCAGAATTTGGAAAAAACCTGAGTGCCCTAGAACAGATGACTGGCTGAAGAAACTTTGTTTTATCTATACAATGGAATACTATGCAGCTGTTAGAAAAAATGAGGTCATGAAGTTTGCATATAAGTGGATCAGCATGGAAAGTATCATGCTAAGTGAAATGAGTCAGAAAGAGAGAGACAGACTTAGAAAGATTGCGCTCATCTGTGGAATATAGAATAATAGAATAGGAGTCTAACTCCCAAGAATAGTAGAAATAAGTACCAGGAGGCTGTCTCCATGGCTTGGACACTGATCTCTCATTCTGGGTAACTCAGAGAAGGGAACACCAAGTAAAATGTGGTCGGAGGTCATGTGGGGAAGGGTGACTCGTGCCGAATGTAGATTAGAGACTGAACACAATGGCCACTCAACACCTTTATTGCAAACCACAACACCTAATCAGAGAGAGAGAACAAAAGGGAATACCCTGCCATAGTGGCAGTTTGGGGTGGGGGGAGATGGGACTGGGGAGGGTGGGAGGGATGCTGGATTTACTGGTGGTGGAGAATGGGCACTGGTGAAGGGATGGGTTCTCGAACTTTGTATGGGGGAAACAAGCACAAAAATGTATAAATCTGTAACTGTACCCCCACGGTGATTCACTAATAAAAAAAATACAGACTAAATTTTATGAAATACATATTTTAAGATGTATTTTATAGTTTTTATATTGTTTTATAGTGTTTAATGTATGAGCTATCAAGACATTTATTATATTTGTTTCTACGTTGATTTTTATTATATTACATTACATATACAACTACATTTTCATATATGTATGTATGCACATATGTTTTTTGTTTTGGATCCCTGTTTGGAGTATATAAAGGCTAGAAATTCTACAGGCTTATTTCTCAAGGGTTACTTCGGGCTGTACTTAGGGAGCATTTGGTTCCAGGAATCAAACTCAGAACTCTCATTTGCAAGGTTTGTGCTCCAGGTATTTGTGTTGTCACCAAGGGCCTAATACATCATCTATTTACATTAGTATTAAAGGTTATAAATAAATTTCTTTAAGATAAATATAGTTGATAAATACCTGGGAAAAGTTAGTCAATATTTTTTAAAAGGAAATGAGTACAGGGCCTGGAGGAATAGCACAGCGGGTAGGGCGTTTGCCTTGTGCTTGGCCAACCCGAGTTCGATTCCCAGCATCCCATATGGTCCCCTGAGCACAGCCAGGGATAATTCCTGAGTGCAGAGCCAGAATAACCCCTGAGCATCACCAGGTGTGACCCAAAAATAAGGAAAAAAAAAGGAAGTGAGTACAAATGTAACCAGATTTACAAATGAGAAAAGTAATATCATAATAACATCACACAAAAATACTGTTAAAATCGTAAATGTAATGATACAGCATTTAAAATAAAAGATTAATGTTAAACTACAATGTACTCAATAAAAATATTCTAAAGTCATTATGGAAAAGTATGTAATATCTAACTATTCGTCTTTTTTCTTTCTCTATAGAATAAGATAGAATCCAGAGAATCAGAATAATGGAAAAGTCTAAAATATAATCCAAAATTATTCAACAAAAGGAAAACTAAACCTGGGGCTGGAATGATAATATAGCGGGGAGGGCGTTTGCCTTGCATGCGGCTGACCCAGGTTCAATCTCCAGCATCCCATATGGGCCCCCAAGCACCACCAGGAATAATTCCTGAGTGCAAAGCCAGAAGTAACCTCTGTGCATCGCTGGGTGTGACTCAGAAAAAATAAAGAAAAAGAAAAACTAAGTCAATCTGATCAATTTTCAAGAGAATGAAAAATTAATATATCTCAGTTTAATATATATCAGTCCTGATTTTACCTGAATATCGATTTAAGAAAATAGCAAACTTTTTTTACTATTCAATGGTGGAATAGAAATTATGCCAGCAATAAGTGACTAGATGTAAAATCCCAAGAGTGAAATAATATGTATTCAAAGGGAACAAATACAATTTTGAACTGAAAAATATATGAAATTTCAAATACTATGTGTGTGTTTGGAGCAAAAGGTAGCTAAAATAGATAAGGGACCAGTATGACAATAATAGTTAGAAATGATCATTCTGAACAAGAACTGAGCTGAAGAGGAAAGAGAGAGTGAATGAAGCGGCAGGGAGAAAGAGAAGAAAAGTGACTGACACAGAGCTGGGGGCTCAGAACAGGTGGGAAGGAGGGAAACGCTGTATGTGGGTAGTAGAAATGCACACAGGTGAAGGGATGTGTGTTGGAACATTCTATGACTGAAACCCAATCATAAACAACCGTGTAACTATTTATCTCACTTTGATTCAATAAAAATTAAGATTTTTTTCTTTTGCTTTTTGGGTCACACCCAGTAATATTCCTGGCTCTGCACTCAGGAATTACCCCTGGCTGTGCTCAGGGGACCATATGGGACGCTGGGATTCGAACCTTGGTTGGCCATGTGCAAGGCAAATGCCCTACCCGCTGTGCTATTTTTTTTTTAATTAAGAGAATGGAGAAAACAAGAAAAATGCTAATTTTGGGAAAAGTCTTTATTGTTATTCTCACTCTCCAACATTTTTTAAAAAGTATCCTACTACTTTCAGGTGGAGTTTCTTTTACTTTTACAGAAGTAAATATTCTTTAGAGGAATTTTTAGCTTTAATGATGATACATTACTTTAGGTATTTTTTTTCTATTAAAGTTGCTTACTTATCCTTCAAATCTTAGTGATTATTACCTAATTGTCAAAGTGCTCTTGATTGGAATTCTTTTCCATTCAGCATTTTATATGCATCACACCACTCCCTTCTGGTATACAAAGCTTCTGGGGAGAAAACTGTTCATGATCACATTTGTTTACAATTCTTTGCCTTTTTCTTGCTTTTCTTAGTAATCTTTTTATACTTTATTTTTGTAAATTTAATTATAATATTTCTTGGTGTCTTTCCATTTGGGTTTAATTTGTTTGGAACTTGTTAGACTTCCTGAATCTGGTATCTAACGCCTTTTAAACTAGGGGAAGTTCTCAACTATTATTTCATTAAGAATTTTATCCCTTTCGGGGCTGGAGGATAGCACAGTGGGGAGGGCGTTCGCCTTGCATGCGGCCGACCCGGGTTCGATCCCCGGCATCCCATATGATCCCCCAAGCACCACCAGGAGTAATTCCTGAGTGCAGAGCCAGGAGTAACCCCTGAGCATCGCCGGGTGTGACCCAAAAAGAAAAAAAAAGAATTTTATCCCTTTCTCTTTCATCTCCATCCAGAATCCCTATGATGAAAATTTTGTTCCTTTTGATGTTGATGAATATGGTTTTTATGTTATCTTCATTGTGTTTAATTCTTTCTTCTATATAGTGTCTTGTAGATGATTTTTGCGTTATGGACACTAAAATTTTTGCCAGTGACTGTAACTATGGTATATGCCCTGTACTCTCTTGCCCTACATTCCACTTTTTTACTATTGGATTGTTAAGATTTGGGTCATGGATGTTCAGCACAGACACAAACCTAATTTCCAGGGTAAAGCTTATAAATCCTCATGTTGTAGTTTGTTGTCCCACAATGAAATTTTTTTCTTGTATGGGTGTCTCTCTGTCTGCAGTTCATTTGGGCACTCTTCTTCTGTCCTTAATCATGGTTTTTAGGTCATTTGTCTGTAGATAGTCAAATATTTGGTATTGATTTCAAGGCTTCAGGTCTATTTCTATGCAGGTTAGTCAGTTTTAGTTTTGATTTGCTGATTGTGGGAGAAGGTAAACACAAGCTCTTTATATTTAGTTATCTTGACTTAATGGGATTTTAAAGATAAAGAGACATATTTCCTTGAAAATAGTAAATTCCCTTGCATGAATTTTTTAAAAAAAGAATTGACATTTTGGGGCTGGAGTGATAGTACAGCGGGTAGGGCATTTGCCTTGCACGCGGTAGACCCAGGTTCGATTTCCAGCATCCCATATGGTCCCCTGAGCACTGCCAGGAGTGATTCCTGAGTGCAGAGCCAGGAGTCAGCCCTGAGCATTGCTAGGTGTGACCCCTCCCCCCAAAAAAAATGAATTGACATTTTGTATAACTTTTTTTGTAGAAGTAAATTGATGGAATAGTTGTGAAATTAAATTTTGGAAATAGAGTTTACAAGAGGAATGCTATTGGCATGAGTAGTTTTCATTTGTATAAAAGTTGACTGGTGATAAAAATAAAACATTCACTGACTGTAAAATGTGCCAAGTCATTTTTAGATATTATACCTTTTTTTCCTTGCAACAAAATCACAACATTGATCTTTTAAGTTATCTAGTAGTCCCATAACTAATTTTATCTCCTCCATCTTCTATCTTTAGACAGTTTTAGTATGTGTTTTAGTATCTGTTTTAGGATGCTACTTTATTCACTGCCTGCAACCCCCACCATCCCACCAGCTTCATATGTATTCTAGTCAGAGTAAGTGATATCTTACCCTCTCTACCTTGAGAATTGCTGAAATGTAATTATGTTTCTGAAAGTTTTATTTTAAAGTATATAAACAAAATATTAAAACATATATAAAACATTTTCAATTAATAACTACATTTCAAAGTTAATAAAACCTTAAAAATTGTATTTGTTTTCCCCTTCAGAACTTGAACATTTCATTCCAGGATTTGGGGGATCCTTATCAAGTGGAAAATTTTAACAGGATACTTAAAAGACTGATTCGAGTGGAAACCCTCTGGCTAGTGGACAATTCACTGGTGGACTTGAGTGACATAAGATTGCCCAGGTACCCTCACCTAAGCATATCTAATTATTGGGTTAGAGTCAATTTTTGTCAGTTTGGATTTAAGGAACTTGTTTATATATGTTATGTCCCACCTTAAGTGGTCAGGTCTCACTGATGATACTTAGTGTTAATGCCTAGAAGTTTATTTAGCAAAAATTTATTTAGTTGGACTTTATGAGGAAAAAATCTTTAGAAACAAATTTCATTATTATTAACATTCAGGAGAGAATATTGTAATTATAGACTCCTACTGACAGAAAAGCTTGTCATGCACCTTTAATATTGATAAACTGGAAAATGGATCTATATTACATAAATATTATAATTGTAAAATAGTATATTTTTAGCTAGTTATAATTATTGAATGTCTATCAAAAAAGATTCTATGCAAGTCATTAATAAAAGTTTTGACTTCAAGGAATGAAGGGGTTAGAGATGGTAATAAGAAAGACTAGTTATCACCATATCACTGTCATCCTGTTGATCATCCATTTGCTCGAGTGGGCCCAGTAACGTCTCCATTCATCCTAGTCCTGAGATTTTAGCAGCCTCTCTTTATTCATCCTTCCCAATGGTGCCACATTAGATGCTCTTCAGGGTCAGGGGAATGAGACCCATCATTGTTACTGTATTTGGCATATGAACACGCCACGGGTAGCTTGCCAGGCTCTTCCAGAAACAAATTTAAAAATGTCAATGTTATATAAATTTCTTGCTTTTCCAAGAATCCCAAACTCCTGAAATTAGCTTTGACTCATTATTGAATGGAAATCTGTTTTCATAGAACTTGCATTTGTTCCTCCATAGTGTGTAAATGGAGTGAGTTTATATATAAGTTAGAATGGCAGATAAGGTTGTCAGAAAACAAGAGAAAAGAAATGGGTCAGAAAGAAAAAGAAAATCTAAATCAGGTTAAAATATATTTCTCAGCCTGTGATGAGACAGCACAGCAAAAGCCAGGCACCACACCTGTCCTGGAAAGAGAGTCACAGGAGACACGAGGGCCTGGCAAAGCATGGGGTGTGTTCAACTATTTCCACCTTCAGTCATTTTCAATGTCTTTGAAACTTTGCTTACATAATACTTGAGCTTACTGATTTTTTTAAATTAGAGTTTCTAAATAATTAAATAAAAATAATCAAAGGAAACAATACTGCTACTGTTAGGCAAAAAATGTAACAATGAAAAACTGAACCAGATCAGTTTCTTGAAGTTTAACATGAACTAGTTTGCTATAAAACAGTAGATTTATGAATGTTAGCTATCTCATGGTGGGAAATAAAATAAAATATAAAATACAAATGCAACTCAACTTTGCAGTTACCAAATCAATATTTCTAGGGAGGGGGCCAGGGAAGGTTGAACCACAGAGATTCGCTAGCTATCCTATCCCTGGGCAGGAGGACACACCTGGTTTCCCATTCTTCTGTCATAATATTGTCCTAATATTATTTTGACAGCTTTCCATCTTACTTTGGGAAACTGGTAAGGGACAGAGGGTAGCAGAGTACACATTAAAACATAAGTAAGTGACAGCAGATGAGAAAAGCACAGATCTCACATGAGAATTACCAGAGTCACAAAGAGATAAGAAAAGGTTACATGGAAGAGTTTAGAGTTAAAGTACTCCTGAAGAGTACATGTAATTTGGGAGAGAGTAGAAGGGAATATTATAAAAATGATTATGATTTATGGATAAAAATTAAAATAAAATAGAAACAATGAAAATAATAGACATGGAAAATTACAATGAAATCTGGGTTGGTTCAAACTGAATATTTTTTTTGTAAATTTAAGCTGTTCTTTGACAGGCATCTTGCTAATAGCACCATCTTTATCATTAATAATTCCTACATATCAAGTGTCTTTATGGGGTCTGAAATCCATAAAGAACATTGTGTTTTTCTCAGTGAATTAAATCAGAACTGACACATGTAAAATTCTTCCCCTTAAGACAAAGTGTATGTAATAAATCTTAAATTCTTTTCCCTATGCAGTCATACACAATTATAGTTTTAAGGCAAAAATATGGAGAAGCATTCGTTGTTTAGTAAATGTATTCAATCTAAATGCTTAATACACATTTTCCAATTATAGTTTTCCTACTTATAAAATTGGGTATTTTTATTTAAAATGCTATTTTTAAATTAGAAGTATAGAAAACTATAAAGAAAAATAGTTATAATCTCATTTTTTACAGACAATACTCTTCTCACAAGTTTTAATATTTCTTTGTGTGAACTTTTGCATTTCTGAGATTGCATTCGACTACTAATTCTTTTGTTAAGGATGCATTGAGACTCCACTAAGGTCTAAATTCATTTTTTGGTAGGTACTGAAAGGACACATTGGAAAAACTAATCAATTTATATTCTCAATAAGTTAATATACTCATATATTCAACATTTTTTCTCTTTAAGAGTTTACAAAAGTATTTCTCTTTTCTCCCAATCCACATTTGGAATAAAGATCATTGTCGCTCCTCTGAGCAATTATGTGAGGCAAGCTAGTTCCAGGCCAAATTTACCATTTACTTTACTCATTATTCAATATACCAAAAACAGTAACAAGAAGAAAAAAATAAGTAACAAGTCTCACAATGGAGACATTACTGTTGCCCTCTGGAGCAAATGGATGAGCAACAGGTTGACAGTGATACAGTGATACCATACTCATTAGGACACAGTTGACATGCATACTTTTTGTATCCAGCTGCAGAGTACTAAATATGAACAGAAATCTTCTCACATCTTTCAAACAATTGCCAAAGATCCCTCAGATCCAGCACTTATCCCTGGAGGAAAATCACATTGAGACCCTGACCGGGCTCCGCAGCTTGCGGGACTCTCATCTGCAATCACTAATGCTCAGGAGGAACCCTTGTGAGTTTCACCAAAATTACCGGAAAAGGTAACACCTCCCAAACCTTAAATCACCTTTCTACTTTACGCAATACCTGTAACACTTGTTCCTACAATACAGTGTGTTGAAAACATTCTCTAAACTCACCTAAAATCTTTGAGCTAATCTTTTATTATTTCACCATTAAAAAATATTCAGTAATCCCTTATCTTAGTTTATGATTTTACCCAAATGACTATTGACTTTCTATGTAATTGTTAAATGTCTGCCTTAAAGTGATTGCTTTATCTCCAATCAATTCCGAGCACCACTACTAATATCATGCAATTAAAGTAAAAAAACAAACAGCTGTACTATGCTTCTCCCTCATTAATCTCAGTGATCTGATTTTGTAGGTTAAATCTATCATACACAGGGTAAGATCATCTCAAGGTTCTATTTTCTGTCTGTGATAAAAGAGTTTCTTTTATACCCAATTTTATATATGATAATTTTCATGTTTGTTGAGTAATGTTGGTTTAATAATCTGCTGAACTCCCCAAAAGAGCACAGTTATCAATTAAATGACACGAATAGTACTTTATTATAATGCTCCTTCAAGATAAGGAAAGCAGAGTAAAGTGATAAACACTCATCCTTATTGTAACAATAGGTAATGTCTACTTATTTATAAAAAGTAAGTGAAATAAAATGCTTATGTTCAATCTAGTAACTTATTTTTTAAACATTTGCTTTAGCGTGTTTTCCTGTTTGCCAAACTTAAAAATGCTGGATGGGATTCTGAAGCTTCCAGAAGATTATTCACCACCAGAAACCATTACTTTTCCAAAAATATGTATTATATCTTAATGTAATCTGCATATAAAGAAAAATCACCCTTACTGCTAAAATCTAATAAACACAGAAACGTATGACTAAATGCTGTTAATTCTGTTGTATAATATGTAAAACTATATATTCTAGTTTTTAAAAAATTCTATATTGATATTAGTAAATACATTTAAGAATTAATATATAAGTAGTACTGTAGCACTGTCGTTCCATTGTTCATCAATTTGCTCGATCAAGCACCAGTAATGTCTCCATTGTGAGACTTGTTACTGTTTTTGGCATATCAAATGTGCCACAGGTAGCTTGCTAGGCTCTGCCATGTGGGTCAGATACTCTGGGTAGCTTGCCAGGATCTCTGAGAGGGTCGGAGGAATCGAACCTGGGTTGGCCACATGCAAGGCAAACGCCCTACCCGCTGTGCTGTAGTAAATTATAATGAAAATTTCTATACATAAAATAATAGATATAATATGATTAATATCTTAAAACTTTAAAATGCAGAGTTATTTAAATAATAGGGCGAAACTTAACATGAATAAGAGGTCTAAATTTCCCATCAAATGTATGGGTTCATCCTGTACATCCTTAGAACTGTGAGACTCATACTTTGAGAATAGTATTTTAAATATCTGACCCACTGAAAGGAAAAATGAAAATCAAATGTGTTATTTTAAGAACAAGCACTTGGTTCATCCTTTTTATTTCGTTATTGTTTTTTAGTGACTTTCACATTACAGAAAATTAGAAAGATGCCAGAGTCATATGTATTTCCTTGAATACTTAGAAAACAGAAAATAATGGTAAAGCTTTATGTTTCAGAAACTAAATAAACATGATGATAATGATTTGGGGGTTGGAGCCACACGCTACAGTGCTCATGGCTTAGTTCTGGCTCTGTGCTTAGGATTCCCTCCTGATAGTATTGGGTACTGGGGATCAATCTCAGGTCAGCCACATGCAAGCAATAGACTCACCCACTATAATAACTTTCCAGCTCCAACAAGCATGATTTTAAAAACTTCCTTCCATATGTGTTTAAAATAAAAATCACAATTCAAATAAATTGCTTTCAAAATTAATAGAAAAATCAATGACAAGATTAACTTATAACCTTGCATTTTCTCTTATTTATAAAGAGCAATTTAGTTGCAGAAGAATAAAGTTTTACCCAAATGACTATTGACTCTCTAGACACCATAGCAAGAACTAAATCAAATAAATATTTTCTTGATCATTCTGCCCTGAGCAAGTGCTGCCTATAAAATTATATAATGTTGATTCTAAAAAGACCATGGCAATTTCTTCCGCAAAAATCTTATAACTTTTGAAGTTACAACCCACATATAAACCCAAAATACAAAAAAGTGCTATAAATATCCATTTATGTGCATAAATAAGAGGGAGATTTAACTTAGAAATAGGGCACTTGTCTTGCACTTAGTCAACCCACATTCCATCCCCAGCACCCTATCTGTTCCCCCAAGGTCCACCAGGAATGACCCCTGAATCCAGAACAAAGAGTAAACCCTGATAAAAACTTGGTATGGCCCAAAAACCAAAAAAATAAATTCAAATTATAGGAAGCCATTTTGAGAACTTTACAGAAAGATTATCATGTGTAGGGAATACAGAGGAGCAGTAAACTTCTGTAGACTGTTACAGTCAGGAGGCACAACATGAACTGGGATACAAAACCAAAAGTCAGCCAGTTAGGAAAGGGTCTGGCTGCAAAATTTAAAAAAGTGGATTGACGGTGTCCTAAAAACTGTAACATTAATAAATGGTTATATGGGCTGGAGCAGTAGCACAGCAGGTAGGGCCGTTTGCCTTGCACATGGCCAACCTGGGTTCGATTCCCAGCATCTCATATGGTCCCCTGAGCACCGCCAGGAGTAATTCCTGAGTACAGAGCCAGGAGTTACCTGTGCATTGCTGGGTGTGAACCAAAAAGCAATAAATAAATATAAAATAAATGGTTATAATTTTTGAGCATCTTTTATGGAACAGATACAAGATAGAAAATCTTAAATCTCTAGAAGTGTGTAAATCCTTAGACATCTCTAAGATTACAATTATTTTCATTTTATAAGCAGAAATGTCTAAGGCTCAGAAAGGCTGAGTACTTTACTTAAGGCTACACCAGATAGTTCTTCTATTAATTGACAGAGATAAAATTCAAAGCCTAAATACTTTTCAACTACCTTGCTACATCTTCTAATGATGTGGTTCTATTAAAATATTTCAAGATGGCTTTCTGGAGTTCTGTAGACAGCTCCATGTCTCCTAATTCTTCAAAAATCTGTCATTTAATCAAAATCACACCTTTACCATTCTTTAAACAAACTGAACTTTCCTTATTCAATTGTTTTTTTCTGCTGTTTTCCTGATTCGTATTTTTTTCTTTCTTTATCTTTAAGTTTTGGGTCACATCTGGCTGTTCTTAGGACTTACCTCTGATTTCATGTTTAGGGCACCATATGAGGAGTCAATGATCAAACTCATGCGAGGCCACACGCAAGACAATCATTTTATCTGCTATACTATCATCTCCAGTCACTGATATACCTTTCTTCAAGCCATCCTGAAAAATTATTTCTCTTTTTCAATGCTAACTTTAAATAATATTTATTTATCTTTTCAACCATCTGTTTCTTTTGCAGTTCCATGGAACTTTCAACAAACATTGAGTGTTAGAGGCTCTGGGTTTGACCCCAAATGCTTCATAACCTCCTGTCCCAGTAGAACTGCCCCCGTAGAATACTCAGGAGACCCTTGTGACCTACAAATACTGCTCAATAACAATCACAACAACAAACAAAAATAAAATATTGATATTATTATGTGCTTTTAAAATCTGCTTCAGACTCTCCCATCGGTTCCGGCTGTGGGGGGCTCCCCTGGAACCCCTGAACTGCCTGCGCTGCGGGGACGTGCCTCTGCTCCTCTGTAGCGCCGAATTCCCAATCAGGTACTGACAAACAGGATCGGGACTCCGACTACCGACCCTAGGGGCACTCTCCCACCCGCCTACCCCTCCCTGTCCCCCAAGAGATTACTGGGGGCATGGTCTGTAGTGCAGGGGATGGGGCCACTTGTAATTTAATGTAATTTTTCTTACATTACATATTCTATAACCTGTTTCTTTGAAACTCACCCTGGCCATCTAAATCATTTTCCACAAAAATAGTCCTTTAGCTGAGTTGAACTTCACAAAAGCTGTCAGTGGACAATAGAATCTCCACAAACTCTCGTAAAGACAGCATAGCCTTAAGTCATCACTAAAGGCCCCACATAAACCAAGAGGAGAGGCTGAGAATAAGGAAGTATTCTGGAATTGGAACAAAGCCTCCAACATCAACTTAGCACCAACAGAATCCCCCCTTCCACTGGAAAAAGAGCAAATAGGGATAGACAATTAGAAGGCTACAACTCTAGACTTCCACAACAATATGAAGAAACAGCGAAAATCCCCCCCACGAAAAGAAGATGAAGAAAAGATTCCAGACATCTCCAAAGGGTCCACCCACATACTGGACCTCTCAGAAAAAGAATTCAGAGAAGAAATCTTGAAGAGAATCGATGTACTCAAAGCAACCATGGAACAGACATCCAGTAAATTAAGGGAGGAGATGAACGATGCTTTGGAATGGTCAACCAAGAAAATGCAAGAAGAAATGAGATCAGAAATTTCAAAGCTACAAACAGATGTCACAAAGCTACGAACAGAAGTCACACAAATAAAGGAGTCGGTAGAGGAATTAAAAATCTCAGTAGGTGCCCTCAACAGTAGAATGACTATAGCCGAAGAAAGAATCAGTGACATTGAAGATGAGCTGCAGAAATCTTACAGACAACAACAAATAATGGCAAAAGACCTCAAAATGGCTATAGAGCAAATCAGAGTCCTTGGGGATGACTTCAAGAGGAACAACATAAGAATCATTGGAGTAACAGAAGCACAAGGAAGTAATTCCAATGAAAAAAACACAGTCAAAGACATCATTGCCAAGAACTTCCCAGAGTTGGATGAGGCAGGCATCCAGATACAAGGAGTCTGAAGAGTACCAGCAAAAAGAGACCCGAATAAAAAGACTCCAAGACATATTGTAGTCAAAATGAGGGATGCAGTGGATAGAGACACAATTCTGCAAGCAGCGAGGTCAAAGAAGGAAATCACATACAAAGGAGCACCCCTCAGATTTATAGCAGACCTATCAGAGGAAACCCTCCGAGCCTGAAGACAATGGTGGGACATAGTGAAAAAGCTCAGTGAAATGAAAGCCTCACCAAGAATACTTTATCCGGCTAAACTCTCACTCAAACTCGAAAACCTTACACTATTTCTCGGATAAACAACAGCTCAGGAACTTCATAGACTCAAAACCAAACTTAAAAGAAAGACTAAAGGGGCTATTGTAAGTCAAGGAAGAACCCCACAAGAACAACAACCCCCACAGAAAGATGACACAAAACCCCATGACAATAATTTCTCTCAATGTCAATGGCCTAAATGCACCAATTAAGAGACATAGAGTGGCAAAAAGGATTCGGAAACTAAACCCAACATTCTGCTGCCTGAAAGAAACACACCTGAACAGTCAGGGCAAACACAGATTCAAAGTCAAAGGATGTAAAACAATCCTGCAAGCAAACAACTCCTTCAAAAAAGCTGGAGTGGCAATACAACAATCCATCCGACAACATAGATTTCAGGTTGAAAAAGATTAGGAGGGACAATGAAGGTCACTTCCTATTTATCAAGGGATATGTGCAACAGAAGAAATCACACTCTTAAACGTATATGCACCTAATGAGAGACCGGCTAAATACTTAAAACAACTCCTAACAGACTTTAAGGAGGACATCACTAACAGCACAATAGTAGTTGGAGACTTCAACACTGCACTATCACCTATAGATAGATCGACAAGAACAAAACTCAGCAAGGAAACACGAACTCTGATGGAAAAAATAGAAGAGAGAGGCCTAATAGACCTATACAGGACTTTACACCACAAAAAGAAAGAATACACATTCTTTTCCAGTGCACATGGAACATTCTCAAAAATAGACCATGAACTGGGACACAAAACATACCTCAGTAAAATCAGAAAAATAAAAATTGTATCAACTATCTTCTCAGGCCACGATGCACTGAAGATGGAAGCTAATCACACACAGATTCAGAGAATCAAAGCAAACACCTGGAAATTAAACAGCTCAATGTTGAACAGTAAGTGGGTCAGGAAGGAAATCAAGGAAGAAATCAAGAGATACCTCGAAACAAATGAGAATAAAGACACAAGCTACCAACCTATGGGACACAGCTAAAGCTGTGTTAAAGGGAAAATTTATAGCTCTGCAAGCATTTTTTAGGAAGGAAGAAAGGGCCTACATAGATAGCTTGACTTCACAGCTCAAGGCCTTAGAAAACAACCAGAAAAAGGAACCTAAACCATACCGAAGGAAAGAAATAATAAAAATTAGAACAGAAATTAACGACATGGAAACCCAGAAAACAATTCGAAAGGTCAATGTAACCAAGAGCTGGTTCTTTGAGAAAATAAACAAGATTGACAAACCACTAGCAAGACTCACAAAGAAAGAGAAAGAACCCTAATAAATCAAATCAGGAATGAAAAGTGGGTCATCACAACAGAAACCAACGAAATTAAAAAGATTGTCAGAGACTTTGAAAGCCTGTATGCCACGAAACAAGAGAACCTAAAAGAAATGGATGAATTCCTTGATTCCTACAATCTCCCAAGACTGAACAAAGAAGACTTGGAATACCTGAATAGACCCATTAATGTTAAGGAAATTGAAACTGTAATAAAAATCTCTCCAAAAATAAAAGCCCAGGTCCAGACGGATTCACTGGCGAATTTTTTTAAATGTTTAAGGAAGACCTGTTGCCAGTTCTCCTCAAGCTTTTCCAGGAAATTGAAAAGACAGGAACTCTCCCAAACAGTTTTTATGAAGCACACATCTCCCTAATACCAAAAGCAAACAAAGATACCACTAAGAAAGAAAATTATAGACCAATATCCCTGATGAACACCGATGCGAAGATCCTCAACAAAATATTAGCAAATAGGATCCAACAACTCATCAAAAAGATCATACACCATGAGCAAGTGGGATTCATCCCAGGGATGCAAGGATGGTTTAACATTCGGAAATCAATCAACATAATCCATCATATGACCAAAAGTAAAGATAAAAACCATATGATCATATCAATAGATGTAGAGAAAGCATTTGACAAGATCCAGCATCCGTTCATGATGAAAACCCTCACCAAAATGGGGTTTGGAGGAACTTTCCTCAAGATAGTCGAAGCCATCTACCACAAGCCTATGGCAAGCATTATCCTCAATGGGGAAAAACTAAGTGCCTTTCCTCTAAGATCAGGCACAAGAAAAGGATACCCACTCTCATCACTTGTCTTCAATATAGTACTGGAACTACTTGCGATAGCCATTAGACAAGAAAAAGAAATTAATGGCATCCAGATAGGAAAGGAAGAAATCAAACTCTCACTATTTGCAGATGATATGATACTATACCTAGAGAAGCCTAAAGCCTCTACAAAAAAAATCTTAGAAACATTAGACTTATATAGTACAGCTGCAGGCTACAAAATCAACACCCAAAAATTCATGGCCTTCCTATATGCAAACAATGAGGCAGAGGAAAGGGACATGAAAAAAGCAATCCCATTCACAATCGTGCCCCAGAAAATCAAGTACCTCGGAATCAGCTTAACCAAGGAAGTAAAAGACCTCTACAAAGAAAACTATAAAATGCTACTCCATGAAATAAAAGAGGACATGAGGAAATGGAAACATATACCCTGCTCATGGATAGGGAGAATCAATATTGTCAAAATAGCAATACTCCCCAAAGCATTATACAGTTTCAACGCGATCCCTATACGGATACCCATGACATTTTTCAAAGAAACTGATCAAGCAATCATAAAATTCATATGGAACAACAAACGTCCACGGATAGCTAAAACAATTCTTGGGAAAAAGATGATGGGAGGCATCACCCTCCCCAACCTCAAACTTTATTACAAAGCAGTAACAATTAAAACAGCATGATACTGGAACAAATACAGAGCCGCAGACCAATGGAACAGGGTGGAATATCCCTACACACAACCCCAAATGTATGATCATCTAATCTTTGATAAGGGAGCAAGAGATGTGAAGTGGAGCAAGGAAAGCCTCTTTAACAAATGGTGCTGGCACCTCTGGACAACCACATGCAAAAGAATGGGCTTAGACCTTGACCTGACACCATGCACAAAAGTCACATCAAATGGATTAAAGACCTCAACATTAGACCACAAACCATAAGGTACATTCAAGACAAGGTCGGCAAAACCCTCCACGATATTGAAGATAAAGGTATCTTCAAAGATGACATGCAACTGGCCAACCAAGTGGAAACAGAGATCAACAAATGGGACTACATTAAACTAAAAAGCTTCTGCACCGCAAAAGATACTATGACCAGAATACAAAGACTATCTACAGAATGGGAAAGGATATTTACACAATACCCATCAGATAAGGGGTTGATATCAATGGTATATAAAGCACTGGTTGAACTGTACAAGAAGAAAACATCCAACCCCATCAAAAAATGGGGCGAAGAAATGAACAGAAACTTTCCCAAGGAAGAGATACAAATGGCCAAAAGGCACATGAAAAAGTGCTCTACATCACTAATCATCAGGGAGATGCAGATCAAAACAACCATGAGATACCACCTCACACCACAGAGACTAGCACACATCCAAAAGAACAAAAGCAACCGCTGTTGGAGAGGATGTGGGGAGAAAGGGACCCTTGTACACTGCTGGTGGGAATGCTGACTGGTTCTGCCCTTTTGGAAAACAATATGAATGATTCTCAAAAAATTAGAAATTGAGCTCCCATTTGACCCAGCAATACCACTGCTGGGAATATATCCCAGAGAAGCAAAAAAGTATAGTCAAAATGACATCTGCACTCATATGTTCATTGCAGCATTATTTACAATAGCCAGAATCTGGAAAAAACCCGAGTGCCCTAGAACAGATGACTGGTTGAAGAAACTTTGGTACATCTATACAATGGAATACTATGCAGCTGTTAGAGAAAATGCGGTCATAAACTTTGCATATAAGTGGATCGGCATGGAAAGTATCCTGCTAAGTGAAATGAGTCAGAGAGAGACAGACATAGAAAGATTGCACTCATCTGTGGAATATGGAGTAACAGAGTAGGAGACTAACACCCAAGAATAGTAGAAATAAGTACCAGGAGGTTGACACCATGGCTTGGAAGCTGGTCTCACATACTGGAGGAAAAGGCAGCTCCGATAGAGAAGGGAACACCGAGTAAAATGTGGTTGGAGGCCAAGAGGGAGAAGGGTGAAGTGTGCTGAATGTAGACTAGAGTCTGAATACAATGGCCACAGTCTGAATACAATGGACGATTGGGGGGGATGGGAGGGATGCTGGGTTTATTGGTGGTGGAGAATGGGTACTGGTGAAGGGATGGGTTCTCGAACTTTGTATGAGGGAAACATGAGCACAAAAATTTATAAATCTGTAATTGTACCCTCACTGTGACTCACTAATAAATAAATTTAAAAAAATCTGCTTCATCTTAATTTTTGAAAATTATACCTTGTTAGCTTTAAAAATAAAGATTTCAATCATGACATCATTATGAAAGTGGGACATATTTTAGTTTAAGTATTAATACAAGCATCTTTATGCATCTCTACATCGGAATTGGAAAACACTTCCTATAAAATATATAGAATAAATGATTTAGACATTGAGGGTATTATTGTCTGTCACATTTCAGTTCTGTCATTTCAATACAAAAGTAACCAGAAAACCTATGTAATTTAATGGACGTGGTTATGTCTTAATAAAATTGTGTTTACAAACATTTGTATCGGACTAAAGTTTGATCACCCCTGGTTTAAATTTTAAGACCATGTGGTTGGCAATCTCCCAGTGGCTCATTCGATATGCCAAAAACAGTAACAACAAATCTCATAATGGAGACGTTACTGGTGCCCACTTGAGCAAATTGATGAACAATGGGAGGACAGTGCTACAGTGCTGCAGTGGTTATCTGTTTTACTCTTCACCAATATGCATTGCCCTTTATAAAAGTGGAGTAAGTTTCCTACCACTTGAAGTCAGTTGTATCAAGCAGCTTGAGTTTGCCAGTAAAATATGACTTTGATTTAGGTGGCTTGTAGGTAGAAGTTTTGAGACTAATACTGCCTTATCATACCCTCTTTTCTTTTGCTTCACCAGTTGCCTTATTTCCAGAGGGATGCTGCATCAACCTAGATTATGCAGCAAATATGGTAAGGCAGACAGTCATTCTACAGATGATGTATAAGGAAAGGAACCTCTGTGATTTCACCTGGAATTGCACCATTATCTCACCTTACACAACTAATACAGCTCCTTAAATTTATGGCCTCTATTAAACTTATCTAATTATCTTTTCTATCAAAAATACCATAGACACACACAAATGTAAAAAAAAATCTGGTACAGGAAACTATGAGACATCAAAATTATCAGATGGGCAAGCTATACTTATAAAAGTTTAGATAAGATATGTTGAAACTTAAATTAGAGCTGGTTTTGAAACTAACACAAGCTATGAGGTCGTGTGAAATTGAAGAGTTACGATAATCAATTGATTGTTTTTTTATACTAGGTAGACTGAGTTGTTTATTACCTGAAGGTTAAAAGACTATCACAAAGAAAGTGATGAGTTGCATATATGCAATGTTCTGGGTGCTGGGTAACTATGAAAAAGAAGGGCCTAGATCCACTGGAAAACAAGAGCTCAGGACATAAATCACACAAGTCTTAAGGAAATATTAAATTGCTATCTGATCCTTTATTGGTGCTGCTGCTGCTGTTGTATTGTTGTTTTGGATCACACTCAGCTGAGCTCGGGCCTTACTTCTGGTAGGTTGGCTGAATGCAAGGCAAGCTTCTGACCCATTTTGAACCAGATGTTCTGATTTTAAGGGATGCAGTTCTATTGGCAGTGCAGTCAGAAGAGATTGACTTAAATTGCGCTTATCTATGCCAAGGGAAGACTGATTGATTGGAAAAGCAACTTTAAGCCTAAAATTGAGTCTATTCACTCATTTTCTGGCACTTGGTCGAGTATTATTAGTGGTGACATATGTATATAATTATAATGCCATTATTTCAAACAGATATGCTCACTTGCAAATATACTTTCTTGCATCTTGCATAGCCAAAGGGATCTGAGCTACATGCTCCCAATGGGCTTAACACATGTTTGTAGGCAAACTGAGACTGGGAATTTTCGGGGATGGGATTTTTGTATTAATAGAACTGTGTTGAAATTTCATACATAGGGGGTATGGTGATACCAGAAGGTCAACCTGTACCTGCGGGGTGAGTGCGTCAGCAGTCTGATGGTGCTTTCTGACTTTTTGATACCCCAAAATTTCTTCTGTGTCTTTGGCCGGACCCCAATAACCTGGGACTAAGTTTACCAAGAAATTAAATGGTCGAAAGTTAGGTGTGTGAGAGCCACACCCACAAACCATCTCCAGCTCAGCAATACAAGCTCACTTATTGGCCTTATTTCAGAGACCCATAAATCTCAAAAGAGACCAAAAGCCTCAGTTAGGGCTGACAGTGCCTTGTGCTGGGGGTGAGGACACACACCCGGCGGGGCATATGCCAATAGTTTATCTCTGGAAAAGATGGAAACAAGGGCCATGATCCAGAGACACACAAAAGAATCTCTGAATCAAGCGGTTCGCTGCAAAGATGCCTCAGGATTTTAAGCCAAGCTGACTTCACTGGGGTGCCTCAGATGGGGGCAGGTGTCATCCCTCCACCTGCCCTCTAAAAACCGCAGCAGCTGCCAACTTCCAGACCCCAGGGAGAAGTGTAGATATGCGGGTTCAGTGACGGCAAACTCCAGGCCTCAAGGGATAGGGAATGGGATGGTCCTTCTCATTCCCCCGTCCCCCATGGGATTCTGGAAGTCATGCCCCAAAACTGCCTTCAGCTGTTACTTAAGCTTCTTAACTGCCATGATCCAGAGACACACAAAAGAATCTCCAAACAGAGCAGCTCTCTGCAGAGATTTCTTCAGACCCTAATTACCTAAAGTTATAGGGCTGCGTGACATGTTATACTATTCATAGCAAGCAATACAAAAGAGAGTATTGGGGAGATTGTCTGCCATAGAGGCAGGGAGAGGGGTGGGATGGGGGGGATACTGGGGACCTTGGTGGTAGAAGATGTGTACTGGTGGAGGGTTGAGTGATCAATCATTGTATGACTGAAACTTAAACAGAAAAGCTTTATAACAGTATCCCATGGTGATTAAAAGTAATAATAAAAATAATTTTAAAAAAGAAATTTCGTGTATAGGATCCAAAGAACATTATCTTTTGACTATATGCTATTTAACTCAACAGAACCACATTTAGCTACCAATACAATTTACAATCTCCTGAATTACTTCTTTGCCAATACATTGAAAGTTATAGGCCAATAGCCAAAATCTGGAAACAATCCTAAAACAGAGGACTGGTTAAAGAAACTTTGGTGCATCTACACAATGGAATACTATTCAGCTGTTAGGAGAGATGAAGTCATGAAATTTGCTTATAAATGGATAAACATGGAGAGTATAATGCTAAGTAAAATGAGTCAGAAAGAGAGGGACAGACATAGAGAGACTGCACTCATTTGTGGAGTATAGAATAAGATCACATGAGGCTGACACCCAAGGACAGTAGATACAAGGGCCAGGAGGATTGCCCCATAGCTGGAAGACTGCTTCATGAGCAGAGAGAAGGCAGATGGAATAGAGAAGGCATCACTAAGAAAATGATGGCTGGAGGAACCAGTAGGGATGGGAGATGCATGCTGAAAGTATGTACCAAACATGATAACCTCTCAGTGTCTGTGTTGTAAGCCATAATGCCCCAAAGTAGAGAGAGAGTATGAGGAATATTGTCTGCCATGGAGGCAGGGGGAGGGTAAGAAAGGGGGGCGTATACCCGGGATATCGGTGGTGGAAATGTGCACTGGTGGAGGGATGGATGTTTGATCATTGTGAGATTGTAACCCAAACATGAAAGCTTGTAACTATCTCACAATGATTCAATAAAATAAAAAATACAAAAGGAAGTGATAGGCATAGAAGAATGTCCTACTGATGCTCAAAAATCTGATTTCTAATATCTCAGTTCAGGGCAGTATTAAACTATACAGCTACTACAGCTTATTCTTTTTTCTCTTTATTGTGTCATTTTGTTTTGTTTTGCTTTGTTTTGTTTGGGGGCCACACCCAGCAGTACTCAGGACTTCCTCTTCCTCTAATGACTCAGGATCAGTCATTAGGGGAAAAATAAACAATACAGATCACACTTTTGTTAGAAAAGAATTTAGTAACAGAAGTTCATTCTTCATGAAGAAACATAAATTTGTTCAAGTCCTCACTATCATCCAGTGAATATATGAATGTTTGTATAATTCTCTATGACCCCATAAAGGATTTCCAGCAGATATTTGAATAAATTAAGGAATAAAAAGAAATTTACTACATTCTAATACTCCGGGCTGGAGCGATAGTACAGCGGTTGGGCTTTCGCCTTTCACTCAGCCAACCTGTGTTCGATTCCTCCGCCCCTCTCGGAGAGCTCGGCAAGCTACCAAGAGTATGGAGCCCACACGGCAGAGCCTGGCAAGCTACCCGTGCATATTGGATATGCCAAAAACAGTAACAATAAGTCTCTCAATGAGAGACATTACTGGTGCCCGCTCGAACAAATCGATGAGAAACAGATGACAGTGACATTCTAATACTTATAAACCTCTTTCCTATACTGAGTTCAACTCTGCCACCTGATTGTAGCAAACTAATTATTCAAATCTCTTGTCAATATAATTACCATCATATAGGGAATTTTTCTCAGTTTTCAGGTTTTTTCAAAAATAGTCTACAACTACCTCATATATAATGTAAATGGTTAAACTAAGATTGAAGGGAAGAAGGTACAGAGAGGTGTGAAGGATTGAAAAAAATCTAACTGAAAACATCCAAAGCAGAAAATGAACTTACTTTCTTCAACTCCTAAATACACCAAAAGAAAGTGTTTCCTAAATTGGATTCCTTTTACCAAAATTTTAAAATCAAGTCAACACGCTTCTTTCTAAATTCCTTCTGAAATAATTTACTTTCAATTCTTATTTTTTTCATAATAAAACAATCACAGCTAATTGCTTGTTGTTATACTACCAAACTGTGTTAGTGGTTGTCCAACTTTTTAAAGGCTAATGACAGCCATGGAACAAAATTTCTAATTAGTTTTAGAGTTTTTGAACACATGCATCAATATTCAAATTGTGCACATGTGTATTTGCTTATCTGCTTTGCTTCCCTTTCAAATAAAAAAAAGACTCATTCTATGAATTCTGTTTGGAATTCCTAAAAAGTCACTCTAAAAGCTACTATACCACTTTATAAAATTAGTATTGAAATTTGCTCTTTCTAAAATGTGTTATTTCTCTGAACTACCATTATTCTTGTATTACAAATATTTAGAGACACTTTTACTTTATAATTTGTATTATAGATAATATCTAAAATCCACATTCACTCAAAAGCCAGCTTCATTGTAAATGTTTTTACCACTGAAAAACAAAACATTGTTCTAAATAGGTGTGAATGTGACTGAGTGAAATTTGAGTATATCTTTTTGGAAGTTAGATCTATAATGGTCAAAAAAAACTTTAATATTTCTTAAATAAAAATTTTTAAAACCATGATTTACAACATTGTCCATAGTACAGTTGTCACGGACATTACATATTCCCATACCAATCTCACCACAAGAGTACCTTTCCTACACCATTGTCCTCATTTTCCCAGACCCCCCGAGCCTGCCTCCTTAGAAGGCACATGAAAATTTATTTTATATTGCTTGTTAGAACAAGGAATATAAAAAATACTACGGTAAAAGAAAATTTGTGAAAATTATTCACATGGGCTTGTTAAATCCTTGATTGAGAATTCAATGAACTGTTTGTTACTAGTTGAGCTCTGTATTTCTGTTTTTATTATGTTTTGTTGACTTCTACAATGCTTTTCTATCTAATTTGCTCCTACTGGAATTTCAGTAAGGTGTAATTTATAGTTGTCATGCCCACATATGCAGCTATATGGTCCAGAAACTTTAGGATCTGTAGAACTATGCCAATGAGTTGACATGGCAACAGCTGGGGCGGGGGGTAGAGGTGGGGGGTGGTCACGGCTGTCAGACCTTCTGAAAGTTATTGGGGGCTAGGGGGCAGCTGCCTTTCTCATCCACAGGAGACTCCAAAGTTATCATTCTTGACACAGAAGTCACCTGGGATTTTCAGTTTGTTGTCTCTGCAGATATTATAAGTGAAATAGTGGAGTTGAGCCTTCAGCCTGATAGCAGCAAGAGAGTCTGGGTGCAGCTACTGGAGCTTCAGCAGGGTGGGGGTTTGGCCCACCTCCTTCCTTAGGGTACCCCAGAATTTCTAGCTAGGATACCAATGTGTCAATGAATTTTAGCTGCTTGTCTTACATCTCTTCGGAGATTTAGTCCTGAATCAAAAGAGCACGGTTGGTGGGTGAGTCAACATGTCACCAACTGTCTAATTTTTTTTAATGTCATGATTCTAAATAATGTTATAGAACTGAAAATTATTTCACAAAAACCAAATATCTCACCAAGACAAGAATTTTCTGTGGGATAAAATTAGCTTTATCTTCTTAGGGTGGGATGGGAGGTGGGGAAATGGGCAACACCTGTCTTGCTCTGGGTCTACTCCTGACTCTATGCTCAGATCACTCTTGGTGGTGCTCAGGGCACCATAGGTGGTACCACATGCAAGGTAAGTGTACTATTGTACCCATTGTACTATCTCTCTATCATTATCTTCTCTTCTTGAATATCTCTCCTTCTCCTTCCTTCAGTTTTTCCTTAAACTAAAGCCACTAGTATTTCCGTACCAGTTTCCCTACCCAGTAAGAGTTCAGACTCTACTGAATCTGCTGCTTTCCCTAGTTCGGGCTTTCAAGAGGTCTCTGAATTTCCTTTCCCAATTCTATTGTTTCTACCCCAGAAAAGTGATCAAGGCACTAGCTTCCCCTTCAGTCCTCTCTTCTCCAAGTCTCCTTCCTTTCTCCAACTACCTGTTTCTCCCCTTTTCCCTTTCTACTCCTCTTCTGCCCTCTGCAGCATACTGGAGGAGGTAATTTTTCAACGGGAAGGTTTGAGTGTTTGAGTGTCAGGGACAAAATGCAGTTTTAATAGCATTCCAACATCACCCATTTCTTAATACTAGAGTATGAGTTTGTATATATGTATATAAACAAATACATTGGTAGTTTTGTATTAGACATTACATTTACTGTGACCAACTAAATCTATTAAGTCTCTATTAAGTCAAGGATGAGCTCACTGGTAGAGCACTTACCTCAAATGTGTGAGGCCCTGGATTTGATCACACACATACACACACATACACTCTCTCTATATATGTACATATATATATATTCCTTAGGTCCTGATCATAGAGATTCTTAAACTGTTGCCAATATAGTCAGAGTTAGGTAAAAGATTCCCTATGCATATTGCATAATATAGAAAGTAAATAACTGTTTGTTGTATAAATTAAAAATTAAATACAGGATAAATATAAATGTATGTTTTCACATACAATGGTGAAAACTCTGTTTTCACAAAGAACAAATTGCTGTATATTGGTCTGTATTATTCAGAAGAATTATAGCTTCTTCTACTGCTTTCTAAAATAAAAAATAAAGCAAAGCAATTGATCACTAGGTAAAAAGATCAAAGATGCCTTTCAAATAAATTTATATTAAGTATCCACTAGTTGTATTGCCTCATTTTTTTAGAAGTAAAACTCATTTTGATGAAAAATTGTCTTTAAAAATTTCATTTATTTCTCTTTTGCAAGCATATACCTGTTCAATAAATAGATAAATTTCCCTGTTCTTAAAACCATTATCTGTCTAAAACATATTTTAAGAAAGCTTTGTGGGTTTTTTCTCTCAGTAAATTATCATGGATAAAGATTGAAAATGGCCCGCTGGTAGAGAAAATAAATTTATACAAAGCAAATGAATTCTATCATGCATTGTTGTTCTAATTATTTAAACTTTGGGTGAAAGTATGTATGTACATCTGCCTCTACTCCTCTCATATTTAATTCTTCACAGCTTCTCTGTATATACAAAAAGCACATGTAATCTGACTTTGATTTAAGATCTGGGACATTATTAAAGCAGGAATAACATTTGTCATAATATATCTAAAGTAGCTAATGCTTATTTAGAAGCCACAAAAATTAACACCCTGGGCTAGCATTTTTAGATCCTTTGTAGTTTTTCCCCCACATTTTTTCTTTAAATTTAATTGCAGCAGCGAATAGGAATAGAATAATGTAATCCTCATATTGGCTTTTGAACTACAAAAAATAGTCATCACTCCTTGAATTTAGAAGAGATTCTTTTAAAGACTAGAAAGATGGGTGGGATTAGCTAGGAAATCTTCTATAGTATGAAAGGACATCATCTAGGCAGGATTTCTTACTAAAATATATTTTGAACAGAAACTTTTTCAAAGAAGACTTACAAATAACCAATAGAAAAAATGCTTTGCATCACATATCACCAGGGAATTGCAAATTAAAATAACAATGAGAGATAATTTCCCATCAGTGAGGCTTACACATATCACAAAAAAAACAAGAACAACCAAGGAGGCCAGAGCAATAGTACAGTGGGTAGTGTGTTTGCCTTGCACGTGGTCAACCCGGGTTCGATCCCCTGCATCTCATACAGTCTCCCAAGCACCACTAGGAGCAATTCCTGAGCATCGCTAGGTGTGACCCAAAAATTAAAAACAAAAAATAGAATAACCAGTATTGGAGTAGATTTGGGAAAAAGGTATTCTCATTCACTGTTGGTAGGAATGTCGACTTGGAATGTTGGTAGAAATGCCTTTTTGGAAAACAATATGGATGTATCTCATAAAAAATTAGCAATTGAGTTTCTGTATGACCCAGAAATTCTACCTCTTGACATCTACCGCATGGATCTAAAATTCCCTAGAAAAGACACTTGCACATCTTTGTTTACAGTTGCATTAGTCACAATAGCCCAAACCTGGAAACAAACCATGAAATAATGCAATTTCCTGCTATGTGGATGTATCTGGACAGTGTGATGCTGAGTGAAGTTAGTCAGAAGGAAAGTACTGACACAGAGTGAGCTCTTTCAACTGTGCAAAGTAAAGTAACAAGTAGAGGAATAGAAAGTGTCCCAAGGCAATTAAAACTGAGAAATGGTCTTTAGTAGGAAACCCGCAACAAGAGAATAATTGGGGAATGAGAAGGTGGACACTTGGACAATGGTGAAAACAGAGACTGATAGATGGTGTGGTGCTGGTTTCGTGCATGAAACCCCACCGATAACATTTTTGGAAACCATGTTCCCTAGAACAAAATTAAAAATTTAGTATCCTTTGAATTTCATCCCTCATATTCATCTTGAAAAAGCAATGTTATTTCTTGAATTTTGACTGAAATAAAGTGAAAATAAGAGATAAAAGAGATAGTTTGATATAAACATGATACAATTGGTGATGGTTAATTTTATCAACTTGGGTAAGCCATGGTGCTCAAAAATTTAGCCAAACACTATTCTGGATGTGAAGGTGTTTTTTAGATAAAATTAACGTGTTGAGTTAAGCAGGTTGTAGTTCATAATTTGCTTTGAGCCTCATTCCATCATCTCTTAGAAGAACTTCCCCTGAAAGAAGGGTTTTACATTGTTCATTGTCTATGATAATATTATACCACACTTATGTGTAATTGCTACTCCCAACCCCTTCATGATTTCTCTATAACTAATGCTGTGAGACTTGAATAAGCAGCGACTGATGACCAACCAAACTGGCGCCCCTCTTCCCTCCTTCATTTGTCCATTGCAGCCGGCCGGGATGGTGGGAACGGTGATTCGGCCCTGACTGCATGCGTTGCGCACCCACACTTTAAATTCATAAGAGACAAACAAGCAAGATACATGTTCAAGGGAGAACGTGAGCTAGAAGTACAATCCGGTTAGATTTAGTAACAATGTTCAAGTTATGTCATTATATGACATATCCATTTACATTAAATAGAAATATAAGAATCCTATTAAAACACATTTATTTAGTTGATGGGGTGGCTATTCTGGTATCTGACAACATTGATTTCAGACAAAAGTAGGGCACAAGAGACAGTGAAGTTCATTTCTTAATGATCAAGGAATCTGTACATCAGGGAGAATTTACACTCCTAAATGTAACCTAACGATGGACCAGCAAAATACTTAAAACAACTCCTCATAGACTTGAAGAAAGATATCAATAGCAACACAATACTAGTGGGAGATTTCAATACTGCTTTATCACCCCTTGATAGATCAACCAGACTCAAGCTGAGCAGAGAAAAATTTACCTGAGGGAAGAAATGGAAGAAAGAAGCATAGTAGACTAATATAGGACACTTCCTCTTCAAAAAGCTGAATACACATTCTTCTCAAGTGTGCATGGGACATTTTCCAAGATAGACCACATGTTGGGCCACAACACATATCTCCATAAAACTAAGAAGACAGATTGTATCAACGATCTTCTCAGACCACAATGCACTGAAAATAGAAGTGAATCACAAACACAAACAGAAAATCAAATCAAACACCTGGAAATTTAACAGCTCACTACTGAACAGCAAGTCGCTTAGAAAGGAAATCAAAGAGGAAATCAAAAGATTTCTGGGAGCAAACAAAATGAAGATACAAGTGATCTGAACTTATGGGACACAACAAAAGCTGTGTTAAGAGAAAAGTGTATAGCTCTACAAGCCTTCCTCAGGAAAGAAAAGTGAGTCCACATAGGTAACCAAACCCCACAGCTTAAGAGCTCAAAGAATGACCAACAAAAGGAGTCTAACTTAGGCCGGAGGAAGGAAATAATAAACTAAAGGCAGAAATTAACGAGATGGAAACCCAAAATACAATCCAAAAGATCAATGAAACTAAGAACTTGTTCTTTGAGAAAATAAACAATATCATTTAACCTTTAGAAAGACTCAGAAAAAGAGGGAGAGAGAAAACCCTAGCAAACAGCACCAGAAATGAAAAAAGGGACATCACAAAAGAAATTACAGAAATTCAAAGGATCCTCAGAGATTACTTTGATAATCTTTATGCCACAAAACAAGAAAATCTCGAGGAAATAAAATAATTCCTGGATTCCCAGAGCCTCCCGAGGCTGAACCAGAAAGACCTGGAGTACATGAACAGACCTATCACCATCAAGGAAGTTAAAATGGTAGTAAAAACTCTCCCCAAACAGAAAAGTCCTGACCCAGATGGACTCACTAGTGAATTCTTCTGAATCTTTAAAAAGGACTTACTCCCAATCCTCTTTAAGCTTTTCCAGGAAATTGAAGAATTAGAAACACTTCCAAACAGTTTCTATGAAGCAAATATCATCCTGATACCAAAAGCAGACAGAGATACCACAAAGAAAGAGAATTACTGGCTGATATGCCTGATGAACACAGGCGCAAAGATCCTCAACAAAATCCTAGCAAACAAAGTTCAATGACTCATCAGGAAGATCATACACCATGACCAAGTAGGATTCATCCCAGGGATGCAAGGATGGTTTAACATTCGCAAGTCAGCAAGGCCAGGTGTGTAAGCGCTGCCCACGACCACCCACGTGGCCGTTCTCACCGCTGAACCTGCCCACCAATCGCCCCACCCTGGCACCTGTTGTCCCTACCCACTGCCCAAGGCCCGCCTCTCCCTAACCAGGTGTGTGAATAGGAGCACACCACATCCCAAAATGTTACTGGAGGCTTGGCCTGTATCTCAGGGAGCGTGGCTTAAAAAGGGGCATGACCTCCTGCCTGAGCTGCTGGAGTTATTTCAAGCTGCACAAACCCCTCCTAAAGAGAGCATAGCCTTAAGCCTTTATGAGAATCCCCACATAAAATAGGAGGAGTGCCTGAGAGTAAGGAAGTATTCTAAATAGGAACAAGGCTATCATCATCAATTTAGCTCATCCAGAATCCCTTCTGCAGCAAAAGGAAATACGGATAGACAACTAGAAGGTTCCAACTCTATACTTCCATAACAATATGTAGAAACACCGAAAATCCCCTCCACGAAGAGAGGATGAAGAAAAAATTCCGGAAGCCTCAACAGGGGTTACCCACAAATACAACCTCTCAGACAAAAAATTCAGAGAGGAAATCTTGAAGAGGTTGGACATATTCAAAGCAACCATGGAACAGACATCCAAAATATTAAGGGAGGATATGAATGAAGGATTGAAACGGTCCAGCAAAAAAAAATGCAGGAAAAATGAGAGTGGAAATTTCAAAGATATGAACAGAACTCACATAAATAAAGGAGTCGGTAGATGAGTTAAAAATGTCAGTAGGTGCCCTCAATAGTAGAATGGCTACAGCTGAAGACAGAATCAGTGAGCTTGAAGATCAGCTGCAGAAAGCTTACAGACAACAACAAATAATGGCAAAAGACCTCAAAATGGCTCTAGAGCAAATCAGAGTCCTTGGGGATGACTTCAAGAGGAACAACATAAGAATCATTGAAGTAACAGAAGCACAGGGAAATAACCCTGATGAAAAAAACACAGTGAATGAATTCATTGCTGAGAAATTTCAAGAGCTGGAGAAGGCAGGCATCCAGATCCAAGGAGCCTGAAGAGTACCAGCAAAAGGAGACCTGAATAAAAAGACTCCAAGGCATATCATAGTCAGAATGACAGATGCTATGGATAGAGACACAATTCTGCAAGCAGCAAGGTCAAAGAAAGAAATCACATACAAAGGAGCACCCCTTAGATTTACAGCAGACCTATCAGAGGAAACCCTCCAAGCCCGAAGACAATGGAGGGACATAGTGGAAAAACTCAATGAAATGAATGCCTCACCAAGAATACTTTATCCAGCTAAACTCACTCAAACTCGAAGGAACCATACACTATTTCATGGATAAACAACAGCTCAAGAACTTCATAGACTCAAAACCAAACTTAAAAGAAGGACTAAAGGGGCTATTGTAAAACAAGGAAAAACCCTACAAGAACAACAAACCCCCAGAAAGATGAGACAAAACCCCATGACAATAATCTCTCTCAATGTCAATGGCCTAAATGCACCAATTAAAAGATACAGAGTGTCAAAATGGATTCATAAAAAAACCCAATGTTCTGCTGCCTACAAGAAACACATCTGAACAGTCAGAGCAAAGACTCAAAGTCAAAGGACTAACAACAATCCTGCAAGCAAACTGCTCCCTAAAAAAAGCTGGGGTGGCCATATAGTATCTGACAACATAGATTTCAAGTTGAAAAAGATTAGAAGGGACAGCGAAGGTCACTCTCTATTTATCAAGGGATATGGACAACAGGAAGAAATCACACTCTTAAACATATACTCACCAAATGAGCGACTGGCTAAATACTTAAAACAACTCCTAACAGACTTTAAGGAGGACACTGCAAGCAGCACAATAGTAGTTGGAGACTTCAACACCACCTTATCACCTCTGGATAGATAGACAAGAATAAAACTCAGCAAGGAAACACTGATTCTGAAGGAAGAAATAGAGAGAGGCCTAATAGACCTATACAGGGCTTTACACCCAAAAAGAAAGAATACACATTCTTTTCCAGTGCACACAGAACATTTTCCAAAATAGACCATGTACTGGGCCACAAAACATACTCAATAGAATCAGAGAAATAGAAATTGTATCAACTATCTTCTCAGACCATGATGCACTGAAGATGGAAGCTAATCACACACAGACACAGAGAATCAAAGCAAACACCTGGAAATTAAACAGTTCAGTGTTGAGTAATGAGTGTGTGAGGAAGAAAATCAAGGAAGAAAGCAAGAGATACCACGAAACAAATGAGAGTGAAGACACAAGCTACCAAAACCTAAGGGATGCAGCTAAAGCCATGTTAAGGGGAAAATGTATAGCTCTTCAAGCATTCCTTAGAAAGGAAGAAAGAGCCTACATAGGTAGCCTGACTTCACAGCTCAAGGCCTTAGAAAAGAACCAGAAAAAGGACCCCAAACCAGACCAAAGGACAGAAATAATAAAACTTAGAACAGAAAGTAACGATATGGAAACCCAGAAAACAATCCAGAAGGTCAATGAAACCAAGAGCTGGTTCTTTGAGAAAATAAACAAGATTGATAAACCACTAGCAAGACTCACAAAGAAAGAGAGAGAGAGCGAGAGAGAGAAAGAGAGAGAGAGAGAGAGAGAGAGAGAGAGAACCCTAATAAAATTGAATCAGGAATGAAAAGCGGGACATCACAACAGAAACCAATGAAATTCAAAGACTACTTTGAAAGTCTGTATGCCACAAAACAAGAGAACCTAAAAGAAATGGATGAATTCCTTGATTCCTACAATCTCACAAGACTGAACCAAGAAGACTTGGAATACCTGAATAGGCCCATAAGTATCAAGGAAATCGAAACTGTAATCAAAAGTCTCCCCAAAAAGAAAAGCCCAGGTCCATATGGATTCACTGGCAAATTCTTAAAAACATTTAATGAAGACCTGTTGCTAGTTCTCCTCAAGCTTTTCCAGGAAATTGAAAAAACAGGAACTCTCCCAAAAAGTTTCTATGAAGCATGTATCTCCATAATACCAAAAGCAAACAAAGACACCACTTAGAAAGAAAACTATAGACCAATATCCCTGACAACACCGATGCAAAGATTCTCAAAAAAATATTAGCAAATACAATCCAACAACTCATCAAAAAGATCATACACCATAGCCAAGTGGGATTCATCCCGGGGATGCAAGGATTGTTTAACATTCAGAAATCAATCAACATAATCCATCATATCAACAAAAGTAAAGATAATAACCATATGATCATATCAATAGATGCAGAGAAAGCATTTGACAAGATCAAACATTCGTTCATGATGAAAACCCTCACCCAAATGGGTTTTGGACGAACTTTCCTCAAGATAGTCCATGCCATCTACCACAAGCCTATGACAAGCATTATCTTCAATGGGGAAAAACTAAGGGACTTTCCTCTAAGATCAGGCACAAGACAAGGATGCCCACTCTCACCACTTCTCTTCAATATAGTACTGGAAGTACTTGCGATAACTGTTAGGCAAGAAAAAGAGATTAAGGGCATCCAGATACGAAAGAAAGAAAGAAATCAAACTCTTACTATTTGCAGACGATATAATACTGTATCTCGAGAAGCCTCCAACCTCTATTAAGAAACTCTTAGAAACAATAGACTTGTACAGTAAAGTTGTAGGTTATAAAGTCAATACCCAAAAATCCAGGGCCTTCCTATATGCAAACAATGAGGCAGAGGAAAGGGACATGAAAAAAGCAATCCCATTCACAATTGTGCCCCAGAAAATCAAGTACCTCGGAATCAGCTTAACCAAGGAAGTAAAGGACCTCTACAAAGAAAACTATAAAATGCTACTCCATGTTATAAGAGGACATGAGGAAATGGAAACATATCCCCTGCTCATGGATAGGGAGAGTCAACATTGTCAAAATGGCAATACTCCCCAAAGCATTATACAGAGTCAATGCAATCCCTGTAAGGATACTCACGACATTCTTCAAAGTAATAGATCAAGCAATCCTAAAATTCATATGGAACAACAAATGACCAGGGATTGCTAAAACAATTCTTGGGAAAAGGACGATGGGAGGCATCACCCTCCCAAACCTCAAACTTTATTACAAAGCAGTAACAATTAAAACAGCATGGTACTGGAACAAAGGCAGACCCACAGACCAATGGAACAGGGTGGAATATCCTTACACACAACCTCAAATGTATGATCATCTAATCTTTGATAAGGGAGCAAGAAATGTGAAGTGGGGCATGGAAAGCCTCTTTAACAAATGGTGCTGGCACAACTGGACACCAAATACAAAAGAATGGGCTTAGACCTCGACCTCCCACCATGCACAAAAGTCACATAAAAATGGATTAAAGACTTCAACATCAGAGTACAAACCATAAGGTACATTGAAGACAAGGTTGGCAAAACCATCCATGATATTGAAGCTAAAGGTATCTTCAAAGATGACACGCAGCTGATCAACCAAATGGAAACAGAGATAAACAATTGGGACTACGTTAAACTAAGAAGCTTCTGCACCACAAAAGATACAGTGACCGGAATACAAAGACAATCTACAGAATGGGAAAGGATATTCACCCAATACTCATCCAATACGGGGTTGATATCAAGGGTATATAAGGCACTGGTTGAACTCCACAAGAAGTAAACATCCAATACCATCAGAAAATGGGGCGAAGAAATGAACAGAAACTTTCCCAAGGAAGAGATTCGAATGGCCAAAGGGCACATGGAAAAGTGCTCTACATCACTAATAATCAGTGAGATGCAAATCAAAACAACCATAAGATGCCACGTCACACCACAGAGACTGGCACACATCCAAAAGTACAAAAGCAATCGCTGTTCGAGAGGATGTGGGAAGAAAGTGACCCTTCTACACTGCTGGTGGGAATGCCGACTGGTTCAGTCCTTTTGGAAACCAACATGGACTCTTCTCAAAAAATTAGAAATTGAGCTCCAATTTGACTCAGCAATACCACTGCTGGGAATATATCCCGGAAAAGCAAAAAAGTATGGTCAAAATAATATCTGCACTTATATGTTCATCGCAGCACTGTTTACAATAGCAAGAACCTGGAAAAAACCCGAGTGCCCGAGAACAGATGACTTGTTAAAGAAACTTTGGTACATCTATACAATGGAATACTATGCAGCTATTAGAAAAAATGAAGTCATGAACTTTGCACATAATTGGATCAACATGGAACTTATCATGCTAAGTGAAATGAGTCAGAAAGAGAGAGACAGACATAGAAATATTGCACTCATCTGTGGAATATAAAATAACAGAGTAGGAGACTAATATCCAAGAATAGTAGAAATAAGTACCAGGAGGTTAGCTCCATGGCTTGGAAGCTGGTCTCACATACTGGAGGATAAGGCAGCTCAGATAGAGAAGGGAACACCAAGTAAAATGTGGTTGGAGACCACGCGCGGGAAGGGAGATGCATGCTGAAAGTAGACTAGAGACTGAACACAATGACCACTCAATACCCCTATTTCAAACCTCATCACCCAATTGGAGAGAGAGAGAGAGAGAGAACAAAATGTAATAGTCTGCCACAGATGCAGGGTGGGGTGAGGGGAGATGCTATTGGGGGGTGGGAGGGATGCTGGGTTTGTTGGTGGTGGAGAATGGGCACTGGTGGAGGGATGGGTTCTCGAACATTGTATGAGGAAAACACAAGCACGAGAATGTGTAAATCTGTAACTGTACCCTCACGGTGATTCACTAATTAAAAAACAAATAAATTTTAAAAAGTTGCCAATCAATCACTATAATCCATCATATCAATAAAAGAAAAGATAAAAAACATATGATCATGTGAATAGATGCAGAGAAAGCATTGACAAGATCCAGCACCCATTTATGATGAAAACTGTTAGCAAAATGGGCATCAAAGGAACTTTCCTCATTATAGTCAAAGCCATCTACCACAAACCCATTTTCTATTTTTCCTTACTTTTTAAAAATTTTTTAATGCAGGAGCAGTGCTATTTATTCAGCCATTTATTAAGCTGATTGAATTGGGCATGAACTCCACATTACTTGTTTTTTAATTTTTTAATTTTATAAGTTAGTTTATAATGTTTGATTACATTCAATATTCAAACACCAACCCCACCATCATTGCACCTTCCCACCACCAAATTTGGGATGTTTCCATCCCAAACCCCAATCACTGACCCAAAACACAACTGAAATAGTATATTTCATATTGTCTTTTATGAAGAACTGCTAGACATGCTTACAAAAAAGTGTTCATATAGGAAACAGTGTGAAAATTGTTCTATTTTGTCAGGAGCCATTAAGACTTCCTATAGGATATCACTAATATGTTGTTAAAGTTTAGGTGATGTGAGCTTTAGCATATATATCTGAAAATATGTATATATGATATATATATTATTTCCCTCTGTGATATGTTGCCTACCATCTGAACCTCATCAAATGTAGTGTGGTAATTATGGAGAATGGGTAGGGAATGTTTTATAATGTGTCACATGGCTGCAAAAGCAGCTTCGTGGTCCAGGAAAATGTTTACTCATATGTGAGGCTCAGCCCAAGTGCCTGGGGAGTAGCCTTCAGCATGGCGGCGGTTGGTTTTGGGGTTTTTTGGCTACCGTGGATGGGTCCCTTGGAGCAGGGAAGGCTCTTACCTGCCCCCTCTGCGGTGCCCCATGTGGAACAGCCTGGGATGGAGTCTGGTTGCATGGTTATGGGCCTCATATTATGGTCCCTTTCAGGAGAAGCAGTCATGTGATCTGGACAGTGGCTGATGATAAGATTATCTGGAGCCAGCAGGAGGTGGCTTATGGGCATGACCCCTGGGTCACCAGAGACTGGAGAAAGTGGGGAGAGAGGATCTCCACACCTGGTCCTGTTGAGCCCAGAGTTCAAGATCACAAAATTCCGCATTGCCTGGGTTCCGTAGGACCTCACTCATGCGTGAGACTCGGCCTGAGTGTGTGGAGAGCGGTCTTGAGCATGGCAGCAGTTGAGTTATGGAGGTTTTTGGCTGCCAGAGCTGGATCACGTGGGGCAAAGAGGGTTCTCACCCATCCCCCTCTATGGTGTCCCGTGTGAAACAGCCTGGCATGAAGTCCAGTGGCATGGTTATGGGAGCCTCATGTTATGCTCCCTTTTAGGAGAAAAAGCCTTGTGATCTGGATGGTGATCAATGTCCGAATTACTTTTTAAAAAAATTCTATTCTGAATGTCAATTTTATGTTATTATTTTGTTATTACCTTTCTTCTTTTTTTGATTCATTGTGAGATACAGTTACAAAGATTTCATGTTTGAGCTTCAGTCATACAATCATCAAATATCCATCCCTTCACCAGTGCACATTTTCCACCACCGAAATCCCCAGTATTGCCCCCCACCCCTATTCCAAACCTTCCCCTGCCGGTGTTGAGCTTATATAGCTGAGCCAGAGAAGATTTTGGGGTGTGTCTTCCACATACCTAACTTTTGGCCATTTAATTTCTTAGTAAACTTGGTCCCAAGTTGTTGGGGTCCGGCCAAAGGCACAGTGGCAATTTGGGGGTATCAGGAAGGCTGAAATAACCTCCAGGCTTCTGATACACTCGCCCCATGGGTACAAAACATCATTCTCAATGGGGAAGAACTAAAAGCCTTCTCTCTAAGATCACGGATAAGACAAGGTTGCCCACTCTTGCCACTCCTATTCAATATAGTACTGGGGGCTGGAGAGATAGCACAGCGGGTAGGGCGTTTGCCTTGCACGCGGCCGACCCGGGTTCAAATACCAGCATCCCATATTGTCCCCTGAGCACAGCCAGGGGTAATTCCTGAGTGCAGAGCCAGGAGTAACCCCTGTGCATCGCCAGGTGTGACCCAAAAAGCAAAAAACAAAAAACAAAAAAAAAACAATATAGTACTGGAAGTTCTGCCTATGGCAGTTAGGCAAGAAAAAGATATCAAAGGCATACGGATAGGTAAGGAAGAGGTCAAGATATCACTATTTGTGGACTGTATAATACTAATAAAATCCTAAAGACTCTACAAAAAATAGAAATAATAGGTTTGTATAGTAAAGTGGCAAGCTACAAAATGAACACCCAAAAGTCCATGGCTTTCCTATATACAAATAATGAAAGAGAAGAAAGTGATATTTAAAAAAATCCCGTTCACAATAGTACCGTTCACAATAGAAAATCAATTACCTCAGAATCAGCTTAACTAAAGAGTTGAAGGACCTGTACAAGGAAAAATACAAACCATTACTTCAAGAAATAAAAGAGGACACTAGAAAATGGAGACACATCCCCTGCTCATGGACAGGGAGGATTATCATTATCAAAATGGCAATACTCCCCAAAGCAGTATGTAGATTAAATGTGGTCCCTATCAGGATATCCATGACATTTTTCAAAGAAATAGACAAATTACTCCTGAAATTCATATGGAACAATAAAGCCCCATGAATAACTAAAGCAATCCTTGGGTGGATCATTCCATGTGTCTTTTGACCATTTGGAAATGGAAAAATTTTTTTTTCTTTTGACACATGGAAAAATGCTCAAGAAGATGGGTGGATCACCTTCCCAAAATTCAAGCTGTACTACAAAGCAGTATTAATTAAAACTGCACGGTATTGGACTAGAAACAGACCCAAAGACCAATGGATCAGAGTTGAATATTCTTTCACAGACTCTCAAATATATGATCACTTAATCTTTGATAAAGGATCAAGAAATGTGAAGTGGAACAAGGAGAGCCGCATTGATAAGTGGTGCTGGTTAAACTGGACAGCTACTTGCAGAAAAATGAACTCTGACCTCTGTCTAACGCCAGGCACAAAAGTCAGATCAAAGTGGATTAAAGACCTCAATATCAGACCTGAATCCATAAGGTACCTGGAGGAAACTGTAGGCAGAACCCTCCATGACATTGAAGGTAAAAGTATCTTTAAGGATGAAATACCATTGACCAAGCAAGTGGAAATAGACATAAACAAATAGGACTACATTAGGGGCTGGAGTGATAGCACAGCGGGTAGGGGGTTTGCCTTGCACACAGCCGACCTGGGTCGATTACCAGCATCCCATATGGTCCCCCAGCACCGCCAGGAATAATTTTTGAATGTAGAGCCAGGAGTAACCCCTGTGCATCGCTGGGTGTGACCCAAAAAGCAAAAAAAAAAAAAAACCCAAATAGGACTACATTAAACTAAGTAGCTTCTGCACCTCAAAAGAAAGTGACCAAAATACAGAGAGAGCCCATGGAATGGCAAAGAATATTTACCAAATACCCCTATGATAAGGGGTTAATATCCAGGACATACAAGACACTAGTAGAATTGAACAAGAAAAAAACCGCCAACTGCATCAAAAAATGGGGAGAAGTAATGAAAAGAAGCTTCCCCCAAAAAAGAAATGCAAATGGTCAAAAGACACATGGAAAAATGCTCTACATCGCTAATCATCAGGTAGATGCAAATCAAAACAATAAGATACCATGTCACACCACAGAGACTGGCACACATTCAAAAGAACAAAAGCAATCAATGTTGGAGCAGATGTGGGGAGAAAGGGATGCTCTTTCACTGTTGGTGGGAATGCTGACTGGTCCAGACTTTTTGGAAAACAATATGGACAGTCCTTCAAAAACGAGAAATTGAGCTTCCATATGACCCACAAAAACCACTTCTGGGAATATTTCCTGAGTGTGCAAAAAAGCCCAGTAGAAATGACATCTGCACCTGTATGTTCATTGTAGCACTGTTCACAATAGCCAGAATCTTGAAAAACCCAAGTGCCTGAGAAGAGATGACTGGTTAAAGAAACTTTGTTACAGTTACATAATGGAATACTATGCAGCCGTTAGGAAAGATGAAGTCATAAAATTTGCTTGTAAGTGGATGTTCATAGAGAGTATCATGCGGTAGGGGCTGGACTGAGCTATCAGGGCGAGCCCATCTAGACTTTACCGTACAACAGACAGGAACATTTTCCCCCTTTAAGCTGCCTTCAGTAAATAATTTCAGTATATTAAAAGGGGCAGTTTTCCTTTTCTCACAGAAGCCTGGCTGGCTTTGACATGCAGATCTCAGGTGCTAGCCAGGCCTGATCTTTGACATTGTAGATTCCAGGCTCTGGGCCAGCCTAGTCTTTGGGATGTAGATTTCAGGTTGTGCTTAGTTTGTAATTGAGATGTAGATTTCATGTGGCAGCCCAGCCTTGTCTTTGGGATGTAAATCCAAGTGCTTATAGCCCAAGAAAGGTTTCAATTTTGGTTTTATATCTTCTTTCCAGAGGCCAAAATTACTGGCCTGCAGATGCAAGGAAACAAAGCATGTTCTACTGCCTCAATATTCTTTCTATAACTTCTTTTGATGCCTTTGGTGACATCACTGCATTGCACCCGTAAGGGGTACCATGATCAATTAAAGGAGATTACGGGGCTCTCTACCTTTGTCTCAGAGTCAGAGAGAACTTGGACCCTCCATGATATACATTTCTTCCACATTCCTTGTCTCTCAGCACCTCTGATGGCACGAATATTTACGCAACATCATGCTAAATGAAATAAGTCAGAAAGAAAAGGACAGACATCAAAGGACAATACTCACTTGTGGAAAATAAAATAACATAATATGAGACTGACACCCAAGTAGTCTCATGGTATGAGACTACAGTAATTGCAAGGGCCAGGAATATTGCTCCATAATTTGAAGCCTGCTTCATGAGCTGGGGGGAGAAGGCAGCTGGAATCGAGACGGCATCACTAAGGCAATGATGGTTGGAGGAATCCTTTATTATGGGAGATGTGTGCTGAAAGGAGATAAAGGACCAAGCGTGATAGCCTCTCAGTATCTATATTGCAAACCATAATACCCATAAGTAGAGAGAGAGCAAATCATCTGCCATAGAAGCAGGGCAAGGGTTGGAAAGGTGGGGTATACTGGGGACAATGGTGGTGGAGAATGTGCACTGGTGGAGGGATGGGTGTTAGATCATTGTGTGACTGAAACTCAAACATGAAATCCTTGTAACTGTATCTCATGGTGATTCAGTAAATAAATAAATAAATAAATAAATTTTAAAAGCCATATTTGTGAAATTTAAAGCATCTATTTCATTAAGTCTTTAAGTAACATCATTCCTTGTGTTGTTTTATTATAATGTTGATGAGGAAAAATAATTACTATTTGACCAAGTCCACTGTATATGTGGAATCTCACATTATCTCCATATCTTTATTTTTTTTCTTGGATACATTGAGCTCCACCGGCGTGTCTGATGTTTGTGTATCCTACATCAGATATCAGTGTGTATATGTGAACACATGCCTGCCCTCTGATAGAAGGAAAGACACTGTAATCTGTCAGGTTTACTTTCTGCCCTACACTGCTGGGATAGGTGCCAGCACCTCCAATCAAACCTCCAGCCAGCAGACTGGAAAATGAATAAATGCTTGAATGAATGTTTGAAAACCATTGTTTCATATCAAAAATATGTGGAGTCTCTATTTGAAAGTTTAATGATGTTTTTGTAACCAGAAATGTGAAGTAGGAACTTGGTTCTTCCTGATATAATGTAGCCAATGGAAAAACTGGTAAAGTTGCAGTTCTTTTCTTTATTTTTCTTTTGAGGCCAAATCTAGTGGGGCCCAGAGTTAACTCATTGTAGTTCTCAGGGGCCATCTAGTCCCAAAGTTGGCTGCATGAAAAGCAAGTACCTTATCCTCTATACTCTCTTTCTATCAAACCAAAAGTTGCTATTTTTCTCACTATTAAATTAGTAAAAACCTATCTATTCCCAGGACAGAAAAAAATTCATTGCAGCACTCCATACAATAGCTAAGTTTTTGAATCAACATAGATGTCCAGCGGTAGATATGTAGACATCTTGGATGTGGTATACATACACAATGGAGTGCTACACCACTGAAAGAAATGATGAAATCTTGTAATTTGCAGCTACACAGATTCAACTGGTAGACATCATATTAAATGTAGTAAACCAGAGATAAGAATAAACACTGGATGATATCACTTATATATGGTCTTTAGAATAACTGAGTGAGGGAGTGCAATGTTTTAAAGGGTGTGCCCTGATCAATGTATAGAGAAGAGAAGGACTAAAAGAGTCGAGTGGAGGGAAGGAAGACCAATGAGAGACATCAGGGGCCCAGGACAGGGCAGCAGACACAAAGGTGATATTAAGGAATGATAGAACGAAATATCCAAATCACAGAGTCAACAATACTCAAATCAAGAGACCCAAAGCTTTAACAAGAAAATTTAGAAAGGTGTGTTTCAAGAAGGCAGACTGTGGGTGTAGGGGAAATATAGGAGTGAACCGGGAACACTGATGGAGGAAAGTTGACACTAGTATTGGAATTGGTGCTGCAATATTGTATGTCTAAAACCCAACTGTGAATAACCTTGTAAATCACAGTGCTTAAGAAAATTGTTTTAAATATTTCAATGATAAATTAGGATTCACTGTAATCTGAGGCAAGATGTTTGCATATATTTTCTGGTGTAAAAATATTGTATGTAATTTAATCATGAAGTAATATTATTTTATTAACATGGAAACTCAATCTTCTAAATGTTAGAGTGACTCCCTTTTGGTGTGTTTGTTTTTGTGTGGGGCTACTCCCAGTGATGCTCAGTCTCTGCACACAGAAATTACTCTTGGTGGTGCTTGGGGGACCAAACAGTATGCCGGGAATCAAGCCCAGGTCAGACATGTGCAAGGCAAACACCTTACACACTGTACTATTTCTCTAGCCCCTATGATCATTTTCTTGACACTGTTTAACCAGTAAATATTGCCTATGCCTTAGTTCTGTGAGTTATGATCTCAAAACCAGTAGCCTTGCTACCATACTTTCAATGTATAAGTTTGCCCTGACCCCATTTGTACACATTCTCTAGGCTCCAAAAGTGTATTTTCATCAAATTAGTTTTCCTAATTGGCTTTTTCTATAATAGGTTTGCCTAAAGCCTGGGTGACTGGATTATTTTCATTGGAAATCAGTCCTTAAATTCATTCTTGTCATTTATATATGTAAAGTCTGGACATTGTCATTTCCCACTAGCTGTTCTGCATCAATTATTATTAGGGAAAGTAAAATTAGAACAGTGAGATATTATCTTACATTGGTGACACTGGCACACATCATAAAAACAAAAGAACAAAACCAACCACTGTCAGTGTTGGCATGGATGTGGTGAAAAGAGACCCTCACTGTTGATGGGAATGTCAACTGGTCCAGCCTTCCTGGAAAGCAGTATTGACACTTCTCAAAAAAGATAGCAATTGAGCTACCATATTACACAGCAATTCCACTTCTTGGCATATATCCCAAGGGCCCCCAAAATTCTATTCACAGAAGACATTTGCATTTCGTTGTTCATTGCAGTACTATTCAAAATAGTTAAGTATAGATACGACCCAACATATGACCCAACATAAACAAACAATGGTTTATAAACACTATGGCATATGACTTGGCCTCAAGAAAATACAATATCATGCAATTTCTTATTCTGTGGATGGATCTGGGGTATCTAAGTTAGAAGGAGAGAGAGACACACAATGATTTCTCTTCTATGAGGGATATAAAGAAACATAATAGAATGAATGCCTGAAGTTAACTGAAACTTAAAACCGGTCTTCAATAATGTTTCCCTAACTAAAGTTTATGGTAGTTGTGGATAATAGTAAGATAATGATGAAAGACAATGGGAACTCTGGTGGAAACTGGTGCTGGAATTTTTTATGTGTTAAATGAAAACCTTAACACCTTTTGAAGAGGACTTAAAATAATAGTCTTCATAGTAGAGGAAATAAGGTACACACTGGAAAAGAAATTCTATAAATTAAAAGAAAAAATAGTGCAAATTATGAAATAATACACTGAAATGGAATTGAAAGAGATTCATCAACACTCTGGATTTCATGTCAATATTCCCTCCAACTAACATTACAGTATCATAAACTTTTCCCAATACCAACCATTTTTCCTTGCAAAAATCACCTACAACTTCAAGTCTAAATCATAAAACCTTCCGAATAGTTTCCATTAACTCCCCTTTTCTAAGGCACTATTAAGTTTTTGTCAAGGTAGTATTCACCTTCATTGTAGCTAATCTGCTAAATTAATTTTTGCTTGAACAAAGATCTTCCAGTTGGTGGTCATTCTGGGAGTTCTCTTCTTAAATTTAAACTTCTCAGTCCTTTCTCTCCACTCTGTGAAGTAGAATTTTGCATGAAGGAGACGGTGGTCGAATCCCGTTTGGAATTTTGGGACAACAGCAACATCGGTCAGACAAAACCATCGATTGAATATGATGTGGTCAATTTCATTGTGGAACTGTCCACTGGAGACTCCCATACCCAACATTTAGATTCGGCCTTCTGGAACTTTGAGTTACCATGGTTGGTCTTGCTTGACATAATAAACTCAGTCTCTCACCATGTTTGTTCCATTTTAGGCCATGGGACCCAATGTGGTGTTCTTCGGGTGACCTTCTCGGTCTATCTTGGCATTAAAATCACCAACAGTGATTTTATAGAAGGTGTGGTCTTCTTATAGAACTTCTCCAGCTCCATGTAGAACTTCTTGATTTCTTCTTCATCATAGTTGGATGTTGGTGTGTAGACAACAAAGATAGGAACTGCCGGCAGTGAGCCACATCTATTCAAACATAATCATCCAATTTGGGTTAGAAGGCACTCGAATTAATCAATGCTCATGGCCAAGTTCATGTTGACAAGGACACTGACACCACCAATGCCTCATGTTGTCACATGTTTTGAAGAACAGTTCTTCTCCAGTGTTGAAAATGGCGTGATGTGATTGATTCCTTCTCATCTTGGTCAGACCAATGATGTTATATTTGATCTTCTGTGCTTGCACCAACAGGTCCTCGACGGATGCTTCCAATGACAGCGTATGTGGATTAAAAGTACAGACAGTCATTTTAGTCCTTCTTCATTTTGGCAGTCTAGTTCATCCCTGATATTTTACCAGCCTCTACCTGCTCATCCTTCTTAACACTGCCATATTCGGAGCTCTTTCAGTGTCAGGGGAATGAGGTCCATCGTTGTTAGTGTTTTTGGCATATCAAATATGCCACAGGTAGCTTGCCAGGCTCTGCTAGGAGGGCGGGGTACTCTCAATAGCTTACGTGCTCTCTGAGAGGGATGGAGGCTTCTAGGGCAGCTTCTAATCGCCCTTATGTGTGTTCCCATGGTTCACACC